>NW_019720574.1:600030-691562 GCF_002891405.2 Cryptotermes secundus
CAATTCTACGACCGGCCGTAACTTTGTTGCGTCTAGACGTGCTCGTATTTGATTACGGCCGCCAGAAGACAAAAAGAAAAGTAAAAGAAATCTCATAAGGAATTACCATTGTCACAATTACAATGCTCCAAGTTATTATGAAATTCGCTAGTAAAATTACAGGGATACAATCTCACGAAATTGCTGACGATAAAAAAAGTAAAAAAGAATATATTAAAATAAAGAGTAATTTTGAAACCGCAGACGTAATTCTGTTGCCCCGTATCCGGTTGTAAAACACTGAGGAATTAAACTGACTCGCCCAAGTTGCGCCGTATCTTGCAACGTGAATAAAAAGTTGATTATCTGTTCGTATCAATACAAAACAACACTAGGTACCGAGGTTAGTGGGGCGTACGGCGCAATATAGGCATTAGCTTCCATCAACTGCGAGAAGTGGATAAAAAGAACAGAGATGAGCCAAATTGGTTGGTGTAGCAGGAACCCTCTTGGCTCGCATCTGGAGATACCTGGTTCTAACCTGGGCAGGAGCATCGCCTATCCTATTTTCCGTGGCTTTCCTCAGTTCCGCTAAACAGTATATCGATTTCGCCACGACCGCTTCATTTCAAATATTTTAAA
Source organism: Cryptotermes secundus (assembly GCF_002891405.2). NCBI lineage: Eukaryota > Metazoa > Arthropoda > Insecta > Blattodea > Kalotermitidae > Cryptotermes > Cryptotermes secundus. The sequence continues at coordinate 600,652 of NW_019720574.1, forward strand.
TTCACAATCAACTACAATTCGACGCTATAAAGTCTAATTTTTAATTCTTTTTTTTTCAATGGTTCTTCCAGCCCATTCAGGCATATTTTTCAGTTCCGTAATCATTTTTCACGGGCGGTAGGGCGCATCGAACCAGTGATCAGCCCGTCGCAAGGCACCTACACAGAGACGTCCACGCCTTGAGTGGGAATCGAACCCACGACCCAAGTGTTCAAGCAAGTGAAGACGATTCAAGTCTTAGGACAGCGCGGCCACTTTGTTCGGCGTATAGGTAACTAGTATAATCATACTGGGTCCCCACACAGATAACAAAGCAGTCTGTTACGTAATATTCTATTTCACAACTGCCAAGGTTCGTCGTCTCTTAGCGCTTAGCAAATAATTGACATAATATATCTAACTCCATGGTGCAGAATCCTTATTGAGAAGCTGTTAGTTGTTCAGATACTTCAGACTTTTCTTGCCCTTCTACGTAACCAGAAATTTCATTACCGTGTCCACAAGAGCCCGCCACTCTTCCCTGTCCTGAGCCAGAAGAATCCAGTTCACATACCCCAATCACATTCCTTCCTGATCCAATTCAAGATTATCATTCTATCCACGGGCCGCGCCATATCTCAAGCGGTTAGTCGCTGGCTTCCTACCGCGGCGGCCCGGGGTCGATACCAGGTCTGGTCAAGTTGGATCTGTGGTGGACAAAGTGGCTCTAGGACATGTTTTCTCCGAGTACTTCGGTTTCCCCTGCCAATCTTCATTCCACCAATTGCTCCACAATCACCCTCACCTATCATCTGGGGCTGGTACAATAGGCTAGAAGTGGCAGCAGTATAGGGGACTTAGTCTCAATCCACTAGCAATAAAAAAAATCCTTCTATTCACTACTAAGCCTTCTAAGACGCCACTTCCTTCCGGGGATTTCGAGTAAATCTTTTATACATTTCACATTTCCTCCGCTAAGTAATCCTCCTTGTTTTGATCATCCGTGCACGTACTTTGTGAAGCTTCGATAAAAACTGGATATGAAAAGGAACTCTCAGCATGATTTTTATTTTTAACGAGAATGGGCCCTGATTTCTCAATCCAGATAGCGTCCTTGTTTCCTTTTTCTACTGTATCACGAAATCCGACATCACCTGGTGGCACATCAGAGCTTAAACTTAATCTCACAAGGACCTTGTGTGACGTCATCGTATCGAGCTCGACGACCTCGTTATCAGTTACCTTGAAAATTAATATCTACTAAAAATATGCTTGAAGTCGTGGAGTGCAGGGCATGAATAATTCATGCACTTTAAATGCCGTCCAGGTCACTTACGCTCCAAGCTTCAAGAGACATGGTCCGTGTCCTAAAAATGTCCTTTATTAATTAGAACAGCTTTAATGCAGCTAACCTGCGCCGGGAACTGGCATTTACTGTCACTTTCATGAGCGCCATTTGCGCTAAATTCAGTTTGTGCACACGGAAAATATAAATTGTTTACGTACAGCCAAATTCCAAAGAAAACCCGTATCTAGTAACCAACGTTACGTCTGTGCCTTCCACGAGCAGTCATTGATGCAAGTTTCCATCTGCAAAAAAACTAATTCCTAAGATAAGTTTAAAAATCAGCTTCTCCTCACGTAAAACATATGGTGATACATTTAATTAAAATAATTTACAGCTTAAAATAAATTATGCTGTGTACATCAAACTTCCCGCCCTTACCACAAAAAGTACGAAAAATTCCCACAATTATGCGAAAGGATATGAAAATGTTGCTCGAACTCACATTACTCAATCATTAAGACGCTTCTTGTTTTCACTTTCTTCAAATATCAGACGATTCTTGTAAACGTTAGACACTTCTTGTTCTCACCTTATTCAATCATTAGACTTTCTTGTTTTCAACTTATTCAGTCATCAGACTATCCTTGTTTTCAAATCTGTAACTTGTAAAGTCGGGAGTGTTCATGAGACTGTTTCACTGGAGGGGGAAAGACTGAAGTGCCTCAGGATATGGGCTCAAAGATCGGCCTTTGGCTGCTGTCTGTGGGTCCGAAGAGGTGGATGCAAAGGACATCTGAGAACAGGTCCTGCGGACAATATATGAACCTTGGGGTTGGGGGTGGACTAACAGCATCGTGAGCTTCGTACCTTGTACTGTTCAACAAATTACTATTTGCGATCTAATCAAAAAGCATAAGAGCCTTGCAGAACACATGGCAATAGCGAAATACAAAATCGGTGGGAAAACACGTAGGGAAGAAACCATATGTAACAGCTTGATGCAGATAGGATGATAATATTGAAATAGACCTGGATGCCAGAGTTCGGACAGAATTCGACTGGTGCTGAACAGTGTTCCATGGCGGGCTACTGTGGGCACGACATTAAACTTCTGGTTCTTTAAAATTATAATTTCTGCCATCGTAAAAGAAACAACCTTCACAAGTCATTCCAAAATCACTGTTCTCTTTTTCAGATTTTATTCTTATTATTATTATTATTACATTATTCAGGCGGGACTGCGATACTCATGGAATGGCGCAACATCCGGTCGCCAGACAGCGTCCTTTTTTAAATGGATATCACAATGATATTTAAAGCTGTCACGTGCGTAAAACTTTGGGTGCAAAAGTCCACTGGTTCAGCAGCTCCCCCAGGTATGAGAAGCACTGGTCTACAGAGTAACCATTACCATAAATCTATAAACTCCACGTCAAACTTCAGAACGTACAAACAATAAGTGAAATGAAGTGAAGTGAAGTGAAGTGAAGTGAAGTGAAGTAAATGACATTACGCATCCATGACTGTTGGTTTCCTTTTGTTTGTGTTTTGGGTGTTGTATTTTTTTCTCTCTCTCTCTGTAATTGTTGTTGTATTTGTTACAGTTGTTTGTATTTCTCTGTAATTGTTGTAGCTGTTAATCGTATTTGGTTTGTATTCATTGTGGTAGGATGTTCTTATTGTTGTGTTATGTGTATTGTGTTTTGTTTGAACGTGTTCTCACTTAGTGTAATGTGTGTTACTTGTCTGCTGTGTCCTATTGTGTACTACTGCCACCGGGCTAAAACCCAATTGCAGTATAATAAATAATATATATATAATCAATTCATGGGCATCATACAATGTGGAACATCAACAAGTTACAGAAGTAGATAGTGTACGCTTAACAGGCGTGAGTGGAGAATTATAAATGACATGTTAACATCCACGAGGTTCAGAATTCTGATAAGAAAAGGAAATGTAGTTGATTCGAAAAAGGGAACTGATATATTGGCATCGAGAATGAGTAAAGATGTGATGCTACACTCTAGTAGACCGTTACCGACGTTTCGGATGAACGTGATCCCTTCATCTACAGGACAACAGACTAACTCTTCAACTCTATAGCTGGAGGTGGCAGGTTTCTCCGAAACGTCGGCAAAACGCAGAACTGGAAATTTCACAGTGTCCACAAAGGAACGATCTACTATGAATTATATGGTAAAAATGGTAAAGCTAACCCCGTAAAAGTCCGTGAAGGCCCATAGGGTTGTGAGACGTCACATATGGCGGTCAGGTTGTTAGCCTTTGCGACCTCCGCCCTTTAGCCCCTAGGAACATCCCTGGTACTCATTTCTGTTAGAGGATGAGTAGACCCCAGGGCCAAAGTGCGGCTTGAAGGATTAGGTCACTTGAAAAAATCAAAGTCATTGGTATCCGAACCCGCAGCCTTCCGGCGTGTAGCATAGTGCTTCAACCAAGTATGCTACCGCGTGCCCCCTAAGAATTATTCTTGACAGAAGTATCTTGACTCATGAAAGCTGCTGCAGATGTCTGAAATACCCCTACATCCAACGTATTAACACATACAATGTGTGGCGTGTGTGTGAACGCACGCGTAAACGCCGGCACAGCGAGTGTCGGATGTTACCAGGAATATACTCGTATTTTGCTATGGCCTCGGATGATTCAGTACTGTGTCCATAAAACGTTAGTGGATGACATCCAGAGCCAGCTTAATCCAGTCCGCACCTCCATTACTATATTATCCGTTTTAATATGTATTCCCGCCCGTCTACACCTGGATCTCTAGAACACTTTCATCCAAAACTTCATATTCATTGACAACATTCGGAGTTCAGGCGTCGAATGAAACCAAGCAATTTCTAAAAAAAATTTGGAGAAGGGATGTGACACATGGGGTGTTCAAAGGTCATCAGAATCTAATATTAACATCCTAGATATTATAAGTCGCACATGGCAGTTGTAGCGCAGTCTAAGGCATGAACTGTCTTCGCCCGCTCGAACGCTGGGATCGTGGTTTCCAATCCTACTTGAGGCATGGATGTCTGTGTGTGTTTCTTATGTGTTTGTGTGGTCCTGTGTGCAGGTAGCAGCCTTGCGAAGGGTTGATCCCCCGTCCAAGGTCCAAAAAACTGACTGTAGAGCCACAGATAGATACATATGTCTTATAACTCAACTGGTACTGTTATCTAAGAGTCCGAAACATACCACAGCATACCTTAATCTACGCAGCTTATATCAACATTGCAGAGAGACATGTGCGTTGCTAACAAGACAGTTACAAAGCACAGTGTCACTTAACTATACATGTCTGTAAGGCCGCGGCACAGCTCAAGAGGTGAGTCGCTGGCTTCCCACCGTGGCGGCCCGGGTTCGATGCCTGGTCTGGTCAAGTGGGATTTGTGTGAGACAAAGTGGCGATGGGGCGGGGTTTCTCCGAGTACTTCGGTTTCCCCTGCCAATCTTCGTTCCACCAAATTCTCCATCATCCTAATCACCCGGGGCAGGCTACAATAGGCCAAACACTGGCTGCCGTGCCAAGTGGACCCAGTTGGACTCCACCCCGCCCCCCACTAAGCGAATTAAAAAAATATATATATGCCTGTACGTTTCTAGCATTTTTATCCGCGAATTTTGGGATGGCATCTATGTGTAATTATCTAAAGAACACTTTCAACCAAAAACCATCTACACAAAGGTCCCCCAAGTCGTTTTTACCTTTCAGGTTTTGCGACTAAATTTTTTTCGTGAATTTTTCATTTAAACCATGAGTGCTATACACCCTACAATCCCATCTTAATACTATTTAGTGCGGTTCAAAATATGAAGCTCCTCGTTATTCTATTTTCTTCGGCCCTTATTATTTCCTCTCACTTTGGCCCACGTATTATCAGATACAGTTCTGAAACAAACGTGTCATGTGTTACCTGAATACAGACGTCCGAAGGGTTCGCCGACCGCCTATTCGCACGTTCCATACGTGAAACCAGTCCGAAGATTAAGAATAAGTGTGATATAAGGGGAAAAGCTGTCTACATTAGAGCTTGCAGAGACGTGTTACTTTGGTTCGTGTACTATAAATAACCCATATTTTAGACCAAGCATCAAATTAATTTTCCTCATTTTTAAAAATGGGCCTCAAAATAAGAAAATATCCGACTGCATGGCAGTTTTCATAACGATGTTTTACCTGGCACATTGGGGGCACGCGGTAGCATAGTTGGTTGATGCACTACACTACAAGCTGAAAGGTCGCGGGTTCAAATGCCGATGAGGTCATTGGATTTTTTTTTCGATTGACCTAATCCTTCTCCAGCCGCACCATGGCCCTGGGGTCGACACAGCCTCTAACAAAAATGAGTACCAGGAATATTCCTGGGGGTAAAGGACGGCCGTCGCGTAAGGCTGACAACCTCACCGCCATCTGTGAAACGACTGTCTAGAGAAAATATGGGAGCCTCGACGTCTCACAACCCTGTGGGCCTCCACGGCCTGTTACCGGGATACCTTCACTTTTTTTTTTACCTGGCACCTTCATTATGCGGCTGAGTTTAACGGAGTAAATGGACAAATATTTCTGACTCTGTGTACATCGTGTGTGATACCTGCAATGAGACTATTTTCATTATAATCAATTTCTCATCGGGAATACAAGGTCAGTGAGGCGTGCAAATTTACAAAAAGCGCTGGCTATGAGCAGAGAATCCTTATCACAAATTCGCAGCAAAACAGAGAGAGCAGTGTAATAATGTAACACAACTTATGCAAGCAGTCTTTAACATTATGCTGGAAACGTGCACAGGAGCCACGAAAAGCCTGGTCCTGCGGAGACCAAGAGCGCTGCAACAATGTTGCAACAGCACGAAACCTCTCCTTGTCACGTCACCCTTCTAAAAGTGGAACTGCGCCCAGACTGGTCACGACTCGACTGTTCCCTGTTCGAGACTTATCCGAGGCGGGCCGCAGTGTGTGTGCGCCAACAGACCGGCAGTTCATTCACTTCAGTGGCAACTTACTCATCACATCTCAAGGTCAAGGCCAACAACAACAACAAATACGATTTTCACAAACCGCAATATACTCCGATCCTATTTACGCGAGACGTTAGACTATTCTGAGACAAATGTTACTGCTCCTGTTCGAATAAATACAAGCATAAAATAACTGACCTTCCACACGAATGCTTAAACAGAAGAGCATATAAAACAACAGTATGATCTGGGAAGAACTACCCGCCTACTTTCCTTTCATACGGCACGAACAACATAGAAAACGTCTCCAACAATTCCTCGCTGCCGCGGGAACATGTTTACCGAGCCGTTGCCTAGCAACGATAGGATACACAGAACCAGAGACTCTCCTTTGATAAGACACGGATCGCATAATATCGACGCGCTCAACATTTTTTCTATTGTTGCGTGTGCATTCGTTGCCTCGATTGTGTTTTAACGGGGCCGTTGCCTAGTAACATACACATAAAGACACAGACTGATGACAGGCATTTATGAAGTACGCCGCTGAGATGGGCTCAGGTGCCGGCTAAAACGCCTAGCTATATAACAGACATAATTAACATCTACGAGTTTAATCTAAAACATCTTTAAAGTGGCTGATTTTTAACTATGTAACAGAACAATATTGGACTCTGTACTCCTACTGTATGATATCTGTGACGTGACTAGCTTCGCTCTAATACACTTTTCATCAGCAATACGCGCACAAGGTTAAGTGAGATGTGCAAATAAAAAGGTCGCTAAAAATGAGAATGTTATCTACTGGAGTACATGTATCCATTATCCTTATTATAAATTAGCAACTAAGGAGAAACAGCAGGGCATATTATGTTCAAAACTCATACATAAGCCATGAGAAGTCCTGGGCTATGAACACGACTGCCGCAAATACTCCTATTCACGTGAGAAGTTAGACTCATCTGGGCCAAATGGTATTACTTTCATATGAATCTACCCAAGCCTCTGCAAGTCTGTGCATACGGCATACGGCTTCCTTCGTACTGTAACGCAACGCACTGAATTCTCATGCCTTAAGAACAACTGACGTGATTGGTAGAGGATAAAGGACAAGTGTTCTAAAGTTCCAGGGAAGGGAACGAACCCCAATGCGTCACAAAACAGGGGGTAAAAGGTAAAGTTATCTCTGTTCTTCAGGTTCTTTGCGCTGACCTCTGGGCCGTACAGCCCGCAGGCAGTCACTTACCGACTGCGCAAACTCCCGACTCCCTAGAAAAACGGAGATACTCACGTAAACGTATTACGAGTCCGCTTTAGATGTTTATATCAGAAGATTATGTGTGTGAAAGCATGAAGCACTGTAGACAGTTATGAAACCAAACACTACGTTCCGTAACTTAACTAACAACGTATCAAAATTGGTAAAATCATAGAATCCACTACAATTTGTCCGTCCGGAAAAAAATTACTTGTATAAACAGCGGTACTTCATTATAGTTTAAAAGAGACTCACTTTTCGCCATGCCCTGAATTGCGAGGGAAAAATTAATGTACCTTACACATTCGGTAGGACTCCTTGGGAGAGTGATCAGCTCGTCGCAAGGTCTCTACCTGTACACAAACACAGCAAAACGCACACACACAAACTAAACATCCATGCCCTGAGTGGGATTCGAACCCACGATCCCGGCTTCCGAGCGAGCGAAGACAGTGCATGCCTTAGGCCGCTCGGCTACCGTGACGGGCAATATCCATTTCACCATCCATAAATTTTCCTATCCATGAATTTAAAATTGTTTTCGGGGAAGGTGAGTACATTCTCCTGTCTGTTCCTTGTTCAGGACGCGAACACGACAACACTTCTACTTAATTTGAATCAATTCTTCTGCATACAAAGGTCACTGTAAACGACTAAACGGCTTGCAAGTCTACACCTCATTTAATATTAATCAGACCGAGAGGCAGGAAACTTGAACCCAAACAACGGCACACGAACAATACTAGTTTCGTATGACAGACATCTACAGTTTTCAAGAATATGACAAAACTGCTTTCTGCGAGGCTGTTGAAATATTTCTGGTATGTGCAAGCATGCACCCAAATGTCTTTCACTTTTCCTGCTACTATCATAAAGCATTCTTTCATACTTCTGCTGATTTATGCTCAATGGAAAAACTTCGACAAGCCTGACAGTGTTAAAGGATATAAAGTGGAAACATACTGCATTCAGAAAAAAAGGGTAAAGTCCCTGTGCTTAACTAATTAAGCACTTCGCCATGAACACATATGGGTAGTGGATGTATAAATCCACATTTTCTTGCCCTCGGTATTAGTTTGAGATAAGTGATCAGCTTCCCACCCCGCCCGCTTTACCTCCGCGGTATACACTGGATAGGAAGCTGGGTGAGGCCCAGAGCCGGTCTGTGTGACGTGGAGAAGAGGAAATTCTTCCCCCTACGTGGACTCGAACTCCAACCGCTCAGTAGTCCTGTCAGTAGTCAGTCGCTACACCGACCACGCTAGCGCGGCTCCCCATACTGCATTCAGTATTTAAAACAATAACATAAAACACATTTCTCAACTTATACTAAATGGCGTTTCCATGTTAAACCGTTTTCTAGACTACACATCTTCCTTGTATAAAGAACATGGGAAGTATACACTACGCTCAATCTGAGGTTCTCACAGCAGTGAGTATGACGAGCTGTCACGTGAGATATGACATCACGCGGTCTGAAGATGGAAGCCTTCATACGAAATTAAACTTTAGGTGGAACAACCTAAGATTTAGGTTAGCAATGGTGTGTGATCTCAACTAGACAATAATGTCCCGCCTGAAACTGTGATGTGCCTAAATTCTTACTTACTGCAGTTTGAATTAGATTTTACTGGACCTCTGTCATTTTCACGTTCTTTCTTCAATCAGTGCCCGCTACAAGAAAAGTGTCGTTCCCACATTTATATTGTCACATGACGCTTGAAAGCCGCAAAAGTGGAGGCACAGCCAGGTGCCCATTGCTACACAACGGATCTGCAATCATGTTTCCACATCAACGAATACGACTGAAGAAGGAATTTACTCCATGCAGAGTCACGTCGATTCCTGCGAAACGCATACAGAAACGTTTCCGTTCACTTTGCAACGAACCTCCAACGCACAGTAACAGAGAAGAGTGCGGTAATCCTATTGTTGAAGGTGTTCTTCATAGTAAAAAGGTAAAGCTATCCCTGTAACAGGCTATGAAGGTCCATAGGGTTGTGAGACGTTGAAGGTCACACAATATCTAGACAATCGGCTCAAACATGGCGGTAAGGTTGTCAGCCTTACGCACAGGCCGTGCTTTACTCCCAAGGAAAATTATTTAATTATCTCCTGGTACTCATTTCTGTTAGAGGCTGAGTCGACCCCAGGGCCACGGTGCGGCTGGAAGTGTTAGGTCAACTGAAAAAATCCAATGACCTCATCGGGACTTGAACCCCCGACCTTCCGGGTTGTAGCATAGCCCCTCAACCAACTACGCTACCGCGTGCCCCAAACTTACAATACAGATACTGTTATAATTTTTATATCATTAACGACCCTTTCATTATATTTACAGAAGCATATTTATTGACTAACAGTTCGTAATACATTGCTTACAACAAAATATGGGTCAGGAAAGCACATAAGCCACTCAGTTCACAAGTAGATGGCAGCACTGACAACGGATATCAAGCGTGGTTGCCACGTCTCGCCTTCTACTGCGGCACTCAAGCAACCTCAACATGTCGCATCAGTTTTTACTACTTGAGAGGCAAATCAGAACAGCCGCTCGCATGAAGCCATGTCTGACGTATTCGCATGCAAAGTCAGTTCTTACTTATTTACACCCGTTACTTCTGACGCTGGATGTTACAACAATGTGAATACAATAGTAGCTGTCAACAACTTCCGAAACACAGTCCTACAAGGGAACAAATAAATAAATCATTGAAGCATGGTCTTGCAGCTGATGACTCAGCTCTATTAAAATCACCCGCTTTCATGCAACCTTTCTATAAAAATGATCGTCTTGTAAAAAAACGTTAATTTCGTACGACACTAGCTAATTTAATCTCACCCCTATTGAATATCGGGGCACTATGCTACAAGCCGGAAGGTCGTCGGTTAGAGTCCCGATAAGATCACTAGATTTTTTAATTTACCTAATCCTTCCAGCCGCACTATGGCCCTGGGGTCGACTCGGTCTCTAACAGAAATGAGTACCATGAATCTTTTTTTTTGGGGGGGGTGAAGCACGGGCAGCGCGTAAGGCCCTAGTAAGTGAATCAAACAAGTCACTCTGTAGTTCTAGTCCGCAAGCTATCTATACCGACTGAGCGACCGCCGCTTGTCGGCGAAGTTGGTGCCAACTTTAGGTGACAGCGGGTGTCGCGTGGTCAGCGCAACGAATCCCCACGGCCGTTAATTTCGGTTTTCTAGACCGGTGCCGCTATTTCTATGAATCAGCTCCTCAATTATCCTCACGAGGCTGAGTAGACCCCCTTCCAGCCCCACTACTTCTTAGAAAATCTTGTAGGGCCGGGAATCGAACCCGGACCTCTGGATCTGTAGCCAACCCAGAGTCGATCCAATGATTGACGCTTTTTCTAGGTGAAAACTAACGATAGCGAAATTAAGAGAACCTAACTATCTAGTTTGTCGGGGAGACATGCAATTAATTGCCTCTAGCTACGCCTAAACCCTTAACCACTTCCTCTAGAATGGGCACAGGCAACTATTTCCTCCGAAGCATGAATCTGACCACCAGATTTCACTAGTGGCCGAGCGCGACGACCGGTGTTAAGCAGCTGACAAGGTTCTTTGAGTAAGCCATGAACTGTAGCACTCACAAACTTCTCAATCACTGACGGTTCCACTACGTGTTTAGGCTGAAAATGGTCGTCATTAGCTGGAAATAATAAGCAAAGTTCAGTTGTTATGCTTTTCTTGATATATAACATCTGGTTTTACAGTCGGGTCCGTGTTGCAACTATAGTTTAACAGTTCCATTAATCCCTGTGCATTATTACAACCTGATGACAGCCAGTTTCGCCCGAAATATCTAATGGAATTGCCTATGAGTAAGAAAATAATCGTTTCGTGTCCGTGTAATAACACTGATTACTTGCAAATCCACTAACAACAAGCACCACAGCAGAATCCTCAGTTTAGAGCACCCTCTTCAAACAACAGGTACAAAGAGTCATATAGCTAACTACACTGGACACGTGTTACAGCTACTGAAATTTAAGATTAAAGTATGGGCCCCTCCTATATGAGGCCGTGTAGTTTGGTACATATATACAAACGTTTCCAAGAAACCTATTTCCTGGGGCATATTCTGAAGATGGGCCGGTCACGGTAGCCGAGCGGTCTAAGGCATGTACTGTCTTCGCTAGCTTGGAAACCGGGATCGTGGGTTCGAATCCCACTCAGGGCATGGATGTTTAGTTTGTGTGTGTGCGTTTTTCTGTGTCTGTGTACAGGTAGAGGCCTTGCGACGAGCTGATCACCCGCCCAAGGAGTCCTACCGAATGTGTTAGATCTAGAAAAACCGAAGTGAACGGAGAATTTCATGGAGGTAGGCCTACGCCCACTGGGGCTGTAGTGCCAAGGAAAAAAAATTATGAAGATTGAGGCAGTAGATGATTCAGAATAGCTGATATTTATATATCAGATTACAAGGCGTCGCATCCCAGAAAACCATGATCTTAACGTTCGCCGCCGTGACTACCTCAAATCTCTGTTACGTCAGACGGCCGAGTGGCGCTATCTCGCAATCCTTATCTAATTACCAGCCTTTTACACCTTCAAAACTAAATAAAGCTGAGACCTTCTGCACGCTTATAATTAAATTTCACAGAAACAAATGAGGACATCTGAGATAATGAAGCTCGCGTTAATTGCATCCACTGAACAAGTTACGGCACAGAGATCGAAATTAACGAGCATATCAATACGCAGTTTCCCTTGTACTCATCGGCAATTTATCATAGTGACATCCACTACAAAGAATGCAGCGTGCTGTATTCGGATGTAACGGCTCTTTAATTAGGCCTACTCATTTAAATGTTACAAAAGATATGTTTCCTTTACAAATAGAGCCTATTCTTTTCTACTTTCAGAGTGTTTCACTGTTAGTGAGGGAATAACTTAGTCGGAAGATTTCAAACTGAATACTGGTGCAAGAAAATATAGATTTATACGCTTATATCACGGAAATATGTTTCCTTAAGGATACTCAGCATGCATAAGAGTTCCACTACGAAACAGTACAGTGGCATCACCACCAACACCACAAACGTATCTCTCTTTCAAAACTGAACCCTAAGTATATTCAGTCCTTTAACATGCACTTTCGTATTTCTATCACCGCCTTTTCTTTCCCAGTATTTATGTGTCATCGAACGATGCGAGAACACGGGACGATTAACGCCATCTGTCAGCACCGAAAATAAGCAAGTTCCGCATTCCACGAACAACACACACAGTCAACCACAAACATGACCATTATCATTATTATTACTATTATTTTGAACAGGGAAAGAGCGGTCGGTATAGCGACTGGCTATCGGTTGGACGGCCGAGGGACCGGAGTTCGAATCCCGGTCGGGGCAAGATTCTTCTCCACGTCGTCCAAACCGGTTCAGAGGTCCAGTCCACCCACTCTCCTATCCAACAGGTACGGGGGATCTTTCCCCGGAGGTAAATCGACCGAAGCGTGAAGCTGACCACCAACCTAAGCCGAGGTCAACAATACGTGGATATATACATCCACTCCTCCATACGCCTTCATGGCGTACATCCACTCCTCCATACGCCTTCATGGCGTAGTGCTTAATTAGTTAAGCACATGGATAACTCTATTATTAAATAATCACCTTTATTATTATAGGAGGCGGCGGTGAACGTCGTATTTAAACCTCAGGACTGTACTCCCCGCCGAAACTCAGGCCACTGTATAACAGGACTTCAGACATGCTGCCTCATCAATCAATCAAGTCTGAAGCTACGCGTCCTGGAAGCAACTGGCCAAATTCACGCTCTTACGATCTCTCGCTCCCTCAACACGAGTAATGAGCTTGAACAGCAGACTCTAACCCCAGTCCCCCAACCCGCGCAAAGTCATTTTAAATGAACGGTACAGAAGAGGTTATTACATAGCATTGCCGTTAAACCTCCGCTCCAGCGGCCTCTGTAGTCTAGGGGTAACGTTCCCTCCTCATGACTCAAGGTACGCGGATTTAAACCTGGCGGAGGTCGTGGAATCTTTAAGGGCGGAAAAATTCAGGGAACGAGTCCTCCGGGACTTTAAGCCGTGGGTCCCGTGTCGTAGATTTACGGCACGTAAAAGATCCTCATGTCTCTACGAGACCTCTGAGCAAAATTAGGCAACAATTTCCCGCCCAAGCAGTTTCCAATGTCTCTGGTAGATGGGGGAAATATCAGGAATTGACGGCCGACCTCGTTGGCTGAACGGGGCTGATAGTATGCACCAGTACCGGTAGGGTATGGCGACAGTAGAAATTAAAGGGCGACGCACAATGGACCAATAACTGGTCTGAGTGCATGGGGAAACCCACCCCCTCTAATAATAATAATAACAACCTCCGCTCCGCCATCACTACTACTACTACTACTACTACTACTACTACTACTACTACTACTACTACTACTACTACTACTACTACTACTACTACTACCAGAAGTAGCAGCAACAACAGCCTGGTATAAATGGTTTACAAAGAATGAAGAGCATGCATATCTCCAGTCTATTTCACACAGAAATGACACATTTTAAATCAAGATTACGCATTTGATGATATAAGAAAGAAACACAAGGATTATAGCCAGACTTATGGCGTACATAAAATCGCATATAATGATTAATTTAGAAAATATGTGCTCCTACATACATTATTATTAATATAAAAGCAGCCGTAACCCTATTATAATATGCGCCTAAACGTCTCGACCCGTCAATGTTAACCTATGTTCATATATAAAGAAGACAGACCTCGTCACGTAGCGTGACCTAGAATTGGCTATGCGCGCGCTGCTTTTTGTCTGCCTAGAGAATCAATAACACAGATGACTCCGCCCCCAACAACACACAACCTCGACCAACACGCTAGCCGGTTGGTTATAACGTCACAAAACGGTTTTTGCACGACTGAACGCACAACAGGGAGGTCGTGTCTGCAGGTATCAGCGGATAGGGCATTGGATAGGCACTGCAGCCGATATATATATAATTTATTATACTGCAATTGGGTTTTAGGCCGGTGGCAGTAGTACACAATAGGACACAACAGACAAGTAACACACATTACACTAAGTGACAACACGTTCAAACAAAACACAATACACAAAACACAACAATAAGGACATCCTACCACAATGAATACAAACCAAATACGATTAACAACTACAACAATTACAGAGAAATACAAACAACTGCAACAAATACAACAACAATATGGATGCAATGGCTAAGAAAAATAATCTGTCCTGGCAGGAATCGAACCTCGTTCGTCCAGCGTGTAGACCAGTCATTAATAACTGCATTCAGTTAATTACACGAAAAATTAATTACATATATCCTTAAGCAATTCATACACGTGAATATCAAAATCCGACCGCCCCCCCGCCACCGAGTCCGTAGCCAGTCGCTACACCCGCACCAATCTCGCAATACGAAAAGAAAGAACGTGTATGAAGAGCTTAGTTTGGGCAACCGCATGTAGCTTGCGAAGTACAATACAACCAACATTTGATTACCTGTGGCCGAAGAGTGGTATAAGCAACAGCAAAGTTATTATACTGTGGCGTGCCCCGAGAAAGCCGGAATGGGTTAGCAGATCAGGGTTGATTTCCTAGGCAATGATTAACGTTCCCCCTACAACGCCTAGGGATCAGAACGCATCCACTGCTAGGCAATGACTAACGTTACAGCAGCTAGCAATATCCAAGCAAGGAACTGTTGGTTGCGTAACAGCAGGCGGAATTAACCCTTCGACAAGGTTTTCCTTATTCAGTTGGAGGGCAACTTATAACAGTCCAAGGTCGGCCAGAGACCAGCAGAGTTCGTATTCGAATTTAGCAGGAAGAGTTCTTATCCGACTAGAGCAGCATTGTTGTAACATTGGAGAAGAAACATCTAAAATGACGTTATTGGTGTGAGCGTAAAAATGACTGTCCAATAAATGTATTCGTTCAAATCCGAGAACCCACACAATTTCTTGTCGCGTTGCCTAGCAAACGCAACAACAGACTGTACATCTCTTCCTTTTTCTCCGCACTTCACCGAACAAAGTCGTCAAAAGCGCGTAATATCAGAACAGCGCTTCACCATCGACAGGCAATCATCTGTTGGCCGTACAATAAACCGCGGGCATGAACCTCCATATTCTCGCCTGCGTCCCCTCACTGAACAAAGTATTGGGCCCAATCTGAATAAGGAGATACTACAAGAAAGCCGCATTTCACGTAGAAAGAAAACGCTGATCACAAGGAAAACGATACGGACAGTCGGCCTAATACTAGCGACGGCGGTGATGGTGCTGGTGATAGCAGTAATCGTTGCACTTCACATCACCAAATGAATTCATCGAATGCAAAATGTGACAAGCAGAGTTTCGAGTTAGTGTATCTCACCGCTTTTCTCTTTTATCGCTTATTATTCTCCTCCTAATTGGTTTTATTCTGGATTTGAGGGTCTCACAGGGGTGACTATGACAGGGTTGCAACACAGTGAAGTTTGGCAGAAGTCCATGGAGGCGGTATATTCGCCTGAAACACAAGTGGACTTTTACCGCACTACAAGGCTTTACAACCCAGAATAATGCACCTTCATAGTTCTACTTTATCGCTGTTCACTTTTATTTTATTTACTGCTCCTTAGCAAAGCTCAACACTAGTTATTTTATTGTGAGTACAGCTGTACCGCACGCACTCCACACTCCTAGAGGAAACTGAAAATAAAAATCAATCAAATTTAAAATGTAAAAAAAAAACAAAAAAACTTGCAAATGCAACGTAACCTAATTTCTGGCCTTGAGATATCCCCAATACACGACACAATTAATATCCCTGCATGATTCACTGAGAATATTTGGACCGAAGAAAGATGTAGTGACAGGAGGCTGGAGAAAACTGCATGAGGAGCTTCATAACTTGTACTCTTCGTCAAGAATAACTGGAATGATCAAGTCAAGGAGGATGGGGTGGGCAGGGCATGTAGCACGAATGAGGGAGAAGAGAAATGCATATAGGATATTGGTGGGTAAGCCAGAAGGAAAGAGACCACTTGTAAGACCAAGGCGTAGGTGGGCGGACAATATTAAAATGGATCTTACAGAGAGAGAATGGGATGGTATGGACTGGATTGATCTGAGGGCTCTTGTGAACATGGTAATGAACTTTCGGGTTCCATAAAATGCTGGGAAATTCTTGAGTGGCTGCAGATTTTGCTTCTCTTCAAGAAGGGGTAAGCTCCGTAAGTAAGTACATGATCCATCTACGGAACCTGGCTTGCGATAAAGTAGCGATAACGTTGATATTTAGTTAAAACAAGCTTCAAGCTCGCTTCCTGCCTCTTACACTCTGCCGCCACTGGGTTAGGAACCATTGTAACTAAATTCGTATCTTCAAGTCCTATATTCACTCAAGACTGACTTCAGTACTATCGTTCCTATCTGCGTCCATTTCTCGTGACATGTTATGTGTGGATTCCAACCTACATCCTGTATGCATATTCCGAAATTTTACGTTCCATCGCTTACCTAATCCTTCTGTAATTAGCAGCACGAACCAGGCATGACTCTGGTATCCACCTATCTATAGCTCTATAGTTCTGTTGGACCTTGGCCGCATTTTCGGTTTCTTAATCCTATACACAGTCGGTAGGACTTCTTGAACGGAGGATCAGCCCGTCGCAAGGCCGTTATCTACACAAAGAATAAATGCACACTGACATCCATGCCTTGAGTGGCATTCGAACCCACGATCCCAGCGATCGAGCGAGCGAAGACTGTTCATGTACTTAGGCCGCTCGGCCACTGTGATCGGCATGTCTCTTTCGTCCAACATTATGGCAGAGAAATGTAACCGTTTCGATACTCAATTTCTTTTGTCTAATGCATGTTTCTGCGTCATATCTCTCGGCCGGCGCTTCCATGGTTACGCAGTAGGGAACTTGAGTTTATAAATCGGATTACATATTGTCGAGTACGGAGTATCACAGACGGGGTAGCTAATTCCCTTATTGCGACTAAGCTATGAGCTGGACAGCCGGGGAATCGAAATTAGTTTTCCTCTCCTCAATCGCTTTGGGGCCTAGTCAGCCTCCTATCCAATTAGTGTCGAGGGTTCTTTCCGCGGGACTAAAGCGGCTGGAGCATGAAGTTGACTACTCACCTCCATCTAGCGTCGATGCTTAAGAATTCATAAAGATACCACTCCCACCGGGCTGGACGACCGAGGGGTCGCAGTTAGAGTCCCAGAAGGGTAAATAATTTTCTTTTCCCCAAGTCGTCCAGACAGGCTCTGGGTCCACCCAACCTATCAAATGGGTACTGGAGGCTCTTTCCCCAGGGGTTAAGCGGCAGGAGCGTGAAGCTGACCACTCACCTCCTCCTAGTGTCGAGATCAAGAAAACTGTGGATCTCTACATCCACTTCCCCATGTGTCTCCATGGCGTAGTGCCTAATTAGTTAAGAAAAGGGACAACTTTACACTTATACTACACAACCCCCAAAAACGTCCCCGAAGCATAGTGCTTAATGATTACGCTTAGGGATAGCTTCACCTTTGAGGGATATTATCTCGGATTTGACGCCATGTAATCTGGTAGATCGTAGTCAATGTTTCAGAGGAACCCGAGCCTTGGCCTTCATGGTAAGCCAAGCGTGGAACGAAGTGACACGGACACAGGGAGGGGCAGGCCCTGAGCGAACCAGTCACCGCCGTGAAAGCATCAAATCTCGCAGCTTCACCTTTACCTTAAGTATAGTTTGTCACAGCTGCAGTAGAGAAATTTAAAACAGAACATTCACTCCTGGGAAACCATATTATAACAAAATACGATAGAAACAACATATCCTGATAACCACGAAAGAAGTAAACTCGTAAAAGTAAAGAAGTAAGAAAAATTTTCCCTGCACTGAACTAATTAAGCACTACGCCATGAAGGCATATAGGGGAGTGGACGTATATTTTTTTCACTTCGCCACTAGCTTGAGATAAGTGGTCAGCTTCAAGCGCCGGCATCTTTACACTCCCGTACCCACTGGATAGGAGACCCCACAGCCGGTCTGGAGGACTTGGTGACGAGAAAATTTTTGACGCTACCGGTACTCCAAGTCGGACCCCTTAGTCGTCCAGCCAGTAGCCAGTCGATATACCGACTACGAATAACTATCCTGGCTCCAGAATGAAAATCTTACACAGATAGAAAGGCCGAAGAGGATGTGTAGCGTGACCGACAGCAGTAACACCATTACTCCACTGTCAGAAATGTTAAGTACCATCTAGTGCGTACATTCACTGCAATAATTACAAAGTCAGCTACTCGATTTTCTACAGTGTTCGTACCAGGATTACATCTTGAGAATCACGCAACCACCGTCCAACAGGGCAGATCTGAAAATCGGCTGATAAGAGCGTTAACTAACGGACACTCAGAGAACCATAACAGCGTAGCATGACTAGTTCTAATCCGGAAGCTCATACTTCAACCCCCTACAACTCAGCACAATCATGGAATAATGGATGGGTAGGACTGGCTACGGGCTAGACGACTGAGGGGTCGGAGTTCAAGTACCGCTATGGTCAAGAATTTTCTCTTCTCCAAATCGTCCACATCGGCTCTGGGGTCCACCCAACCTCCTATCTAATGGGTACCAAGGGGCTTTCCCCGTGGGTAAAATGGATGGGGCGTGAAACTGACCACTCACCTCCACCTAGTGCCGAGGTCAAGAAACTGAGGATCTATACATGCAATTCTCATATGCTATCTTGGCGTAGTGCTTAATTCGTTGAGAACAGGGACAGCTTTACCTTTACCAGGAATTCAACTCCCGGTAGGGACATCTCTGTCCATTCTTAGCAACATCGCATATTATGACGATGGGTTCTCGCACATACAAAATTCGCTTCCCGCTTCACGAACTAAATTACAAGAAAGCAGTTCAACTGAATCAGCCATTACAGACGATGGTCACGATTCGCAGGAAGTCTGTGATCAACCTCCCTCAACCTTTGTCCTCCATTTAAATCTCTAAAACCTAAAACATTTCTGGTAATGTGAAGTAAACGATATTTAAGTGGAAATCCGATCCTATATTTATACTTTGTGATGTGTTTTCTAACTTACTAATCATTTAACGCACACTGATAATTATATCTATTGCTCGATTTCACACAAAAACATATAATTTCCCCCCGTGCTTTCGTGTCTTCTGCAGGATTCCAAGAATAAAAGAGCGACTATTTCCTTAAATCGATGGGCTCTGTTAATCAGGAACCAAATCTGTTAATACTGTTGCCACAAACTTCAGGTTTCAGAAGGTTAAATGTCACTTCGCTTCTGCAATTAACAGTTTTAGAATCGAAAAATACGCGCCCAGTAACTGTCATTTAGCAGGGAGTTTACGGAAGAAAAAAAAAAGAATCCGAATTTTCGAGTTTCCAACAACGCAGCTATGGAGTAATGGAACGGCAGTTAAAGCGAATCTTTTTATGTATGACTGAAATTACTCGGAGAAATATTATGTATTTACATTTGATTAACTACGCAATCATCTTCACCATACTATTAGCGTAGATTGCTTATATGATTAATGAATGCTGAAGTGCAAAGGCTTGTGGTCGTGGCCTATTTCAAGGTATTATGTCGGCATTTTTGGCGGGAACGAGTAACACACACAGTAGTCGATGGTCCGACCGCGAATCGAACCAGGCGCGTCCCAAATACATTAATCTACTACTCTTAATATAATTTAACGAATACATATGTCCTAGTTGGGTTAACAGTCACAAAATGTATACTCGATTTAATGTCTTATAATTAAAACTTTTATTTCTGCTTTATGTTTCCGTCACATAGTACCATTATCAGGCAATGTATACTCGATTTAATGTTTTACAATTAAAACTTTAAATCGTGTTTACATTTTAGTTGTGGTGACGTTTAAACCGAATTATGTGTTTCCAATACAACAAGATGCACACTATGAATACCACATATCAGATACATGAATAACAGCAAATGATAAATTTCTCGAATAGTCCTAATTGCCGTTTTGTTTTACATCTGCTTCCCCTATTTCGGTTCCTCTCTTCAAACCACCCCCCACCCTTTCCATGCCTAAATACACTGCAATAAACGACGGGAAACAACTTACATTAAAACAAGAAATGTGGTCATCCCGTCGTCCCGCAAAAAACTACGCATGCGCAATATTTGTACGTATGGTTCACACATGACTCGGCTGTGTACTCTGCTACTTTATTCGCAAATAAGGGCATTTACCTCACAGAGGCCACGTTAAAGCAAGTTATCTGTACGGGAAAGCAGCTGTACCTACGTCCTTATACACCATCTGTGTGCGCCCGTAAGTAAAACACAAGGTTACAGACAGCCCAGGGTCTACAATAATAGTAAGTTCCATTCGGCGATCGGATGGTACTACTGTGTGAAGTGATACTGGGCCAAAGAATATGGAGAGAAATCTGTGTACTTCGCCAATCAGCAACACTGGCTTTATATGACGCATGATATAACAAAAAACAAATGTGTATACCATACAGAGATCAGCGTTAAGAAACGCGATAAATATACCGAACATGCAGTGGACCCTCATAGAAATCTTCATACCCGCCGTAACATGTAGTTAATCCACCAGACACCGGCGCCTTGAAGTAAATTTTTACTTCAATTTTTTTTTGTGTCCGGTCTAGAAAACCAAGATTAATGGCCGCGGGGATCCGTTGCGCTGACCACGCGACACCCTCTATCCACAAAGGTTGTTACTAACTTCCCCGACAACCGGCAGTGGCTCGGTTGGTATAGTTCGCTTGCGGACTACACATCACGGAGTTTGTTTCTGTAACAATTTCCCTGTTATAAATATAGCTAGGCAACGACCCAGTAAACACATTCCCGCGACAACGAATACGCAGGCAACAATTGGATAACTTCCGTTTCTATGCGACGGCCCTGTAAATACAATAGTGGAAGCGACGTTTTCTATGTGGTTCGCATATATCCACTGCTGGGCAACAGGCGTGTTTTCCGTGTGATCCGACCCGAGTCTACATAACGAGAAGCCAACAATAACTGACAGTTGTGCTGAGGACTGTGGCAGTGGACTGTTAACCAGCCGACAAAGGGAGCGGAAGAATCTCCATCGCTAAGATTCGTTAGCAGGAAAAGTTTATCTAGAACACTGCAGAGGATTAGCCATTGTGGAGAGCTGTTAAGACGTAAAGACTGGTGAAAGCAGACTGAGACGACTTAGTATTGAGTGATTAGTAGTGTGGAAATCGGCAATAGTGTCATAATTACTTGTAGTGACGACCGGTGATTGGTTAATAAATATATTCACAAATCAAAACCGCGTCTAGTCACTAATATACAGTGGAAATATGAAAACAACAATTAAGAAAGAGTACCAATATTAATATCTGAATAGATAATCAGGCCGGAGTGAATTAGTATATCTGTATATCGTTTTGTACCAAGGTGTCATAATCTCGTGACCTCTGTTCCACACGAATCTGCGCAGAAACAGCTGTCAAGCGCTCCCGTAAAAAGAGTGGGATTTTGTTAGGTTATGAGTGGGCCCGTACTGTGTCGGCCTTTACACGTCATAACTATCCCTAGAATCAATGAAAATTAAGCACAAGAACGTCAAGCGTAACGCACAGATGGCTGAAGCAGCCATGTAACCCTAGGCTCAGCTATATTAACAGAATTATTAATATTACAAAGAAAAGGGAGTTAGCATGGGATAAATGGAAACATCGGAATGCCAGAAGACAGTTTCAGAACGCGGAGAGGAACTATAAAATGATAACAACACGACGCATAATGAATTCGATGAATGCACAACAGGTATAACATGAAAGTGTGGTGTTTAGATAGAGATAAAAATTTATTTGTTTCTCCCATCACCAAAAACGTCGAACGTCAACGCCTTAATCATAGATTACGTAAGCGAAAACACTTGTAAAGTTTACTCTTTACGGTGATAAAACAGCAACCACAATCGAGAGTATTTCAGCTTAAAGGCTATTCGAAGCAATTGGCAGCTTCCGGATTTGCTACTTAACTGGCAACTGCACGAACCACCTGCTTTAACCTATACAAGAAATTCTGCGTTCTGCCCACAAAATGTGCTTCTCACTTCAGTACGATTTTCGGAAGAAACAGCGATTATTTCCCTGGACAATTTGAAACGACTGGTCTCTGTAACTGGAGTTGCACTGTGAATTCTGTGTCGGCAGGGAACAGATTAAAAAATATATAATTTAGATGAATTCCAGCCTTCAAAATTTTATGGAGATAATCTCTTCTTCATGCAAAGTCCACTTTAGGTTTTAGTTGGCCACAATCAAGAGAACGATCAAAATTCTAAATTCCAAAGCTTACGGCTGTAACTCAAGCTTAAGAAATTACATGGGAGTATAATCAAATTAGGATTTCCTACTTAAAGGCATAATTGAGTATAACTGTAGAGATTTAAATGAATTTTTGAATGTATGAAGATACAACACTTATAGCTCATAATATTAAATGTAAAAACACTCAAAGCCTAAATAAGATGAGACCTTTTTTTCTACGCCTGTCATTTGATTTTTTTCAGCTGGCCTAATCCTTCCAGCCGCATTAGGCCTTGGGGTTTACTCCGCCTCTAACACAAATGAGCACCAGGAATTAATTAAATAGTTTTCCTGGGGAGTAAAGCGCGGTCGGCGCGTAGGTCTGACAACCTTACCGCCATCTTTGAGCCGACTGTCTTGACAGTGGGACCCTCAACGTCTCACCAACCTATGGGCCTTCACGGCCTGGTACAGGGATAGCTTTACTTCTTTTACACAATATTCTATACAAATCAAGTTATGCTGGAAATGAAACGCGGGATATCAGAAGGAATCACGAGAGAAGGATTAAAAACTAACACTGCCGCCTCATATCGCTGTTGTAAGTATCTTCCGTGGTCTGTAGTCCGCAATCGAACTATGCCGACCGAGCTACCGCAGCTTGTCGAAGTTAGTGCCAACTTTAGCGGACAGAGGATGTCATGTGGTCAGCGCAACAGATTCCCACGGCCGTTATTCTCAGTTTTCTAGACCGGATCCGCTACTTTTCCATTCAAGCAGCTCCTCAATTATCCTCACGAGGCTGAGTGGACCCCGTTCTAGAACCACGACTTTTCAGAATATCTGGTAGCGTCGGGAATCGAACCCGGACTTCTGGATCAGTAGGCAGGAACTCTGACCACTAGACCACGGATGCGGTCACAGACTACATAATGAATGAATAAATAAATAAATAAATACGCTGCAGACTACACTACAAATTACGTACAAATAGATGAAATGAGAATATAGAAGTCAAAGCAAATGAAAAGATCAATTTAATTAAAAAAAACTCCAAACGGGATTGTGGAGGAAGCAGGCTAAAGTACATTCTAGACGTTTTGGCTTTCTTTGGGATCCCGTTCTACGTGGCTCAACTATCATCAACAATCATTACCTTCAACAGTCAATGAAGTGCAGCTAAGTGAGGAAATGATACACCTAACGGGAGTCATACGTGTTACGAGAGAAGCTAGGTATTTCGCTCGGAGATCTGTCTAAGAACCTGTAAGGGCCTAATGAGAGTGAAACAAAACCCCCTGAAGCTCATTATAAAAACAAGATACGCTCTTCCCCAAAGAAATGCTAGCTATGTCCTATCTTAACTGCAACATCAACTAAAGTAAAGGTCTCATACCTCGTGTATCTAACATACAAGTACTGTCATGTGTCACAGTGACTAAGGCGCGGGTTTGGGTTAGAAATTAGATTTACTGAATATTTACAGGTCATAACTACAAATAATTATTACACTACTGCCGATTCCAACACTACAAATCACTCGACATTAAGTTTTCTCAGTTTATACCCACTAGTGTTTACGTGGTAACCGCTCTCCACAATGACTATTCCTCTAACGTGTCTTCACTAGACGTTTCCTGCAAACGAGGCTTAGCAGTGGAGATTCTTCCGCTTCCGTTGTCCTCTGGTTAACACTCCACAGGTGAACCCTCTACTGACTCCTCTCGCATCGTCTTCAAGATAACTCCTTTGCACTAACCCCATGGAAAACACAGCCTCTATTCTTATAGAGGGGATATATTGCACAGCAATAACCGCGGTGCGGACCATACAGAACACGCCGTCTTTCCATTGTTGCGTGCGTGAATGTTGCGGACGTTACCTAGCAACGACCGATGTTTACAGAGTCAATGTTTTGCAACGGGTCTATAAGCCACAATCTCCCTCCTTGAGGCTGTTAGACCGAAATAGTCTACAGGCACATCACCGTTTCTTCCTTCTGAAATTTCTGCTCATGATGTCAATTTCCTATGGCTCGGTTCCTCCGCGGGCATCAGTCCCCCAACCGCTACCAATATCATGCAGAAAACGTACAATGTTCAACTAAACTGCCATATTGATACTCTTATTTAGTTTCGTCCACTTCAATCAAGTACAACTAAAATACCCGCTACGTTTCGATTTTGTATTATTATCCTACTTTCCCCATTTTCAAAAAATAAAAGCAGGCTTATGCTATCAACATTTTTTTATGTGTGGTTCTGTATCCGCCCCTAACAACTTCTGAATGCCTGAACCAATCTTTATGAAACTTGGTATGTACATACCGGTACATCATAGCACCGGAGCTCATCTCAACGCCGTACTTCGTAAATCCCTGTCATCAGTTTACATGTTATCCCCTTATCGCTGATAGACAATAGCTCGGTAAAAACGTCACCGCGGCAACGAATACACATGCAACAATACTGCTGGACGCGTCCGTGACATATCAAGGAAAGTATGTGATTAGTTCTTCCTTATCTTAGTATTTTGTTGTTCGTTGGTCGGGGTACATGAGCCGACTCTGTTTATTTATTGTTCAGTTATCTGTTAGTTATCCATCAAGAGATGGCCGCGCCATAGCTCAAGCGGTTAGTCGCTGGCCTCCCACCCGGGTTCGATTCCGGGTCTTGTCAAGTAGGATTTGTGGTGAACAAAGTGGCGCTGGGGTGGTTTACTTCGGTTTCCCCTGTCATTCTTCATTCCACCAAATTCTCCATCATCATAATCACCCGGGGCAGGCTACAATAGGCCACTCAGTGGCCGCCGTGCCGAGTGAACCCAGTTCGACTCCACCCCCCACTAAGCGAATTAAAAAAATTAGTCAAGAGATTATTTTTTGCAAATCGATTATTTCACTGCCATTTTCAATCATTAAGTGCTTTAGATCCACTCCCCCATACGCCTTAATGGCGTAGTGCTTCTTAATTTGTTAAGTGCAGGGACAGGGATAAGTGCTTTATGAACGATTCGTCCCGATCCAAGCACCCAAACACGCGCTGACACTTCAGTCTCGTAATACATTCTGGATTCGCTCGTATAATTAAACCTGTTCTTGAGGTAAATAAAATCATGTTCTATGCTTCATACGAAACCTGATCCAGAAGGCCTCGTTCACTTCCTATAATGACTCAATTAAGTGGTTTTCTGTAACTCAACTGCCTTATTTATATATCTGTCACAGATGATGCTCATTTATTTTTTCCTGTTTCCGTCTTGTTTTCTTTTCCCTTTCTTCTTTCTGAACACGAAAACGAGGACGGAGGCTGTAGACCTCAAACAAGACAGTGAAGATGGAGGAGGGACTGTTTCAGTTCATCTCGTGAAAGACGAAGGTTTTCTTTTTTCTCTGAAACTGTTCCTACGACTGCATGGGTGTGTGCAAGACTAATTTCTGACAAGGCTCGAAAGCTTCCTGTCCGGCAACTCTGTCTTGCACCCAGTGCGCATAGCCTAAAGCACTTTGCAACGTACAGGTA
The DNA here is from genome assembly GCF_002891405.2 of Cryptotermes secundus. Classification (NCBI taxonomy): domain Eukaryota; kingdom Metazoa; phylum Arthropoda; class Insecta; order Blattodea; family Kalotermitidae; genus Cryptotermes; species Cryptotermes secundus. The sequence continues at coordinate 627,040 of NW_019720574.1, forward strand.
TGTGTTATGCATCAAGTGTGGCTAGATACGTTCTGTTTAATTCCTCGAAGTCTGAGAGGCTATTAAACATACAACATATCATAACATAACACTACAAAACTCGGGCTCTACCGAACAGATATCATACTACAGTGCGTACAATCAAGTGCGCGCCGCGGCTGCAATTTGCCGTGAGTCATACCACCGCAGAACGGNTTCTAAGAATCATATTACGGCGTGAAGGAGATACTAGGAAACAAACCGGCAAACACGATGCCACCAAGATTGTCAAACACAAACTATTGTTAGTTGTTAAACAACCGTGTCCACCGATACGAAAATTGAAAGCTGTGTACTCTTGGAAACGAGAGCGTTGCTGCGAAATTGACACACGTTTCCATGGAGATGGATTCCTAAAGACCAACTCAGTACAAAACAAATGCCTCCGTCTCAACGGACAAGCAACAAACATTCTCCTGGGTTACCGTTAGACTATATAAGCAGCCGTGAAGATAAGGACGGGTAAAATGTAAATATGCTTTACATTATGACAACTGACTTACTACTGCAGACAATGACTCTAACAAAAGACAGAGCCGTCCTCTCGTCAGAGAGGGCGCCCAACAATAACGAGACCGTAACTGTCAAACAGTAATAAATATCTGGACATTGCCCCAGATTGGGTTTGGCACAAGGACGGACGGACGGATTCATTCGTACCTCAGAATTCAGTAGTACATGAGGATTCATTCGTGAGTCATTCGTCATTCGGAATTCATTCGCGAAGCAGAGGTGTGATTCGTAAACCAGAACCAAGTCATTCACAGAAGGAAAACTAGAAGAGAAAACAGTCGTAGTCCAGACAGAATGGAGCGAATCTTAGGCAGTCATTTATTGTTGAGTAAATGTAAATGACTGGATTAAGACTGTAATGAATGGTGCCGATGAATCCAGTCACTCAATCCAAAACCCGTTATCATTAGTCACGGAGCCATAAACACGTAACAATTTGAACCAAGCAGGTCCAACTACACTAAATGTGCAATGTACAGAATGCTGCATGTTAAAGCAAGTGGTACATATAGTTACTACTTTGGCTTTGAAATCTAAACCGACGGCCCTACTTGTCCGTGGTAAAGTGAAGTTAGCGTGTACCTAACCACTACTCCAATGTCGTACACAGGGCATAAAAATAAAGTTCCAAGCATTCTTTGAACCTTGACGCTAGATTGAAGTGAGGGCTACTGCCGTCTTAACCAAGTACACAGTGGACTGGAGGCTGTGACATTACCAGAGTCGGACTTCGCAGGGACACGAAGAGAAAAAGCCTTACTTCTCTCGAAGTCACTTCACTGTCTGAGATAATCCGGCTAATAACGTTTTAGAACTATGTGACAAATGTTCAGTAATATTATAGGGTCATTTTCTTTGGAATATTCCTGATGTCTGCACAAGAAAATTAAAATGGAGACGATTCGGAGGATGGCCTTGTGTAAATTTTCAAATAAACTTGAGAAGATTAAAAACTACTCCGTCGTGCTGATCGTTATTCGTACAGCGTGAGGTACAAAGGTCAACAGGTCAATACTCGAAGACCTATACATGGGCAATAACGCAATAAATCAGTAAATGAACTATAAAGTCAAGAAGGTCAATATTAACTACAGTATAAGTTCCTTCGGAAGAAGAAAAGTGAAACTACAAACGCTTTCCTCTTAGGCTGAATTGTGTCATCCGTGGGTCGAACTCTACCTGGGAGCCTTATAAAGTGAGCAAACAACACACCCAACAAAGGGAATCCAGAGAATGCACAATCCTTTCCTTCTACCTGAAGACAGGTACAGGACCAGTCAGTTTCATTTGACAAACTCACCTTTGTGTCTTTAAAATGCAGTACCTTCCTGCTACACTGGGCATGAGGAAAGACCGTAGATTTATATACAGTCATAGGTTGTACAGAAAACTGCTAATAAGTGGGAAGCACAAAATCACAGCACCGCAAGTCTAAGGATCAATGATCATGTTCTACGTTTCCTGGATAGCGTAGTCCGTATAGCGACTGGCTACGGACTGGACAAAGGGGTCGAATTTGAGTCCCGGTATGGTCAACAATTTTCTCTTCTCTAAGTCGTCCAGACCGGCTCTATGGCCCACCCAACCTCCTATCCAATGGATACCGGGGGTCTTTCCCCGAGGGTAAAGTGGCAGGGGCGTGAAGCTGACCACTCGCCTCCAACTAGTGAAGAGGCCAAGAAAATTTGGATCTGTACATCCACTCCCCACACGCCTTCTTGGAGTAGTGCTTAATTAGTTAAGCACAGGCCGCATCTTCAGAGAAAGAGTTAAAACTTACAAGCCACCATTCACAAATGACGAGCAGGGTAAACGGGAACACACACGTCGGAATTAGTAACTAGAGCAAAAAAAGAAAAAGAAAAACAATCAGTTGACATACAACTCCACTAAGCGTTCACTGAAACTCGCAACAAGTCTATTCATTATTAAGACTGGACCTACCGTCTTCACGGATGTATACCTTATACCTGGGTTTACCCTAAGAAAACCTGAAGAATGACGCAGTACGATCTTCCAAAACGTCGGTAAGCATGGCCCGGACTACAGAGTGTCAATCTCAAGAAAAAGTTCTCTTCGCAATCACCGCCGCGTGAAGCTCTGCATTCCTTGTTTTGGGGGAACCACTCGCACTGTACTGGATGACACAAATGTACAGTCCTAATACCACGAGAATCCTACCGGAATGAAGTACCATCTCCTTATATCTTGTCATGAACCATTCGAATGAGCAAGCAAAAGCGCAAGTCTCAATCCTGCTCATGGTCATGGATTATGTTCCTTTCCTGTGTTGCGATGTCCTGAACTAGAAGTCGCCAGTTGTGCGGCTACTCAAGAACTCCCCAGAATTTTATGGGACAGAAAGGTTAATTACCGTGCTCACAAAAAGCCCTCCACTGGTCCCTATCCTGAGCCAGATAAATCAAGTCCATACCACACCATTCTATTTCCATAATATTCATTTTAATATTATTCACCCACCACTTTGTACTACTAGCGGTCTATTTCCTTCTATCTTTCCCCATCAATTTTCGATATACATTCCTCTTCTCCCAATTGGTGCTACTTGCTCTGCCCATCTCATCCTCCTTGATCTGATAATTCACAATTAAAAGTTCGTGGGGTGGAGGAAGGTAACATGGAATCCTACGGAATATCTCCACCAAAGATTTGCAGTTTCTGGTATAATTCTGAATCAGACAAGCTAAACGGCTAAATTTTTAAAACCGAAAATGAAGGCACGTTACTGCTGCTATTAATTATATTCAAGCTGATTGTATGTATATATGGTGACGTAACTGCACAAATTATTATTGTCTAACTGCCACACGCCGCCTGATCTTTATTTGTGTGTGCTGTGTTTCTTTGCTTCTTCCTTTCCTCGTGCTCACTTCATAATTGGCCTTTGAGTTGGTAAGAACGTAAATAAACTAAATTATTATTACTATGCCTATCATGATGATTTTCTTTCCCTTATTTCATAGGAAGTTTCAGTATCTTTCCTAGGAATAAAAACGATCTAAACGTGAAGTCAATATACTCTTTATGAGCAGATGCAAACTTTTCCTCCTCCTCCTTTGCTGTAAAATTTAGCGGCTGGAGTTGACACGAGCGACGCCATTACAAGTAACCTTGCATAAAATAACATGCTCGAGCTGCTGCTTCACGCAAACTACGTACAAATTAACAATTCTTAATCAACTTTATGTCAATCATCGCCTGAATAAGGCCCCGTACCCAAAGAATGTCAAGTATAGAAACACAGGTCACCTACAGGCTGCGTGGCCTTTACAAATTTCCCAAAGCGTATCCTTAGTAGGTTCATACACAAAAAGAAGCTTTCATCACCAAAGTCACCAGAGACAATGCTATGAGAATATTAATCATCCAAATTTGTGACGTAACATATCAAGCGCGCAATTGCATCACCGTCTTGCTACCGGCATTTGTTTAGGATGGTAACTTGTTCTGTATTCGGTCCCACACTCTGACGTAACATGCAATATTAGATACCGTACTGCTGAAACTGCTACATGAAGTCTCATAATTAGGAACAGAACACCTCAATACCTTTCACAAGAGACCCGGGGGATGGTAAAAATAAATTCAAAGCGATAAATCAAACACTAGACACATGCGTAGATCCACATGAGCTCTGTTTTACGCCGCAAGTAGGAAAGGACTACAGCAAGAAAAGTACATTTGTCCCTGTGCTTCATTAAGCATGCAACGAAAACGCATTTTTAACCTTGGCAGCTTCATATACCGAGGAAAGAGCTTCCATATCAACCGAACCGGAGGATGGATGAGTCCCAGGGCTGATCTAACAATGACGGCGAAGAGAAAAATGCGTGTTCCTGCTGGGAATCGAACCGGAATCCAGCTCAAAGTTATTGTACTTAAGAAACGATTTCTATAAGTAAAATATTGTGACATGGCGGCTGAAAATCGGAAGTGTGCAGTCAGAAAAGCACGGTAGAGACGTATGTTGCTAGAAAACGGCTGGCTGAAACACGTTCCGGAGTGTTACGCTGTCAACGAGAATACACGTCCGTTGCTGGGCAACGGCTTTGGGCGCCATGCAGACGTGGTGGCGGTCAGCATGAAGTTTCTTCAGTCCGAGATTCTAACAGCAGAATTTGAGTTCCAAAGGACTGAGGATGGAGGATTCAATAGCTTAGGTGTTACTAGGTAACGATTAGTAAGAAGATTCTAAAGAATTCATTTTGTGTGTTATGGTTAGAGTAATTCTCAGAGTGTTGTATCCAATAAAGCGATTCACCAAACCAAACCCCGTCTACATGTGACAAGGCCGCCGAAGTAACTTAAGTCTCAATAACGTTACATACGCGATCCACGTTTGGGGACGACTCAACACACAAAACCACATTTTATTTCATACAGGAAACAATGTGGGCGGATGTGGCCGCGGCTGAGACCGTCCTCAGTCTAGAGTTGGGGCCTGCAAACTACGGCCAGCGACGATATTAACATATTATTAACCTGACCCTTTATTAATTTTCATTTTTTCATCGGTTATATTGAGCAAAGTACTACAGTCGCATATATTTCGGAAGTGTCCTTCAGCTGATGGGACGCTGAGACCCCAAGCGCGCCCACAGAGTTTCACGCTATGAACTGGTCTTCGGCCGAATTCTGGCACTATGACTAGCGTGGGACGTGGAGCTGGCTGGCTGCCGCCTGTACAAGAGTAGTACAAAGCAAACGTTTCTTTCCTGATCCTACTGACGTGCTGGAGGGATCCAAAATCTTGTCTACGAGACAGAGGAAAATCTTCAAATTTGGAGGGGAATAAAAGCATCATGCCATGTTTTATAAACGTTATGGGAAGTAATGACGGGCAAAACCACAATGCTAGCACTGTGTGCGTGCGTGCGCGTGTGTGTAAAGATAGGATTACAAACTATGGATCTCCTCGTTACACACAATAGCTATACGCACTATAGTTACGGGCTGGATGGCCGAGAAATCGGAGTTTAATTCAAGGCAAGAGCAACATAATTTTCTCCACAGCCTCAATATGGGCTCTGATGTTCACCCAGCTTTTCCCTGGGCACAAAGGGGCCAGGGTGCGATTCTGACCACTCACCTCCATGTAGTGCCAAGGTCAACAATCATGGAGACATACTTCCACTTGCTCATACGTCTTAGTAGCGTAATGCTTAAATAATTAAGCACAGGGGCAACTATAACTTTACATATTAATACTGTATTATAATATCGAGGAAGACACGATAGGGGAGGCAAGTAACATGCATGGGAGACGGTGCGATATATGCCGAATTTTCGTCAAAAAAAACCTAAATTGGAACGCTCGGTAGAGCCACGAGTACATCGGACGGAGTTAATATTGAAATGGATCTAAAGGGAAAGGGTGTGGGATCTGGATTGGATCAATCTGGCTCACAACAGGATCGGTGGCTGGGCTGTTCGAACACGGCAACGGACCCTGGGGATGTATAAAAGGAGGGACAAATTCTAACCAGCTGAGCTGATCTTTGCTTTGTTTAGTGGATGGATGACCAGCGAACTGTAGTTTTCAGGTTATAACTGAAAGAATTTAACCCTGTCCTCCCACTAGATTTCTGATGATTAAGCCGAGATACATATAATACAACTCGAAGACAGAACAGGCAGCTGAACGATAGTACAGTGAGATCTTTTGCTAGCGTGCAACCAGGTGGAAGAGTTCAGCAGTCTTCCGTCAATTCGGACCGACCCATAAGACTGATTTCGCTTCACGAACGCGAGAAAACTCGTACAAGTCTGGCTCACGAGTCCGACTTGGCTCGGGTTCCAATGAGCCAAACTCGTACGTGTGTGGTGAAATTAATCCGAGCCCGGCTCCTCACCGAGCCGGACTCTCGAGCCAGACACGTACGTGTATGGACCGCCTCACACAGAAGTAATAAATGAGTTGAACGTCGGAACAGAGGACTTATTATTTTGTGTGAGGAGGTCCTGAGTTTTCAAGATAGCCAGCCTACGACTTCTCGTATTTCTTTGTCTGCAGAAACCGATGTAATATATTTAAATGTGCCGAAACGTCGTCAGTTTCTCAAGTTTATCACTCACAATACTACAGTTTGACATTTAATTTGTACAGTGAAGTACTGAAATTAAATTCGCTGAGACTGAGAAACGAGAAACAGTAATTGTGTACAACATATCGGTAGGGAAGCAGTCCGGAAATGTTACTGGGAAGACAAGGGCAATACTGAAAGGATAATAACTGATTTTAAGATGATAATATCGTGATATTAACTTTCTGGTGGCCTATTTGTTATATAGCGATAATCTCTTACCATTATTAGGCCATTAACGATAACGGTATCTGCAGTAATCGCGATAGTGGCCAACTGAAGTAGTAACGGACTTTGAAAGCCGTAAAAAAAATATGCGTATTGCATAGACTTCGAGTTGGGGCAAACAGCAACTTCATACAAGTTATTACCTAAGGTGAGTGTCCATAAGCCGGTCACGGTAGCCGAGCGGTCTAAGGCATGCACTGTCTTCGCTCGCTCGGAAGCCGGGATCGTGGGTTCGGATGTTTCCTGTGAGGTACGAACTGAATTCTTATATTATTCTTATACATTGCCGGTCACGGTAGCCGAGCGGTCTAAGGCATGCACTGTCTTCGCTCGCTCGGAAGCCGGGATCGTGGGTTCGAATCCCACTCAGGGCATGGATGTTTGTGTGCGTTTTTCTGTGTTTGTGTACAGGTAGAGGCCTTGCGACGAGCTGATCACCCGCCCAAGGAGTCCTACCGTATGTCTAAGATCTAGTAAACCGAAGTGAAACGGAGAGTTTCGTGGAGGTAGGCCTAGGCCCAAATGAGGGCTGTAATGCCAATGAGAAAGAAAAGAGTGTCCATAAAGACCACTGCTTCATTTACTTTAACAGAAACGTAATTTCACTGTTCGGACAGAAGACACGTTACCGGAAGTGTGTGGACGTTCAGTAAGAGAAACGATATGAAAGTAAATTGTTATAAATTAAATCTAATCTTTTATTAACAATTCAAAACGTGGTTCACATGGAGGACAAAAATACATCTATTCGGGTTGTATTACTGTTACCATGGAGACGTCGCCAAATAAAAAGAAAGTAATTTGCGAGGAGTCAATATACAATCGGAGAAAAATAGCACAGCTTTATGTGGTCCAGGATATTGAGGTTACAATGCTGACACACGCGTGGAATGCTTTCTGAAGCAGTTAAGGGCCCCTTTGTGTATTACTGTTTGGTGATACGGAACAAGCGAAACCACTCACAGATTGTTTGCAACGTTTCGTCTTTCAATTTCACCAGAGGAGTGATTTTCTTGCCTCATCCATGAAGTCGAATTCCGTCATATTTTCCGTGTATACAGGGCGTGCATATTTTTTACACTAGTGTGTAGCGAAAACAACTTTCGCGCCGCCTTTTGAATAATATGTGGGGGGTTTTAAGTTTCGTCAAACTAGCGTTAACGCGCCTGCGCTACGTTCCAAAGGTAGCTTCAAATCTCCGCCGCTGAATCAGCTATCGTCGCTCTACATCAGGTTTTTTTAATCGCTTATTCTGGGGGGGGGGGTAAGAAGGCATATTTGGGAGTCACCATGGGTCGGTGAACCTCCCGAGAAAATTTTTTAAACACCTGTGAAAGATTGACTTTGAGTGAGCGTGCTTTACAGACACCAAAATACATAGGAGATGCAATATTAATATAAAATCTGACGGATGTCCTAAACCCCAGTTGATGTTCTCAGTGTATTAAGACTCACAGTCTGGAGCAGACACCCTGGACTGTATCATTCCATCATTCCAATTAGTTTCGTATGAAAACATCAATACAGTCTGTGGGTAAAAGGCAAACAAAATTGCCAATGTTAAAGTGGGCGGGACACTCAGCAACCAATGTGCCTTAACGGTTATTATAGCCCCTCAAGAAAACAGAGAGATGTTGGGGCAAAATGAGTCGGTATAGTAACAGGTTACGGACTGGGGTTCAATTCTCTCCAGGGGCAAGATTTCTCTCTTTTCCCGAGAGTCCAGACCGGCTCTCAGGCCCACCCAGCCTTATATTCAATGGGTGCCAAGGGCGATTTCCCCTGGGGTAAAGCGACAGAGGCGTGAAACTGATCACTCACCTCCATCTACTGCCCAGGTTAGTTGGTTAGTTAAAATCAAGAGCCTACAGCAGCATCTATCTAAACTGTAAATGGTATGCAGTCTTCCTTGCGGAGTCATAACAGCAATTCGGCTCACCAAGAAATTCCATTGATGAACCGCATTTATCACCAGTGGACGTTACACGATGTCACTGCAATCCAATTAATTTCACTCACAATTTAGCTAAATATAATGTAACATAATAAAGTCTCTCCAAGTGGCACCATTCACCAACAAAATGTTCTGTGTGCATTTATTCTTTCCCCTTGCCTCTTAATGCTTTTATTTCTTTTTACATGTAATGAACTCATCTAATGTGCAGACTGCTTTAAAATCTAATCTGCATTATTTTTGCATGCTCTTACACGTTTCTTTGCTTTATCTTCTTTATGTTTACAATAAACACGAAAACAATTCCACGGAAAATATGCGGCTATTTCTATCAGTCGACAACTAAAACACATGCTAAATTCGAAGGTATGTGGGAGGAAAAATGCACACAATACCTTCTACAACCTACCAAATTATCGCCAATACTATACGACAATGAATTTCTTTTCTGTTAGCCTGCCGTGACGCTAACAAAAGCAGGTGCGACACGTACGAAGGTTATTAACGATAACTACGGTGCAATCAACTCACATACAAACATAAACACACGTGCATGTAGTGTACATATACTCGTATAAAAAATACAAAATCCGTGGATTCGAGCCACATATTTCCCAAACATAATTCGGACGAGAAATAAATACGGACAGACAGAAAAAATGAACTAAAGATGAGCGCTGCCCGGTTATCGTACCTCCCTAGTTACATGGTGACGTAATGCAGGCGTGACGAAGAACGAAGATTTTGTCTGCAGCACTGACGGTTCGGTTCAGTCAGGGGGCGGGAAAGAGGAAACCCTCCTGCACTTGCGTGCGATTATTGCAATTGGTAGGAAAATGAATTCTCGCAGTAGCTCTCTGCATTCACAAGCCATTCACCTGCTCTGAAGATGGAGGCGATACGTTACTCCGAAACGTCGGCCAGAACGAATAATACACGGAGCCAAAACCCAGAAGACGACTTTCTTCAAACCTAGCAATGTTGGGTAACACTGTTGTATATATGCCTATGGCAACGGTGTGGTAGTGGCTTCTTAAGACCACATAACACATGTTATATCAAATCAAAAGTGCAATGCCACAATAAGAAAAATTCACCAATGCCACCGGTACAATTTAGACGTCTCGTATGTATATACAGCAATACCCTGACACAGGTTACAAACTGCATTACCTACGTCTGTAGAACACCAATTTGAGAAACAAATCTCACACTACGTAACCAATAAGAACTGGGATCCAACCTGAGATGCACTTCAGCAATACCGCTTGTAAAATTCATACATTTTCAGCAGTAGCAAATGATACAAAATCTACAATGAAGAACAAGTTCCTAAAACTTCCCTCGGCTGCGCTTGTGGATAAAAAGTCCAGAATGCGTATGCCTGTTAACCCACTCGTGGACCATTTATCTTATGACACTAACGCAGAATATTTAGCTACGACCACTGTTTTCTATAGCTGCTTCTTAGTTTCTTTCCCGCCACTTCTATCGTTTCTTGAAGCCTGAACATCTACAAGTGCTCTCAAATGTGACGCTATTATGCACATCAAGGGGCCACTTACCCGCTAGTAAGACCATCGCACTGCAATACCGTGACAGAGCCCAAGGCACAGTATCACGATGTGACTACCGTCATGATTTTACTAACCTTAACCCTACAGTGCCTTTAATTCGTTTCCTTTGCGAGCGCGGGGCTCGAAAGCTCTTTCCGGCAGGTCGGGCCACACCGTAACACCATCAGTGAATAATGAATGCAGTATTGCTCAACCGCCATCAAGACATATAGTGGGTAAACATAAAATTATCCCACCAGTCTTACCTTCGGTTCGTGATGTAAATAGTCCTCAGAATTTGTGCTCCCTTCATATTAAATGTGTCAGAACGCATCTGATTTTGAGAAACAATGTACGTATATATTTCGTGTCTATAACAAACAGAAAAAGGTAAAGCTGTTGGCAATAAATTCTCCGGGAAGCTGCGGTAGCTCGGTCGGTATAGTTCGCATGCGGACTAAAACCCACGGAGTTTGTTTCTGTCCTTGTGCATAATTAGTTAAGCGATATGCCATGAAGACACATGGGGGGGTGTTAGGTATAACTCCACCTTTTTTGACCTCGGCACTAGATGAACGTTCAGTGGTCAGATTCATACCTCTGCCGCTTAACGCCGGGGGAAAGGGTCTCCAGTGCCCATTGAATTGGAGGCTGGGTGGGCCCTAGAGTCTGTGTTGATGCTCTGGAGAAGAGAAAAATCTTTCACTGCCAGAATCAAAGCAGGGCCGTCCAGCCAATAGCCTGTCGTTATACCGACTAAGCGATCCATGCTTAATTGTGTAAAAGCGAATATAGATTTCGAAGTGTGTCAGAACACTGCAGACTTACACCCGTTGGGAAACAATGCATTAACAAGGACCTATCACTCAGAGTCTTCAACAAATACAAAATTTAAGAAATTCTATCCTTGTAGTTAAAACACGCGACTTTAAGTGTAAACCATACTATAATAACAATATTTTTATATATCGAGTTCGTAATATATCCCTTGCTTACGTCACAACGCCAGGGAAAGGATACACACCGTAATCTGATTAACAAGTGTCCCCCAACAAACTTTCACTCCACGTAACAGGCTGCCTCTCAATTAAATAACTTCAACAGCAAACATTACAAAGCAGTGGATTTCACTAACATGAGCGACTAACATGCTCTGTGTAACGAACGTCGTGGTTGAGTGGGTAGCACTCTTTCTTCGTAATCGGGAGATCCTTGCTTCCAATCCCTTATACGTCCTCATGGAGTTGTGCTTAATTAATTAATTAACTAATTAATTAATTAATCACAGGGAAGACTTTGCCTTTTACCTATCATTCAAAGTTGTACAGGTTTATGGAGTTATTGAAAGAATCGTTGGATATATCTATCTTTGGACCTTGGATCCTTTTTCAGTCTCTTAATCCACCCACAGTCCGTGTGACTCTTAGACAGGTGATTAGACGTCGCAAGGCCGCTACGTACACACAGAACACAAAAAAAAAGAAAAGAAAAAGCGCACACACAAACATCTATGCCTTGAGTGGGATTCGAACCCACGATTCCAGTGTTCGAACGGGCGATGACGGTTCATGCCTTACACCGCGCGGCCACTATGATGGACCGTTAAATATATATTACAAATAATAATTAAGCCTGACTGGTTCTCAGGTGATTAAGTGCCAGGGTTTCAAATGCAGAAATTTAATGGATTTTCATGCCTTCACAGTACCTGACAATAACTCGCACCATCCTTACAAATATGCCAACCAGCAGTAACCACAACATTTAAAAAAAAAAAAAGCAATAAACAAGAAACGATAACTTACGACAGTTGGCCGCGGCATAGCTCAAGCGATTAGTTGCTGGCTTCCCACCGCGGCGGCCAGGGTTCGATCCCAGGTCTGGTCAAGTGGGATTTGTGGTGGACAAAGTTGCGCTGGGGCAGGTTTTCTCCAAGTACTTCGGTTTCCCCTGCCAATCTTCATTCCACCAATTGCTCCACAATCACCCTCACCTATCATCTGGGGCTGGTACAATAGGCCAGAAGTGGCCGCAGTACAAGGGACTTAGTCCCACCCCACTAGCAATAAAAAAACCCACAACAGTTGATACAACATTTTAAACAAAGCAATAAACACGAAACGGTAACTTACTTAAGACAGTTGTCACAATGCATTCTAACGTTGCGACAATATACCGTGATCGTGTCTGCACCAGACTAGCAGGAGGGCGGAAATGTTCATCAGGACAACAAACCGATCGTGCTGCGATCTGATTTGATCTTAGCTCACTCACACAGAGAGGTTATACAGTTACAGCAGCCCTCTACAAAGGTATGCACTTCACTGCGCACTGCCCTGTTTGCGGCCTCTCAATTCCAATAAATGTCAATGGAAGGTAGCCACGTGTGGCTTCCTCTCTTCCACGAACATGGCACGGTGCTACCACAAAAAGAATACGTTCGTAGAATCGGAGCATTTTCATCCACACACAGATTTTTGCTGTGGCTGTCGAGCTCTCCAGAGCCACGACGTAGCACTGAAGCACGTATTCCACCGTGTCACACGTCATGGCGACCTCAAGTGACGCACGAAAGAAGTCTTGCATGGAAACGCGTTGTATCATGCACAACTTACCTCCAGGCCACCAGCAATGTGACTGCTTACAGCGAGCAGAAGATACTTTGTCTCGACTACTAACCCTATTACAGCAAGCAGCAGCTGGTAGGCCGTCGCACAGCTTAGACGGTTATCGCCGGCTTCCTACCGCAGAGGTCCGTGTGCGATCCCGGGTCAGGTCATTTGGGATTTGTGGTGGAAAAAGTGGCGCTGGGGCAAGTGTTCTCCGAGTACTTCGGTTTCCCCTGGGAATCTTCATTCCACCAACTGCTCTACAATCATCATTATCTATCATCTGGGCCGGGTACAACAGGCCAGTAGTGGCCGCAGTACCAAGTGGACTGAGTCTCACCCCAATAAGAATGAAAAAAAAATAAAAAAGTAGCGGCTGAGACGGGCAACGAGTTGGACAGCCGGGGTTCGATTATCGGCGGGGGCAACATATATTTCAGTACTCCTGGGGAGTAAAGCGCGGCCGGCGCGTAAGGCTCACAACCTTACCGCCATCTTTGAGCCGACTGTCTAGAAAATGTGGGACCCTCAACGTCTCACAAGCCTATGAGCCTTCACGGCCTCTTACAGGGATAGCTTTACTTACTTACTCCACATCGTCTATCCCTGCTCTGGGGACCAACTATCCAACGTGTACCGCTGGTAAAGCGGTCGAGGAGTGAAGCTGACAACTTACCTCCCCATCCAATGCCGAGGTCAAAAATGTATCACTATACCACTACTCCCCCTTACGTCTTCATGGCGTAGTGCTTGGGTCAATTTTACCACAGCTCCCATCACAACAAGAAGGCAAATTCAAGAAGAAAAGAAACTGCCCGTACAATGCGTTCAAGCAAAAACTAATTTCCGAGTTACTTTAGCATACTGAGTATATGGTAGGTATGTTATATAACACCACACAAGATGAGAATAATGAGTAAGTAAGTAAGGGTTTGGAAGCAGGAGGGCATAGCCTGCCTGAGCGTGATCTGCAGATATATGTTTCTACGGANGAGGGAGGAGGGGGGGGGGGGGCAAAAAATCCTAATACCTGCATAATTTTCGCTACAGCATCCTCCGTTGGGCAGTTCGAGGTGCATGAAAATTCGCACAGCCACACACTAAAGCCTAACAGAGAAATGTAACGTATAACAAATTGAAACGATATATTCCAATTTTGGAATATGCGTGTTTTTCCAAATGTGCATATACAAACAGGCTACCGGTAAGTTTGTATAGCTTCTCAACACTACAGATAACCAAAGTACACTCACAAATTCTAATGTCAACACTCTAATGACACTACAAATAAAACTGAACACACACGAATTACTGCTCCCTGTCATTTCGTTAAATATTAAACAATATCAAATAAAACCTATAGATCTTGATGGGCTAAAACATTTATTTGATCATATCTTTTACGATGAGCAGTTCTGAACCTCGATTTAAGTGTCAGGTGATAAATGCGGGCAACGAAATGTGCTCCACGCTTCGTATCGATTACCAACATTGGAAGTGCTATAACTCTGTCACTATGTTTGTCTAATCATTTCCTTTTTTAAGTCAGAACAAAAGCACGACTCCGTGCATTCATCTCGGCACCAGATGGATGAGTATTCTACTTCACGTTCTGGTCGGTTTAATTCCGGACAAAGAGCCGCCGGTACCGGTCTGCAAGGACAATGGATAGAGACCAGACCTGGCCTGGACCTGAAGAAGAGAAAAAAATCCTTACCCCTATTGCGAACCGAACACCGGCAGTCTCGCCCCTACACCGACTGAGCGAGTGCTGAAGTTGCGAAAACGCTTTCGAATTTTGTTTAGAATTCAGACCTCAATTTCCGATTCACATAAGTCTATGTTAAAACAGTGGTTGAGGCTCCGTAGCCAGTTCTTAACAATTACATGATCTCACATACGATCGAGGTGTTCTGAATTTCTGGGGCCAAATTCTGATATGCAGCACTGTCTTATGCACTGGTTGGTAAAATGCTGAAGGGCGGGAGGAGGGCAGTTCTCCCGTCATCTGCTTCCAGTCTGCCTCGTTATATTCCTTCTTAATTGCTGAATATTGTGTTGTTTTATATGAAGTATCATGACGTGAGCACGATCACAGTGGCCGCGCGGTCTAAGGCATGAACAGTCTTCGCTACCTCGGACGCTAGGATTGTGGGTTCGAATCCCATTCAAGGCATGGACGTCTGTGTGCGTTTATTCTGTTTGTGCTGTCCTGTGTGTAAGTAGCGGCCCTGCGACGGGCTGATCCCCCTTCCAAAGAGTCCTACAAACTTGTGTACAGAATTCAAAAAGCGGCCAAGGTCAAACAAAGGACCGCAGAGTCAAAGACAGATTATGATGTAGGAAAGCTAAGTCGGTATAGCAAAGGCTACAGCTGGATGGCCGATGTTCGATTCCCAGCAGGGCCAGGGATTTTTCTCTTCTCCATAACGTCCAGAACGGCTTCGGGGCCCAAGCGCGTCCCATCCAATAGGTACTGAGGACTCTCCTGGTGGGAAAGCGGTCGAGGTGTGAAGCTGCCCATCCACCTTCATCTAGTGCCGAGGTCAACAATGATGGAGCTGTATACCTCAACTCTTCGACGTCTTAATTACATGGTGCTTATATATTTTTTTAAACACAGGGACAACTTTAACCATCATCAAGCTCATATACGAATAACAGCAGAGTCATTTTTATAAAATGTGAAATCAAATCAGACACACAACAAAGCTGAAACAAAGACTATGTCATTGTGACATGACGCCTGAAAGACGGAACAGTCCATTGCTAGACAACGGTTCCCTACCACACGTCCTAAGGAGGTGAGGATTCGTGGAGACCGACTTGGTACGGAACGCGTTTTCCATGTCAACAGAAACAACAAACAATTTCCATGGATACGCGCAAGCAACACACATTTTCCATGGATAGAAGCTAGACTATATAGAGAGCTGGAACTGAGAATGGCGGCGCTGGTGATGGGCCAGCAGCAACTGTAAACGATAGACCTGTCCTCTCGTCAGAGAGCGCGCCCCACATCAACAAACCCGCAACTGTCTGACAGTACATCGTAACACAAGTATGGTCGCAAGCCCCAGATGCGCGCTTTATTCCAAGACAGACTGGCCGACGGGCCGTCGGTCGCAACAAGGTTCGACTCGACTCGAACGATTCATTCGTCAGAGAATTCAGAAGGCAGTTCAACAGTAAAGCGTTAACCATCTATGATTCGTTACGAAGCAACGACTAGCGAAAGCAGATATCGATCATTTTATTTTGTGTGCTGCAGTTACAGAAATCTTTAGAGTGTGTAAACCAGTGAGACTGTTACAATTATTTGTAGTTTCGATCTGTGGGTGTCAAATAAATCTGTTCACCCATCCAAACCCCGTCTATAGTCACTTACACATGTTATATTATTTTTATTCTATTCCTGAATACTGACTTAGCCTCCCTTATCAGAAATTGTGATTTTTAAAGAGGAACAGATGTAAATGAAAGGAAGGATAAGGATGTAGGATGCCTCAAACAGATCTACTGGGCACGTACGCACGTACGGACTGATGTCCGTAGGAGAGAATTCTTGAAATGTTACGATAATAGCTACGTTCGTACACTCTCACTGGACTTTCGTAATTCGTTGACATCCGGTACGACACTTCGTCGAAATCGCTGAAGAACATGAAACACTACACAGGAATGGATGAGCATGGCCCTCAGCACTTGAAGAACATGAAACACTACACAGGAATGGATGGGCATGGCCCTCAGGACTTGAAGAACATGAAACACTGCACAGGAATGGATGGGCATGGCCCTCAGCACTTGAAGAACACGAAACACTGCACATGAATGGATGGGCATGGCCCTCAGCACTTGAAGAACATGAAACACTGCACAGGAATGGATGAGCATGGCCCTCAGCACTTGAAGAACATGAAACACTACACAGGAATGGATGGGCATGGCCCTCAGGACTTGAAGAACATGAAACACTGCACAGGAATGGATGGGCATGGCCCTCAGCACTTGAAGAACATGAATGGATGGACATGGCCCTCAGCACTTGAAGAACATGAAACACTGCACAGGAATGGATGAGCATGGCCCTCAGCACTTGAAGAACATGAAACACTGCACAGGAATGGATGGGCATGGCACTCAACACTGTCTTAACAAAAGAAGATTAGGATCGAAGACCAAGGGGCTTCATTAAGGCGTTTAGGTAACTCTTTCAGCTCAGAGAACACTAAGTTCAACTGTCGCGGTACATCAAACATCCCATTCGCTTTACGAAGGCATTTCGAACCTCGTCTGTTGCAATCCGTCACACACACAGCCCCTTGTTATCAACTCGTACGTACAAGGCAGCATCAACGTCATGAGAAGGTGTAGTCTACAAACAGGTGACGCCCGCAAATTAGGTGTCAATTCTTAGAGTTCGCTACTGTGTTCAAGGCTTTTAAAGTGTTAACCTCAGCGACAGACGTTTAGTCTATTCCAACGAACTGCAAAAGTTCGTTGCAATCTTAAGTCACGTGAACATTTTCTTGCCCAATGTATTCGCCGAATATTCATGGAAAAAGTTCCAATTTTCTTCAACATTAATACCATAAAACAGACAGTAAACGACAATGGAAAGAACAGGAAGTCAATATTAAAACAAACACAGATAATTCCGCTATAAAATGAAGTGTACTCCACACAAGGCGATACGAGTATTCACCGATAATTCTCAGTATACCTCTCTCAAAGAAAATATGAAAAATAACATTATGCAAACATGGGTGTTTTCTGAATTTTAAAATGTTAATTCGAATCTCGTCTGTGGCACAAGCTATCCGATATTCTGTGGTGTTCCTCAGTCTCTTTAGGCGAATTCTGGGATAGTACGGTGCCATAAAATGGGCATCAAATCTTATATGATGGCAAATGACTGTTTAAACAGCTCTTCCGTGCTTATTGAACATTTCAAACCTAAAATGTAAAGGTAAATTTGACCCTGTAATTAATTACTTACCACACCATAAAAGTGGAGGTATATTGACCTCGACATTAGCTGAAGGTGAGTAGTCAGATTCACGCCCCGGCCGCCTTACCCCTGGGGAAGAAGCCCCAGTACCTTACACAGAAGGCTGGATGTGCCTCAGAGCCGGTCTGGACGCTATCCAGAAGAGAAAAATCTCTTGCCTCTGCCGGGAATCGAAACCCCCGGCCTTCCAGCCCGTAGCCCATCGCTATACCTACTGAGCTATCCCGCCATATACGGTTTTTTTTACTTGTTACTTTCCCCTCTTCTTTCTTTCCTCGCTGAGCACCATTTCCCTGTGCCGCCCAAATGTGAATGAATTCCTTTTATTTACATACACAAGTCACTTGGTCAATTATATTACATGATCCTTGAAGTGTGCTGGATAAAGGTAAGAATAAAGTAAGGTTAAGGATAGTTACATTTCCCGAACACTTGTTTACTCGAGATATCGAAGCGGAACCACGCACATTTAGCAGAGAGTAGACAACACGAGATTCGTCCGCCATGCGGGTCGACAACTTTCAGGCGCAAACGTTAACCCCCAGTACAAAAGGCCACCTTCAGAGAAGACTAAAAAAAATCCCTGAATATGGAAAACACTCACTAAGAGGTGGAGGAGGTTGTTTACTTCGTTCCTTTCAACAGCCATATTCTACAGTATTCTAGGGCCACGCTCGAATTATACAGGGACGTTAAGTACGCGATCGGCGATACTATCACACACCTGCCTAAGTCGTACTTACGCAGAGGCACTTCTTCATCTTTACATGTTCTTCCGCCTTGACGGATTAAGCTCTCTAGGCTGAACTAATTATGAAATTATGATTCTTATAAACAGTCAGAAGACTCCTTGGACGGAGGATCGGCCCGTCGCAAGGTCCTACACAGGCCAACATAAAACAGAATAACCGCAGACATCCATGTCTCGAGTGTGATTCGAACCCACGATCCCAGTGTTTTGGTGGGCAAAGACCTTTCATTCTACTTCGGATCGGAATAACAGCATATCGATTTCATCCCGTAAAATTTCAAAACGAATCCACTGTTGACTGGACAACATACGTGTATCACACAAGGCAACTATACAGATATATAAATTCGGGGGGTCAGCACTGAAAAAAAAAAATTAGTTTTCGATGTTACTCATCTAGACACAGAAAATTTCTTTGATGAATCAGAAAGGTGTTTTGGAATTTTTGTTTCTATCTCCTTTTAATATACCATCAAATCAAAAATAACGAGTTGGAGGATATGTAGCAAGCACGAATGATAAATGCATACAAAATTTTGCTTGGAAACCCGGAAGGGAAGAGACCACTTTGAATGACTGCACATAGGCAGGACAATATTGACACGATCTTAAAACAAGAGTGTGAGGGCTGACTTATCTCCGATGGCTTGGGACAGGGGCCTGTAGCAAACTCATGTGGCCATGGTAATAAACCGTTGCTTTCCGTAACATAAGGGTAATTTAAAAAACAATGGGTAAACGAGCTACTCAAGGATTTTAGCCGATGGAGTTCAGTGACGGGACAAAATATTTTGTAGTATATTTATGTATTCTTCTATAAGCAGCATTCTGTTGTGACATGCCACGCCAAAATGCGACTCTGGTTGTACTATCTTATCTACCAATTTCCGCAGGAAGTTTGGAGGTCTAACAATTAAATAGCTGGGCTGATGTTTCACCCATCAACTGAATACACTAACGAATTAGTGTGTGTTGGATCATGTGACTACACAACTTGTCAGATCTGTATCAAGCAGTCGATGGGATTCAGACTTTTTCTGGTTGCATGGTAGGCACTGTTTATCAAA
The DNA here is from genome assembly GCF_002891405.2 of Cryptotermes secundus. NCBI lineage: Eukaryota > Metazoa > Arthropoda > Insecta > Blattodea > Kalotermitidae > Cryptotermes > Cryptotermes secundus. The sequence goes on from NW_019720574.1 coordinate 646,875, forward strand.
TACTGTGAAGATCTTCAACCAAAGTAGAAGGAATAAGCTGGCTTTTACATATAAAAGACAACGACTGATGACGAGGCTTGGATCTGCCGGTATGACCCAGAAACAAAACTTCAGACCCAATGAAAAATGACACGAAGACACAAACGAGCGTGGGCCAAAATCACGCTGAAGTGCTTTCTAATACATCAAACAAATTATCCGTTCGAAAACCGTTCAGCACCAAAACAGTCAATCGGCTTTTACGGCAATGCATGCATTCTAGAAGTCCAAACCTTCTGCCACATCACGATGACGCTCCTCCCTTCACAGCACTCACATTTCTCGACAAATAAATACCTCTGTTTGAACATCTGCTGTACTCCCGTGATTTTACCCTTCGTGACATTCGCGTGTTCATAAATTTACAATTGCTATTAAAATAAGTTTCAGATCACTTGAACACGTTCAGGGAAATGTGATCGCCATTAGGAATTTTTAAGGGAGTGGGGGAAAGTGTGTATAAACGTGCATTTAAAACATTTAAGAATATTTTACGGTTCACCCTAAATTTCTGCGTCTCCACATTTAGACAGATGGTGTTAACACTGTGCGACCCCGATAGTCCTACTTAGAGCACTAGTATCTTGGGAGTATCGAATCGTTCGGATTACTACTGGATTTCAAATAAAAAAAAATCTATTTTAACGAAATTAGCTACTAAAAATTATAGGTTGTTCTAACTTTATATTACAGAGGGCTGGAACCTGCGAACGTTCCACTACACGCCGGGCTCGGGGCAAGCGGAAAACCAGCTCCATTATTCACTATCCAGAGAGGCAGATCCACTAACACATAACATCATGCTTCACAGCAATTTTTACAGAAAAGACGCAAAATAACGGGATTAAATTCGTAATTTTGGGAGGCGCCGAATCTTCTTTTAATCTGGTACCGTAAGCCAGTTCGGATTACCGCGGTTCCACTGTGTTTCGTATACTGATTTTCTTTTTTTCACAGTTCGACCATTTTCACCAGAAATCCAGAGGCGTAAATGCCTGGTTTGCCACTCCTCCACCTCCGCAGGCGACAATAGAAGGAAAGCTATTTCCAGCAATAGGTACAACACACACACACACACAAATATATATATATATGTCTGTGTGTGTGTGTGTGGGGGGGGGGCTCTACAGCCCTTGTGGACCTTTGCCGCTTTTTCGGGTTCTTCATCCTACAGACAGTCGGTAGGACTCCTTATACGGGAGATCAGCCCGTCGTAAGGCCGCTACCTACACACAGAACAAACGCAAAAAGACATCCATATCTCGAGTGTGATTCGAACCCACGTCCCCAGTGTTTGAGCGGGTGAAGACGGTTCATGTCCTAGACCGCGCGGCCATTGTGATCGGCCATACACATTTAACCATGAAGGCGACTGCACTCATTAAAGTTCAGTGACAGTACGAGTGGGTTTCTTGTGCTGCTGACCAGACCCAACGTGTCCGAGTCACTCGGTAACTCCACGGTGAAAATGGTCTTAACCCGTACATGCGATAGTCATTCAGGTGAGTGAGGAATTATGAAACCCGAATGATGAAGACTATCTTACTGTGCGCCAGTTCAATTCAGTTCATATACTTTTATCCGGCACGCTGGTTAAACACTAGGCATGAAGCTCACCACTTTCCTCCAACAAATGCCGAGGTCAAGAAAATGTGGATCTATACATCCACTCCGCCATACGCCTTAATGGCGTGGTTAAACAGCAGCTCTCCAAACATGTACATGAAATCCCCCCCTCCCCGCGGTCCCTCATGGCAGTGGGTCATGGTCATTCTTATCTATTCCCCGGTCACGATCATATTTCCATTTGACATGACGTCATATAATCCCAAACTCACTCATAACCTACTTATTCCGGATATACGTTTCAATATTTTCCTGCCGCCTGAACTGTATGAAGTTTCACAATCAAAATTTGTTACGCATTTTGTAATACTGAATGTCACGCCGGTATTCTCATACTCTCCGATAGTTACACTTTCACGTCGAAGCAATGATGTAGCATTACAGCTATCGTGCTGCCAACAGCCAGCTTCAAGCCAAGTCCAACGTTTTCCTGTCCCAAAACCTGCGGCGAGTAATGTCAATACCCCCTCGTGGTGACGCAGTCCAGGGGAAATGCCCTCTCTCGTAACTCACGTGCAGTCCACGCTAGTATTGATTCCGCCATGATGCTGGCTGGACCCTAACAAAATCGCGTCACTGCTCGACAATTCTTCACATGTTACGTTTCAATCTCTACTGTTTGACGAACCTCGTCTCAGGTTAATGACCCTGGCGATAGGACTGCCATGATGTAATCACCTAAACGTGAGTTAGTCGCCTTGTGTTCAACGGATACTGGATAAAGCGGCTGGAGTTTATACCTCCATCTGACTTCAGAACCGGTCCCACACTGGATATGTAGGAGTTAATGGAGATTGATGGCAAGTATAGAAACAATTCATATGAATCAAAACATACTGATAGAGTTTGAACCAACGGATTTACTAGGGTCGGCAGTATATTCAAGGTGTATTTCTGGAGTCCTGCCTTCATAATATTGTAGCTGATGAAGCCCCGGAAATAACTTTATCTTTACTTCTGAAGTCTGAAAACTGTTTGACGTATCCAGGACAATTATCAACAACATAACAAATTCCTCGCCCACTTTATGCATTTTGTACTTCGTCCAAAGCAACAAAAACTAATTCCTCTAGAAAGTGCAATCACTATCCAAAGCCATCATCTACTCTCGTTCAGTGCCAAATAATAATCAAAAATACGTAAGGCATGTCCCGACATAATGCTGGAATCCGATCATCCGAGAGCTGGGACTCGAAATTATTTTTACTTTAAGAAGGGGAGGGACTATTCGTAAATGATCGCAGACCGAAATCCCTGTCTCCAGTAATAGACTCGAAAGGTTGTGAAAGGAAGTGGTAGTGGCCTCATTTGATGTACTATCCCAGCTTCCGTCTGGGGGACTGAGGAAAACTTAATTCAGGATATGTGATGTCCTGACCGAGAATCAAATGGGACACCCACTAAATAATACTCACAAGTTACAGCTTGGACCAACTTGTTCGGTAAAAATGGCATTACTAATAGCTTGATTCACTTGAAATAGGTCTGGCTTATTCAAACTATGAATGTTCTCAAGGTACAGACACACGATAAACCAAATACATGTGTATAGAATGGACCCACATGCAGGACTGGAAATGGAGGTACTCTGCAAATTTAGTTTCGGAGGGGGGACACTTTTTTAAATCAGCTACGTACTAAGAAATTAACTCCGTGGCTAGAGGCCGCAAGCGAACTATACCGACCGCCTCTGTGGTCCAGTGGTCAGAGTTCGTGGCTACAGAATCAGAATCCGGTCTAGAAAACCGAAATTAACGGCCGTGGGGGTTCGTTGCGCTGACCGCGTGACACCCCCTATCCGCTAAAGTTGGCACTAACTTCATCGAAAAGCGGCAGTAGCTCGGTCGGTATCAGCTACGTACAGTAGCTTAATTAATCCCCAACAACGATGCATGTAGGAAGGAGTTCCCAAATCCGTATGTAATGATTTACACGACTACACTACTGTTGGTCACTCCCCCGCTTACTGATCTGGATCATCGACGCAATTCTGAAAAGCAGTTGGCACCCCTGTCCACATTAACTTTCTCAAACCTAGTAGCGGGGATATTAAGTGAAAACAAAATACACGTACCAGAAACTTATAAACTTAAATTTCGTTCAAAATTTATATTTTTTATAATTACAGTCCTTTATGCATTTTATGATGAGGACATGTAGCACGAATAGGGGGAAAAGAGGAATGCATAGAGGATACCGGTGGGAAAGCTGGAAGGAAGGAGACCACTGAGAAGAGCAAGGCGTAGGTGGGTGGACAATATTAAAATGGATCAGAGAGAGATAGGATGTAATGGTATGGACTGGACTGATCTGGCTCAGGGTAGGGACCAGTGGCTCTTGTGAACACGGTAATGAACCTTCGGGTTCCATAAAATGCTGGGAAGTTCTTGAGTACCTGCAAACTTGGCTCCTCCTCAAGAAGTATGCATTTTATGTATGAGAAAGAACAAGCGTCAATAAGCTGAGTACATTTTGAATACTGCCGTGGACCCCATGACATCTTCTCGCAGCCTTTGTGATGGAAGACATAATCCACTGTTTGTATGGACGATCAGGTAGACTATATAGTATTATTAAAGTGTTGAAACCACTTTAAATGATTTTTATAAGTGCGTTATAACCGCTAGGCCTGAGAGAGACTGAACAAGCTATGCGTCATGTTGGAGTTCTACGCTGTACGAGGCTGAGCAAGAAATGGCAACGCTGGGCTTGTTCCGTTCTTTATAACCGTACTTTCACGTCACTCCATCAGCAAGCTTACAGAGGAAAAATAAAATGTTTGCTTAGTTGCCTTCACTTCGAGTGTACTACTGTTGATATAATAAAAGAGATTTTCTGACGCTGAAGTCAGCAGTAAGGGGGTGCGCAAGTCTACAAAAACTGCAAACATGGGGCTATATAAAGGCAGTCGTGGGCGCAGTTTTACGGGTTCCTATGGAATATTACTTTGGTTACAAAACAAATTGGTGATGAACGTCCAAAATTGAATGTCAACAGGGACTTTATTTTATTCTTTATTTAGTTAGCTTCATTCTAAACAACTCAGATTACAGGGTCGAATGATATGTGAAAAGTAAAGGTAAACTTGTCCCTGTGCTTAAATAGTTAAGCACTATGCCATTAAGAAGTATGGGGGAGTGGATACATAGATCCACATTTTTTTGACCTCGGAACTTGTTGCAGGTGAGTGGTGAGCTTCACGCCCCTGCCGCTTTACTCCAGGGAAAGAGCCACCGGTACCCATTTTACAGGGGGGTGGGTGGACCCCAGAGCCAGGTCTGGACGATTGGAAAAGTGAAAATTCTTGGCCATATCGGGACTCGAACTCTCGACCCCACGGTCGTCCAGCCCATAGCCAGTCGCCATACCGACTACGCTATCCCGGCTCCTGGTCTGTGAATAGTAAAATGGAAATAATGCTCAAGGAAGAAGCAGTGGCCTAATTTCGGGTGTAACTCCCACATGAATGAAGGAACCATGGAAAACTACGTAAGCCCTCAGTCTCTAGGTCGAGATTTTAATCTGGGAACCACTCGAATACCAAGGAGTGCCGCCAGCCCCACCACGGGGTTCGGTCAACAAAAACGTGAATTTTTAATCTGTGTAATCCAGAGTTCCTGGCTACAGATCCAGAGGTCCCGGGTTCGTTTCCCGGCGCTACCAGATTTTCTGAGACTTGGTCTGGAACGGGGCCCACTCAGCCTCGCGACATCTTAGAAGCTAATTTAAGGAAATAGTGTTTCCGGTCTTGAAAACCGAGATAAACAGCCGTGGGGATCCCCTGAGCTGACCACGTGACATCCTCTATCAGCTAAAGTTGGCACTAACTTCGCCGACAAGCGGCGGTCGCTCAATCGGTATAGTCTGCCTGCGGACTACAAGCCACGGAGTTTTTTGTTTGTAATCATATATAATTTCTTTCACACGATTTAAAAAACACCATCCCGGCCCCAAAGAAAACTTGGATGCGTCAGACGTTAGTAATCTTCACAGAAGTTCCCCAATAGACCTTACCTTCGGCCATTTAAATTCTATTCTACTTTTACTTACACGCCCTCCATCACGGTGTGAGGTATAATGAAACCCACCACGGCCGCCAATCGAAGTTTCGCGAGAAACATTTGTCGCGTCGTACTTCGCCCGTCACAATCATACAGGCCTTTTCATTTTCCTTAATCTAACACCGAAAACAAATCCTGGATCACAGTAATACACAGAAATGTGGTCCCAACATAAGCGGGTACTCGAACTACGCAAAGAGACGCTTACCATACTACTGCTTTGCCATCCAATCGCAAACAATTTCCTTCAACTTATACGACACATAACCTGCATTAAAGTATGTATGAAATTTCACACAACAAACCAAAATAAGCAGTGATATAATATACAATTGTTCTGCTCGCAAATCTGCTGCACTGTGAGTTATAGATCGCGTATGAAGATTTACAGACATGATATAATGAACCCCACAGCATGATGCTTTGGCGAATTGGGATGCTTTCTGCACAGTGATATGGTAAAACAATACTACACAATCAAAACGTTTAGGATTCCGAAAGCTTGGCATAACTTTAAATTAGAATACGTCGAGCCATAACTACGTATACAAGAGTATACGAATGGCTACAGAAGTGCACTGTCACCCGTATGTGTTACTATCGACGGGGTTTGGGATTGGATATTGCATTTGTTGACCACTTATACACACAACTTTGGAACTAGCATTACCTACAGCACCACTGGTAATCTCCACACTTTACAAATCACAACAGCACACCTCAGTCTTTTCCACCCTGCTGTGTCTTCACCAGCCGATCACTGGTAACGGTTCCTAACAGTGGAGATTCTTCAGCTCCTGTTCTCAAGTCCTATCTGAATGGCGAATCCCCGCCAACTGACTCTGTACCTGGTTGCCCCAACTCCTTATTTATCCGCTGCTGCAGGAACGTGCTTAACGAGCCGTTCCTTATCAGCGGTCGTCTATTTCTACTTATGAAGAATCTGCCGCATAGCAACGGTCTTCGTTCCGTTGTTTAGCGGCCGTTGACTAGAAACAAATGTTGTTTCAAAGCCGTTCTCTAGCAACGGCAGTTTCTCTGGCTCGGCCGTTCTTGCTTGATCTGATGCATGATAATAAAGCCTACAGAAGGAAGAAGATACAAAGCCTAAAGAAGATACTAAGTATAGTAACATTCTGGAGTCGTGATTTCTTGGAGTGCCCGCTCCACCGTCAAAATCTTGGTTTAAGAATGTAAAGCCACTTATTAGCATGAGTTACAACACCAAAAAAATGCATTTACATAAATTTCATGATTTGTTAACTACACAACCCCGATAGCGAGACTAAATAATATACAAAAGAATGAAAAAGTGCTCTATGAAGCGGTGTTCTAATAATTAAGATAATAGCCACTCAGTTACTCAACAAATTCCCCATCTTATACGGATCCAAAAGATCCATTACTGTGTTCATATACGAACCAAAGAGGGTCACTACGCTATGCGAGGTCAATCCAGTCCCCATCCTCCACCCTACTTCCTTCTATCAATTTCTATATTATCCTCCAATCTACGCCTAAAGCAAGGAACGAATATTAGACCGCAATGAACTAGAAAGTTAGGAATGATAACTCGACAAGTAGGACATAGCCGCCTAATATCTCAGCAACAGCACACACTGGCTCTCTTCCTCCCAAGCCACCACTCCGTTAACTGCTCACGAACAGTAACGAAGAAAGGCATGCAGCCTCGTTCGCTTTACAACACAAGCAAAAACAGTTGTTACGACAAGCCGAAGCCAAGAGGAGGAACAAGAATGCATTAAACGTTCATTTGCGAAATGAAGCCACATGGTCTGAGATTCCCCGTAGATGTTCTCACGGCGCCAGGCTTTTGTTCAAGGTGATGAATCTGCTGTCTGGAAACTGACCAACGAACCAAGGGCTCTCTAGCGAGCAAGCACAAGCTGAGGTATGCGAGGAGGAATATGACACAGCAGAAAGTTGCTTTTTCTTTCTTTAGGGAAACTGTTTTCTCAACCATGAGAGATAAAGAGACTGGATAGCTTGAAGGACAATACCGGACATCAAACCCAAGTACTGAGTCTGGGCAAAGAAATGGATAACAGGCTAGGTGTGAAACACAGACCCGAGGAAGAAATACGCGATACTGGGAGACAGAGTTTCTGAGTTTCGTTACAGCTGCGGTAGTGGCGCTGGGGCACATTTTGTGGAGGGGCATTTACTTACTCACGGAGCTGAGCCCTTCTTGAGGAGCCGCCAAAGCTGCAGTTACTCAAGATTTTCCCAGCATATTATGGAACCCGAAGGTTCATTACCGTGTTCACAAGAGCCCTCTACTGGTCCCTATACTGAGCCAGATCAATCCAATCCATACCATCCCACCCTATCTCTCTAAGATCCATTTCAATGTTGTCCTCCCACCTACGTCTTGGTCTTCTGGTTTTCCCACCAATATTCTATAGGCATCCCTCTTCTCCCCCCATTCGTGCTACATGCCCTGCCCACCTCATACTAACGAGGTTACAAACTGCAATATATTTGGGAATTTTCAGACTCAGTGGGTAAGCTAATAAAATCATTTTCATACGTGTTGTAAAGCTACCCGGTTTGAATTACTGTTTATGCAACCTCAATGCATTAGTCGACAGAGATGTATAGCAACTCTGTTAGTGCAAGGGCTAACTTGTTTAAGCGCCCTGAGATCCAGCACAAATTACAAACACGACGTGAGCAGAATGGTTATAACGCGGGCACACATCGAGACTGGAACCCATGATCACACTGTCTGAGAGGTCCAACGCCGTATCATTAAACGACGTAAATTTTTATGGTAACAACCTCTGCGCTGTAAAGTATCCTTACACACATACATATCCAGTAGTATAACGCACGCAGTCACAGGAGCAAGACACAACACAGAGCACAATACACATGAATGTAGGAAGAGTGCTCCCACAGAGGTGGTTTGGCGGTATTCGCGTATTGAGATACGACGTAAGGATGACGAATCCTGAAAAGTTTTAATATTTAAAATCTATTATTATATATGACGAATATATATTTTAGTCATTTTAGTATGAATACATCAGGGAATGCAATGCAGTAGTTAGACGTGCATAGAGAAAACGCACCTGAAGATGGCACATGAGTGCTGAAACATGAGTGCAAAAGAGAAGAGTAAGGTGAAAAAAGTGTATGCACTGTAAGATGGTTAGCATAAATCATGGACATGAGTCAGTGCAGCAGGACGCTAAAATATAACAGCCTTACAAAGAACTCGATAACTAAACCCCAAAGTTATATCGAGATTTGGCCTTTACGTTACTGGCATTGCAAACCTATGTAACGAAACGTACTGCACCGTGGCTCCGACAATGTTCCCCCATATGATTACATATGTTTCTTATACACTTCTATGAAACATGTTACAGTATAAGACTGTACTGTGTGCATCCTTTCTGCAGTGTGCTGGCAGAGAGAGGGTAAAGTCCACTTTCTGATTTCTCTAACCTTGGGACTGTTTTGTTCAAACAGAAGACTTAATGTGCCGCCCTTTTTACCTGCTCGTCCAGAGATAGCTGGAAATCCCTCTGAGCTTAGGTAAATGTCAATTTCATTTATAACGCGGGTGGCTGTCTTTATATGGAGGGTTTAGTGTAATTTGAGGTGTCCTCTCACCTGCCAGAGAAACAACGTTATTTAAGATCATTGAAGGTTGATGGAAGGAATTACTGGAAACAGAGGCAGATCTTCTGGAAAATTATTAACTGTTATTTACAGGGAGATATATAGTAACACACAGTGTTTCACAGTTACACCACCAGATACGTGACTTACCACTATTTCTCTTCTTTGCACGACCTTGTACTTTATCCAGTACAGTCAGAATACGAAGTGGGTGCTATAATACTCGCTTAATGTAGCTATAAACCCTGAGAGGGCCAGTTTGTGAAAACTGGCTCAAGATTCCCGAGCCAAGTTGGAGTCATGAAGTGACAGGACTTTAAACCCTAGAAGCGCTACTGTGTATAAACCAACAAACTGAATCGCGCAAGAGTTTATCAGTCCCTACCCACGGTGTGTAAATGTGTCGGTGACCGGCGATTCGGTTCTGATAACAAAGTCACAGAGCTTAACATGAGAGAAGGGGCAGCGACAGGGACTGAAACGCACAAACACTACTGTGTTTTCAGGTTAACGGTACCAGTATAAAACGAGTGTTCGTGGATTAAATGGCTCCCGATGTACAACTGCGGCCTTTCTGAGTATGACAATAAACAACTTATATGAAAACAGGGAATATCTTGGCCAACAGAGTTAAGTGCCAGCATTCCAAAGAAAACCCATGAAGCGAGTTTGGTTTTGTGTGTGTGTGTGTGTGTGTGTGTGAAGCAACCAACTTCTCTGTCAACATCAGTTATCTTTAAATCTAAGAAACCACATGCCCATAATCTAAGTCTCCAAGTAGCCTCTTCCCTTCAGCTTTTCCGGTCAAAATCCTGTATAAATTTCTGGTAATTTCTAATTCTACACAATAACAAACATGTGGTTCTTGCTAGCCAGCTATAAACATTCGTCCTATTGTTCAATGAGCTTACGCGAGATGTTTATCGAGACGTTACAATACTCTCCAAATTAAATCACAAAGGACATGTTGGTTCCTACATAATGTACCTTACTCTTGTGCTGCTAGTCTAACGGCGTCAGGATTTTTGCAAGAAAGAGTACAAAGAAACTTGCTAGACTGGAAACAACCTTACAACAACTGGAGGCTGTTGCAACATCTTTCTACCTGCGTAACTTTCCAAAGGGTGAACGATAGCCCACCCTTAGAACCCCACATAGTTGGCTTTTCTGCAGCACAGAACTTTTTAATTGTTGTACTATTGTCTAGCGAATGGTCAATATGTTCTAGCAAACAAAGAACCGAGTTTTAACCCACCCAAACGCTAAATAACCGGCCATGCAACACAGGTTCTGTGTGCATTTGTGAAAACAGGTCCCGCCGCTGGACACAAGCTTGGGCCAGTTCCATCCAAATCAAATCTTTTAAAAGCGTTATGCCCAAAATCTATCCCAGCTGCCGCTTTCACAGAAATTTTGTTATCAACACTCCTTTAAGTATTTCTAGAATCTTCCCTTCCGAAACACACACACACACATAACTCCCTTGTTTCGGAAGCCACCAGGTGATTTGTACATGCGACTAGTCTACAGATTTCGTAGTTGTATACCATCTTAAATGTCTCACTTATTTGCTCTGAAATACAAATATAGTCCTGAGCACTTCGTTTTCAAACACCTGCAAAATATGTGTTGCAAGGTCTCTCACGGAGGAAAAAAATATGGTCATTTAACATGTCAAGAAATTAATTTCCTGATTTTACGGAGCCCGAAGGTTGCACTACTGTGCCCTGTTCACATTTAACTGTAACAATCAAACCCAGCCCAAACCTTCACGCCTATCACGTTCTTCCCAGAACACAAGAAACCACCTTTCACGTATGGCCGCGCCAGCATGGTGGCGCGTAAACAGTATACGCACAGCCCGTTCGAACAGCTACACAATACGACTTAAGCAGTGTGCAGATGGCGTAACTCAGCAGATTTGTGCAGAATATACTTTTCTGTAGGTAACAACGTTCTTCGGATTCTGTAAATGCTGCTTCTGCTGCTGCTACAGCAACAGCCGTGAGGTACAATCTACAAAATGACTGGTTATATATGAAGTGGAAGTGTTGGGAATTAGGAACACTTCCCAAAAATGTCTAAGCGCTTATTGGCTTCGCCGTAACAGTTAATTTGTATATAATATCTCTTCTATGGAGGAATGAATACTGACGAAATTTGTGGTTTAAATTCTCTTTCAACCGTGTACTAAGGCCAAATGAAAGTTTAGAAAAACGAACTTCATTACAACGCACGGAACCTCCATGTGTTTCGCATCTTCAAGTTGGTAGATTCTCAAGAAATGCGGCAGGAATATCACGTCAGTGTAGATCACCCTAACTGATGATGGTGAATGCAGTGGAAGTAAAACTATTCAGTGATGATCTGTGAACTTGTAGATCCTACTACTTTCATTTTCGTGATATGGCAAAGTGATTTCAATATTAATACGCTGAACCACACTACGTGGAATTGGGTACTGTGTCGGATTTTCACTTGACATATCTGTGTGAGCTCAAAATTCAGGTACACCTCCGGACCGAGCGCCCATGTCTACACTTCCAAAATAAACTGAGTCACTTCTCAGTTCCATCTGTTTGTTACTTTAAGTGAAACACCACTATAGCCATTCCTATAATATTCTTCTTTTACCTTTCCTATTAGACCCTGTGGCCTGTTTCCCATTAGAATTCACCTGGAATTATGGATCTTATATTAGAGACATGGTAGGACTCCTTAGATGGGTGATCAGCCTTGTCGCAAGGCCGCTACCTATACAGGGCAAACCAAACACAGAGGACACGCGAACATACATCCGTGCCTCGAGTGGGATTCGAATCCACCATCCCAGTGTTCGGGAGGAAGAAGACATTTCATGACTTAGACCGCGTGGCAACTGCGATTGGCACTCCGATAATATGATCTGGTTTTATAATTAATCACGTTTTTACATGTATGGGAAATAAAAGAGTCCATAAGCTGAATCATGTTGGAGTTAGAGAACATAAAAACTCCGTGATTTTAGTCCGCAAGCGAACTATAACGAACGAGGAACATTATATATAAAAAATACATAACCTTCTGGGGCACCTTTATGCTAATCTAAATATTATTTCTTTGGCAACACAGCCAATGACTATTTTCGGGCAATACACGAACTACGTCTGCGCGTCAGCAATTCTGAATTAAACGCCTATTTCATTTGACGTAAAGGGAACAGGCAACGTTGTCCCTGTACTTAATTAAGCACCACGCCATGAAAGCGTATGGAACAGTGGATGTGTAGATCCACATTTTCTTCACCTTGGCACTAGTTGGAAGTGAGTGGTCAGTTTCACTCCCTGCCGTTTTACCCCAGTAGGAGGCTGGATAGGTCCCACAATTGGTCTGGATGACGTGGAGAAGAGAAAAATCTTGCCCCTACTGGGACTCGGACTGACCCCTAGGTCGTCAAGTCCGCGGCCTGTCGTTATACCGACTACGCTAATTTCATTTAACGTAGATTCTAAAACAACCTATTGAAAGGATAACGAAGTTTAGCATAATAAACGACATTTAAAAGTCCATAAAGAAATTCTAGTTAATGCCTTCAGTGCGATTCAGAAATGAGTACCAGGAATTGTCCTGAGGGGTAAAGCGGGGCCGGCGCGTAAGACTGACCTCACCGCCATCTGTGAGCCCATTGTCTACAAAATGTGGGAGCCTCGACGTCTCACAACCCTGTGGGCCTCCACGGCCTGTTACAAGGTTAACGTTACCTTTTTTTAAACATGAATTGGAATACGAAAGGTGAACATTGACTGCTGTTTAGTACAATCCAAGCTGCTGATGTGTGTGTGTGTGTGTGTGTGTGCATAAAACCATTAAAGGATGGACGGAAATTATGGAAAAAGCCTCCAGGGGCAGTCTGTCTGAGGCCAGACCTTGAACGTCTCAAAATCTTCGAAGTGAAAATACATACAACTTTCGTTCCCAATATTTTTCGTCACTTAACTGAAATATAAAGCTTAGCAAAAACCACGTGCAGGGAGAAGTCCCGCAATCGATTTTCCAAACATATTTCTTATCATGTCTGACCGGCAATGAAGCCCTGTCTCATATCCACCGAGTATGGGATGCTCTTTCTATCTAACGCAAAAGTTGTGAATACGTGAAGCTTTACTTTCACTTCCACCATACACCTTGATGACACTTGCTTATCTTTTAACGAGAACTGTATTCAGCACTTTATGTACATGTTACACAATATAAACAAATGTTCCGACTACATCAACTGAACAAGGCGGTGTGATGGTCGGCATTACTGCTTCGTGTTTGGGAGGTTCAGTTCGTAATGCTAAATATTTCATTTCTTTCTGTCCCTAATAGAAAAATTATGGGTCGTAACTACGAAAAGCAACAACATCTACCTTCCCATATTTACCAATAAACCCTCCATTATTTCCTTCGAAGTTGAAACGACTCGTTAAATATACAATTACAAATTTTAGTCACAATTCATAACATGCGGGTCATCGGGCACGCGGTTATTAACACGTGAAAACCGAACAACGAGGACGGGACAGATTAGGCTGTCACGTGGTCTTTTCCAATCTCAACGCCCAGAATTTTCACAAGTTCAAGGTCGCATTCCTAGCAGCAATATTGATTTTCCAACTAGGAAGCCACCCCTTCGGTCACATTAAATAAACTGCGGGAACTAAATACAGAGACAAGCTGAGTTGCTTAGTTAGACTCTGAGAAGCATTCTGAAATACAGTACCACCGCCTCCATGTTAGACGTCAGGTATCTGGTTACGTAACTTATACCAACAGTGTTTCGCCTTTCTCTTTCAAGTTGAAGAGTACTAAAAACAGAACTATAGTAATTCTATTACGTATCTTCTCTAAACGGGCAAATTACGTGGTACCTCAAGGACAATCGTGATTTCGAACGTACGTTACTGACAAACAGATCTTACGTTTTTTTTTCTAGAAACTGCATTTTAAATTCCTAAATGAACTAAATTTGAATACATAGTACTGCAAGTTACAAACATAGTTACGACTATACTCCAACTACACAGGAGTGGGAACTGTGGCATTACCACTCATATACACTGTTATTTAAATTAAGCCCAGAAACATGAAACTGAGGTTTTCGACGGAAGTGAGGATTATAACACCGTTTAGTCTGGTAGATGGTCACCTGGAGGAAGTAGCCATCTAGATGGATTGTCATAAACCAAAAACCACAGTGTGAATCCGCAAATATAGTTTGTAGATCAGTACGCCTGTGTGTACAGAGGAAGCTTTTTACCTGACCTAACACAAGACTAAGGGGTATGCAATGAAACCTGTTGGATTCTTATATATTGATAAGCTAGGATCCACTTTCGGTTTCCCTAGACACTGCTATGTTGCCTTGCCACGTTATATATATACTTCGTCATCCTGGCCTAATTTAAAGTAGGTATTCTCACTTACCAAACTTATCAAAACGCCTTACAAATCTTTCGCAGTGAATGTGAAGCCCTATAATTTGTCTGAATTGATACATGTAACAATCTGACTGAAACAAAGCTTGCTTACCCTGCATTTTCCGTTGCAGCTGTGGACATGTGGTGGACATCTATAATATGAACGCCAATGGCACCTTGGTGACCTTGATCCAGTGTTAGATGGGTAAAATTTTGTTTTAACCTTCCAACATTCCAATAAATACTGCCTTACTTCTACATAAATAAAGTGTCGTATCCCTTCTGCACTACTTCGTTTTCGGAACACTCTAATCCCACCAACACAATCCTTCACCACTGCACTTCAAATTCACTTATAGTCGTACAACGGATCATATGTATTATAAAAAATACTTTCCACGCACTTATCAGCACTATACACTCCACGCACAATGACACAAGGACGCCTCACGTCACGTCACATCCGACGACCCAATTTCCAAAATCACTGACCTCAATCTCTCCTAGTTACAGCGCAAGGCACCTACCAGGTTACGAAATCAGTCTCATGAACACAAAGCCATACTCTGCATTATAATATAGGCTGTAATTTACTGCAGGCGTACTGCAGATCCTCAACAAATTCTGCCTTGCCTAACCCACAACTGTTGGAAATCCTTTACTCTCAGAAGTAGTCTGCTTTCCATCGCCGGCGGCTGGGTTATACATAAGCACAAAATTCACAGGGACAGTAGCACTCCAGCTCGTGGCGGGATCCATCTGCTGTTCCGAGACACATAAACTGGCCACAAACAAGCATGCAAGCGGAGTATGTCACATCCCAGTAATAATCACGGAATCATTTCGTTACTGCAAGAACTCTGAGGTAAAAAAATGCGGCACTGTATATAAAAAAAACTTACAGCAGTCTCAGCCAAGCTTGGTGACAAGAATCCTAGCAAAATAAACAAGCGCTATATAACAATCAACATGGCGGCACTGCAGCCCGCGTTCGTCAACGTGACACACTGACGATACATCGAACGCAGGTAATTATGATGACGTAGCTGCCAGGACGACAATTCCGATCGTGATACTATTTGTTAGTTCGCTGTTAAATGTTCTTACGTCCTTCAAACCGGAATACTCAAGTTCCAACTCGATTAAACACTTAAAACTGATGAGTAGGAAGACGATCTCGCAACTGGTGAAGAAATGTGTATGCACATTACCAACACACACGGCAGTGCCGCCACAAGCGCAACATAACCACTTTTACTCCAGGTCTCACTCTGACTGACTGCCTGACTGCACCGAGGCAAAGATCGGAGGAAAGCTACTCGCTATGCCACAAGGGGGCAGCACTAGCCAGAACACTTCTCACAAACGACCCGACAAAGCGGCAGCAAGTGTACAGTCCCAGCAGGAAACGCACACCCGCCTACTTCACTCCTGCGGTGTCGTGGTGTGCCTAGCTTCGGGCTGGACGCCGGGGATTTGGGGTTTGACTCCCAGTGGGAACAAACATGCCTCATTTCAACACCGTATGTAATCCAGAGGTGACGGTCACTGTTTCCTTCCCAAAGGGATCAAGGGACTCTTTTCCCAGTGGTTGTACGCATCTCGACCCATCTAGTACCAAAGTTAAAAAAGCTCTACACCCCCATACGCCTTAACGAAGTGATAATTAAACACCGGGACCAATTTACCGTTTTCCTTCAAACATTTAAGTACGCCCCTTATGACAAACTGAGAGCCGGGATAGCGCAGTCGGTACAATGACTGGCTACGGACTGGACGTTCGAGTCACGGTAAGGTCAAGAAGTTTCACTTCTCCACGTTGTCCAGACGGGCTGTGGGGCCCACCAGATCTCCTAGTCAATGGGTAATGGGGGTTACTTCGCCGAGGGTAAAGCGACCGCGGCGTGAAGTTGACCATTCACCTCCAACTAGCGCCGAGGTCAAGAAAATGGGCATCTATACATCCACTCCCCAATATGTCTTCATGGCGTAGAGCTTAAATGGATAAGCACTGGGACAATTTTACCTTATGAATAGGGACCGGATTTTTATGCCCTAATAATTCCTTAAATATGTATGCGTTTATGCATGGAAAACTTCCGAAATATGCACTAAAATATGCACATAAAAATTTATACCAAATATTAAAATTGATTTTACATTATTTTAAGACCAACAAATCAATATTTAAGTTCATTTTATGTAATCACTGAATGATTCACTTGCAATAAGAAGCTATACTTAAATACAAATCATGCAATAAAGCCAACATATTTCATTAAAAAATTAAAAACCAATGGTACTCACATTTAGCTCTCCGAACTTTCAACTTCTCTTCTGTTGCAATTCACAATTACTAAATGTTCTAGGTTTTCCATAGTTAGTCGCCTCCTGTTGTCTCATAAGATGTCCTTATAGCGGAAAAAGCTTCTTTCCACCTCACAGGAACTTAGGGGTGCATGTACAAAAGCCGCCATTTGCTCCACTGTTAGTGACTTTTACTTGGCAGGTCAGTACGTTTACCGGCTAAAATTTCTTTGGTTTCACAAATTTGTTCATATCCGGTATCTTTTGAAAGAATGTTGTGTACTTTTTCCTCTACTACTTCACCAACTCTTCCAGGAACCGAATTCAATTTGGAAACAGTGGTTTTGAACACACTTAACGACTGATACAAAGTAGTATTGCTATTGCTTGCCTCCAATGAGGAAATGGCGGATGGAAGATAAGAGAAGTGAGCAGATATATAGGAAAGATTAGTCTCTAGTTCTGCGTTTTTAGTGCATCTTGGGCAATTTGAATTGATGCTGCACTTTTGGGATCAAATGTATTCACGACATTCCTAACTGTTTCTAAATGTTCGGTATAATAACTCGCTGCACACAGCCACGTGCCCCAGCGCGTTAAAATTGGTTCTGGCGGAAGTGGAACGCTCGGTGCTACTGCTTTAAAGGCTTCTTTTCTGTATGGCGCTTTAACAAATACCTTCTTCACAGAAGACACCAACTTGTCAACAAGCGGAAAATTTGCACGAATTGTTTCTGCAACACGGTGCAACCCATGGGCAAGGCAAGTCAAATGTGTCATATTTGGAAATATAACTTTAAGAGCAGTACCGGCTTTCATAATATAACTTGCAGCATCAGTCACAAAGAGCAATACGCGCTCATACTGAATGCATTCAGCCATAGTAAATTCATGGAACTGATAAAAATTAGGAAACTGCGGAGCTATTTGTGGTTTCAAACTGCTCTACCGCAAGAAGATATGGGGTAGATTGTTCATTCTTATTAAGGGATCCAACTATACAATTTGCAATAAACCGTCCCTCACAATCTTGTGTTTCGTCGATTGATACCCACACAAAATTATCTTGAATCTTATCTCTGCTTCACGTAATTTTTGCTCACAGTAGATTCATCCGGCACGTTGCACTGTGTATACTTCACTATGAAGTTTCTCAGAGTAAGACTGGTAATTTCCACAGCGGAATATCTGCCGCTAAAAAGGTTTCGCATAAATCAAAGGAAAACTGAAGAACTATTATTGGAAATAAAGAATTTCGTTAAACGTACTTATCATCTCTCCTTCGATCTACCGCTGATACAGCTGTAATTTAGTTTTCTGACTTACTGTCACTTTCGGCATGACTACAGAAAGCTAAACAAACCTAACTACAGACCAGTCACCACTAATGTGAATGGCCACAGCTTCAAATGAAGAAGCGTAACGAACCTCATCGAGACTTCGGAAATAAGTAAGTGAAGCCCCTCATCGGTTGAATAGTATTACGTTGATAGCGGCTATGTCACCTCTAAGTACTAGAGCTATACACGTGAACGCTTCCGACTAATCTCTTGGCGGCCACTTTGATGGTAGGCGGATGAGGAAAGTCCTAGGTATTGTATCAGAAACAAGACTCATGACGAATTGTTGAGTCAAATATGCAACATATTCTAATACGGAAAAGAAAAATTGTATACACACGACCATGACTAAAAATTTGAACATAAAATTAAAAAATATATGATAAACATTTTAAAAATGAAATATGCAGTATAAATAGAGATGTTCGAAAATATGATGCTTATTCATAAAACAGTCAAAATATGCATTTATATGCACCATCAAACCATGTCCAAAATTTAAGAAATGAAGTAATTCATACGTACTTTCTGGTTGCAAGAAATAAATATGCATTTGCATTAAAATCCGGTCCCTACTTATGACACACTGACCAAACAGCTGTGCTTGCTGAAGACAGAGCATTCTTCCGTAACGTCGATGAATTCCTACAGGACTACACGGCTTAACATTCCAGATTATGGTACTCTTCATAGCCACTGTGGGGAAATATCAGAAGTCACACATTTTGTAATTATTAAGCATTGTATGGGCTATATGCAGTATACGGAGCTGGCCACAATAGCCGCGTGGTCTGAAGGCATGAACTGTCTACGCTCGCTTGGACGCTGTGATTGTGGGTTCGAATCCCGACGAAGGTATAGATGTTTGATGTGTGTATGCGTTGATTCTGTGTTTATGTAGCGACCTTGCGACGGGCTGATCACATGCCCAAGGAGTCATGCCGTCTGTGTAAAATGATTACGAAACTTAATACGAGGCATGTGCCCAGATCGGGCAAGAATTGCTTGTAAAATAATACAGTATACAGTAATACCACTAGTACTAACCTCTCACAAAGCATGAGTGTCGTATTTAAGCCAAAGGAAAAAAGTCCGTGGTTTACTCGAATTATGAATACAGACTTATAAGGCCAACAGAAGACGTTAGTGTTTGGCCACGTCTGCAGTATAGAAACTGTATGGGACCGCTATTATTCAGAAGACGAGGTGCAGTAATTATTAATAGTACACATCACAATACTAGTATATGTTTACGTATGTTAAGTACACTATGCTCGTGACTAACAGGCTGTACAAGTCATAGGGCTATTGACAAGTGTGGAGGAACAAAGACAGCGCGTACTACATCGAGCAGTCGTAAGTCGTCTCCGTGGCACTGCAGTCGATTCTCTTAGGCGACACGTACCGTCTTCGCATCACGGTCTCTGTGAAGACTATTGACCACGCTGTGACGCAATAGTGAGCAGCGTGTCTTTGCACTTCGGTGTCTTCTCTCTGGGATGAAGTGGAACTGATCTCACAGCTGATGTGATTACAACACGTGATATTACGGAAGGGACATACTCGTAGGCTCCGGTCTAGAAAACAGAAATTAACGGCCGTGGGGAACCGTTGCGCAAAAATTGGCACTAACTTCGCCGACATGCGGCAGTCGCTCGGTCGGTATAGTTCGCTTGCGGAAAACAGGCCACGGAATACTCGTACATACTCGTAGACTGAGCATGTTGGAAAACGGTGCAGAGGAGAATATTTGGACCGAAGACTGACGAAGTGATACGAGGCTGGAGAAAACTGCATACTGAGGAGCTTCATAACTTGTACTCGTCAAATATAATCAGAAAGGTCAGGTCATGGCGGG
This sequence comes from Cryptotermes secundus, assembly GCF_002891405.2. Taxonomy (NCBI): domain Eukaryota; kingdom Metazoa; phylum Arthropoda; class Insecta; order Blattodea; family Kalotermitidae; genus Cryptotermes; species Cryptotermes secundus. The sequence goes on from NW_019720574.1 coordinate 667,198, forward strand.
ATGGACAATGAATGTAGCACGCATGGTAGCGGAGAGGAATGCGTATAGGATTTCCGTGAGAAACCCAGAAAGAAAGAGGTAACTAGGAAGACAAAGACGTAGGTAGGAGGATGATATTAAGATATATCTCAGACATGATGAGGTGGTATGGGCTGAATGGATATGGAGCACGACTGGGACCAGTGTTACTTTGCTCTTATGAGCACGGTAATAAACTTTTGGGTTCTATAAAATTGGAAAATTCTTGAGCGGCTGCGCAACTGGCACCTTCTCAAGAAGGGCTCAGCTCCATGCACTTAGTTCGGGTCATTTGTGCACCCAGCACTACACAGCAACTGCACAATTACTGGGGCAGATATGAAAGAAGAACTGTTTAATCACGAAACAAGCAAACAAATGCAGAAGCCCAGAATACGGTCTTCTGCGGTTCGACTTGTACTTTGGAACCTACGTCACACGCCATACCATGTGACCACTTATCGCTTTGAGAATCTCAAACCCTTGGATTTCACTTCACTTGAGTGAAGTAGTCTGTATAGCGACTGGCCACGGGCTGTATGACACGGTGAGTCGGAGTTCGAGTCCCAGTAGGGTCAAGAATTTTTTCTTCTCCGCGTCATCCAGAGCAGCTCTGGGGTCCACCCTTTCTCCTATTCAATGGGTAAGGGGGCTTCGTCCGTGGGGATAAGGCGGCTAGGGCATTAAGCTGACGACTCACCTCCAGCTACTGCCGAGGTCAAGAAAATGTGGATTTATACAACCACTCCCCCATACGCTTTCATAGCGTTGTGCTTAATTAGTTAAGCACAAGGACGACTTTACCTTACCCCTGTGCTTAACTAATTAAGCACCAAGCCATTAGGACGTATTGGGAAGTGGATGTAAGTATAGTTGCACTATTCCCCCCGCCGGCAAGAGATGGAGGTGAGTGACCAGCTTTAACTCCGGGGAAACGGCCCCCGGTACATATTACGTAAGAGGCTGAGTTGACCCCAGAGCTGGTCTGCATGTTATAGAGAAATGAAAATGTTATTCTCCTTGGCGGGAATGGAACCCCAACTCCACGGTCGTGTCGCTCTACTTACTCATGGAGCTGAGCCCTTCTTGAGAAGCCAAATCTACAGATACTTAAGAATTTCACAGCATTTTATGGAACCCGAAGGTTCATTACCATGTTCACAAGAGCCCTCCACTGGTCCCTATCCTGAGTCAGATCAATCCAATCCATACCATCCTATCCTATTCTATCTCTCTAAGATCCATTTTTATATTGTCCGCCCGCCTACGCCTTGGTCTTCCCTGTGGTCTCTTTCCTTCTGGCTTACCCACCCTTATCCTACATGCATTCCTCTTCTCCCTCATTCGTGCTACATGCCATGCCCACCTCATCCTCCTTGACTTGATCATTCTATTATACTTGGAGAAGAGTACAAGTTATGAAGCTCCTCATTATGCAGTTTGCTCCAACCTCCTGTCACTTCATCCCTCTTCGGTCCAAATATTCTCCTCAACACCCTGTTCTCAAACACCCTCGGTCTATGTTCCTCCCCGCCTAGTCGCTGTACAGAGTGAATTATCCTAAGGAAAAAATGAACTTCCGTACTGTGTGTTCGACAAGTACCGGGTGACAGGAAAACACCCCCGCACCCAAGAAAAAACTTAAAGACCAATAAAGTGAGGTATGCCGCCTGGTCTGGGGTAGTACAACTGTAAAATTATACAAACGTTCGTGGAGGCCTAAATTATATCCAGTACTCACAGGCCTGTGTTTAACGATATCATATTTATTCCATGCAATGAATACTGCGATATACCAATAAAAATTAAAACTCGTATTACATTCAGTTCAGAAAAGAGTACCAGTAATTTTCATGAGATGTAATGGGCGGCAGGTGCGTAAGGCTGACAACTTCACCGCCATCTGTGAGCCGATTGTCTAAATAATGTGGGAGCCTCGACGTCTCACAACCCTATGGGCCACCACGGCCTGTTACAGGGACAGCTTTAACTTTTCTACGTTTATCATCGATGCTATGCAGTCTCGACACTGACAGCGTTGTTAAATCAAAAACTTAAAAATAAAATAAACACAGTGGTAGTACTCGGGAGACTCAAATGAAGAAACAAGAGGGAGGCCTTCGTGTAGAAAGCAGTATCAGACTGGACCTCCGACAAAGGGTGAAGATGAGGAGTGGATTCAAATGGATCAAATTTCATACAATTACTTTTTGTGATCAGGGTAAAGAACATTCGGAAAACTCAGAAACAAGGAATTTCTGAACGGATCGCGGGAGATCTTGTACTTTGAACTTAACTGGTTCAATGAAATGTTACTGTACATTTCATTTAATGCTATCATAAAGGTAAAAAACGTAAAACTGTCCCTGTGCTTAACTAATTAAGCACTACGCCATGAAGACGTGTGGGGGAGTGGCTGTATAGATCCATATTTTCTTGACCTCGGCACTAGTTGTAGATAGGTGGTCAGCTTCACGCCCCGGTCTCTTTACCACAGGGGAAAGAACTTACGGTGACCATTAGATAGGAGGTTAGGTGGATCCCAAAGCTGATCTGGACGACGTGGAGAAAATTCACCACATCGGGACTCGAACTCCGACCCCTCGGACGTCAACCCCGTAGCTAGCCGCTTTAACCGAGTACGCTGTCCCGGCTCATAGCTATAAAAATTTTATGCACAAGTTACAAAATATCTTAAGAATATTCACAGCTATTTTGAGTGCTTCTATTTAAGTTCCTTGTTGCATACTAATGTCGAAAAGTGCAGTTGAATACGTCACCTTTGATTAGTGACACTGTTATAATTAACTGAATTCTTTAAAGCGCAGCGGAAACCATTTGTACCACCTGTGTAAACAATTAAAAAACTCTGTACTTTGCCCACGTAGCGTCGCTCATTTTTTTCCGTACGATTCTGAGAATAAACATAGATTATTTCTCTGAACAGCATTAACTGACTCGTCTTTGTAATGGGGAAGCTGGCTGTTTTCTGTAAGGCAGATATTGGATAGACATGCATACACACACATACATAATGTAACAAATTTGATAAAAACATTGCCAGGCATTGGATCAGTAGACATTTCCAAATATGCAACAGTATAAGGGAAACCGTTTTCTATGCGTCAAGCACAGTAGAACAGCGGGGTTATGCAATCCGCTTCTTGGCAACGTCTCGGTAAACACATTTCCGCGTATCGGAACGTGATATGCAACGCGATGACGTCATCAATAGAAATGTGTTTCCTATGAGGTCAGTGCCGTGGCTATATAACAAGAGCAGTGAGCTGTAAGTTCAGGCCAAATTTGAACGAGGAGTATAAAGTGACTGAAGCCAACAAGATTTCATAGTGATTTGAGTTGCTAGTTTCTGTGTTGAGATCCGTTGCCAGGAGACGACTAGTGAAGACGGAGAATTCTACTGCGTGTTCAACGGTGAACTGGAAAGTGCGTAAATTTGCGAGATCGCTGTATTTAAGTGTGATTAAGAGGACTTGTAACCAAGATGCTAATAAGTCCAATCATCCGAACTAGAACCCGTTACTTTAGTCGCGCGTAGCAGCCTACACGTGGCAATATCCTCATATTCATACTTAGATGAGCTACAGACTTCAACGCAATGTGAGAGAATCTCTATTGACAATTTTGTAGAGTTCTTAAGGGAAATGTTATCACGTGACTATTACATTATTTATTTCACACAATGACCTATTAGATCTACTGCACCCGTTAAGTACAAAACCTCACACACCTTGTACATATTCCTGTAAGAACAATGGGAGACTAACAGCGCAGTAGCTTAACGCATGAACACCAACAAATCCAAGGCTTCGTTTCAAAACCCTGTTCCCTTCCCCGGGTCCGTCTTAACTGCCTTGAATATTATGAGTCATTAGCGTTCCTTCACGACACGTGAGACCCTACATCATTAGGTCCTCGACTGTCAACTACATACTTCGATAATGATGTATCAAATTACAGCGTTTCATTGCAAACCTTCCCAATATGGCGTCTTCAAGACACACGACACCTGCCAACTTTTTACATACCTCTACGAATAATCACATTTGTACGCAGTGCCACTTGTTTTAGCACCAGGCGGAAGGATGACCACGTCACCACTACATCACACACGCTCCACGCGTTCATTTACAGCAGATAAACTACAGGATGATGAAGAAACAAACGCAAGGGAGTTCATTATTTGTACAGACAGGTAAAGGTAAAGTTGTCCCTGTGCTTAACCATTTAAACATTACACCATGAAGGCGTATGGGGGAGTGGATGTATAGATCCACGTTTTCTTGACCTCGACACTAGTCGGAGGTGAGTGGTCAGCTTCACGCCCCGGCCGCTCTACCCCTGGGGAAAGAGCACCCGGTACCCGTTGGACAGGAGGCTGGGTGGGTCTGGACGACGTGAAGAGAAAATTCTTGACCGTACGGGGACTCGAACTCCAATCTGAAACATTGCTATCTACCAAACTGTACGGCGTCATACTACATACAATAACAGGGTACTATTAACATTCAGAGACGTATGAACCTCAAATCTTAACAAAGTTCTTATTGGGATTGGAAAGATACACTTCCGCACCGCTCGCAAAGGCACTTACACTTATTTCACGCACTGTAAGTGCCCTGTAAAAAAGGTAGTTGGACAGATTCTTCTGAAAGAAAATTGTTCAAATACAAAAAAAGAGGTAAATGATACACGACACAGGCCAACATCTTGTTAAGATCTACAACCCTTATTTGAAACATTTTTCGAAAAGATCCATATCTTATATACAAGTAAAATATTTCATGTAGTTCAGAGTCTTCTGGGCTATTACTGTATAAATTAAACGGTGTTTCCGAGAAAGTGCTACCTCAGTTGCATGAAGATGGAAGCACTACGTCTCTCCGAAAATCAGAAAACATCTACTCAAGTGCATGACGCCATATCAAACAGAATAAATTATCTTTATAGTCACCAGTTCCAGAACCTCAAATTTCAATAAATTCTAAGTTTCCTATCATGAAACATGAACTTATACAGCGTGTCCATAATTTACCTCTATAAATTTACTCGTGAATAAAAACTGTGAAAAGACGACAAACACTGGTCGTGTATCATCTGCGACAGGAACTCACAAACTCTGTTGTGAACAATACGCATTCATCAGGGTCCCCATCAGTCATACGCACAATGTCCAGTTTCAAATTACGTTCACATCCTCAGAGTTTTCGAAACTTTGGTACCCATCCGTATTTTGAATTTTTCAAAGGGCTCCGAATCCTGGATAATATCGAAATATTTCTAATAATTCCGTTATTCGAAATAAATCAATATTTGTATTTCTTAACACGTCTAATTATTTAAAATATTCACAGTTTATTAGTCTGTATTCCTTCCTCTCATTCATTTTATTTAATTCTAGTTGTAATTTTATTTGTTATAGTTGTAAATGTATTTTCAATGTACATATTTGCGTGTGCTGGTGTGTCCTTTGTTGTCTGTGTAGCTTTGTGTGGTGTGTTTTGAGTGTGGTGTGTTATTTTGTGTGATGTGTGTTATTTGTAAGTTGTCTTATTGTAGAACCACTGCCACCGGTTAAAACCCCATCTGAAGTTTAAATAAATAAAATAATATATTCCATAAATACCTGCTGGTTTAAAGTCCCATAATATTCAGATTATCCCCATTTACTTCGCTTGGATCCTGTACCCACTGAAGTCTGGCTTCTTTCCTTTGATCTAATAATTATGAGCGTCCTTCGTCCAACCATGGCTCATACTTCAATTCATAATAATTTCACTCTTTCTGGCTGAGATTTCAAGATCTGCAAAATTTATTTTTAAAAACGTTTCAAATTCATCGAAATTTATGAAATGATTCGCGCTAATCAAATTAAATATATTTCTAAACATTTTTAAACATGAGGGATTATTTTAATATTCGACAAATTAATTCCTCTGCTTCATAAAAATTGCTTAAAATTCACTCAATCTGTGAGGAGGAATAATTTATTATGCTCGTATATTACAAAATATTCAAAACTTACGTCACTCAATATTCAGTTCGCGAACGCCACTCGAATACTTAAAAATCTCTATTCATACTTCAGAAAAGAGGTACACTGTCTCCATAATAGAGGTCACTGGTCACTGCTGATAAGGGAAGCTATGCATGTTCTGAGCCACACTGGATATTAAAAAGTGGCGTAAGGAACGCCGTCTGTCTCTCTGTCTGTGTACATGTACGAATGTATGTATGGATGTGCGACACCTCGTTCACGCTTCAACGGTTGGACGAATTATACTGATATTCTACATTTGTGATTTATCCATCTCGGTCACTGCCCATTAAACATGAACATTCTACAAATTCCAAAAATCAAGAGTCCTTCTAATGGGCCCCACAACACAAAATGGTGACTTTCTTGAAAACTGCTATAATAATTCTGATTAAATTTCAGTAATTTTTAGACAATATTCCCAAATAGGGAGCGGGTATAGCGACTGGCTACAGGCTGGACGACCGAGGGATCGAAGTTCGAGTCCCGGTAGGGTAAAGAATTTTCTTCACGTCGTCCAGACCGGCTCTGGGGCCCACCCAGCCTCATCTCCAATTGGTACCGTGGGCTGTTTCCCCGGGGGTAAAGTTGCAGAGGCGTGAAGCTGACCACTCACCTTCAGATAGTGCTGAGGTCAGGAAAATATGGATCTATATATTCACTCCTTCATGCGCCTTCATGGCGTAGTGTTTCATTCGTTAAGCACACGGTCAATTTTGCATTTTTCATCCCGCGTATCTTCACGAAAATAAGAGTACGCGCACTTGGAGTCCAGACGCGAAACGCAGATTTTGTCGAAACTGTTGCGCGGATTTCAACACTGTTCAGCATTCAGTAATCATCAACTCTTTACCGAGCGCTAATGGATTTCGTTTCCATGGTAACGTAGTCCAGGTCAGTCTTATGTGAGAAAGTACGTCTGATGTTTTTGTACTGTTCGTTGTTAATGCCAAGGAACATGCCACACGCGGCAACACTTATGCTCTAATGGGTTGCACTTTGCTTCTATAGTATGCAGTATACGAAAATAGCTCAGGCAGTCGGTCACCGGCTTCGATCCCAGGTCATCATGTGGCACCTGTGGCGGACAAAGTGGCACTGGGGCAGGTTTCTTCCGAGTATTTCCGTTTTCCCATTCCACCAAATGCTCCATGTTCATTAGCATCCGGGGCTGGTACAATAAACAATTTAGTGGCCGACGTATCGAGTCTCAACTCACCACAACACACCAAAAACCCTTAAACGAACATCGAAGGCAGTGATGTGTGCAAAATCGCGAAGAACCCGTTTGGAAAATATGTTAACTTGAGTGCAGTAAACCATTAAGCACTTGTTTCCTTAACGAACGGACGTTAAACTTATTCGTGTTCTAGTTATCTTCCTTGATACGATGAATCCATGTATCATTCGCCTATCATGCACAACGTTAATCTTTCAGAACTGTCGTCTCCCTTCAGCAAGACTGGTTTGTCAGTCTGATGGAGTTTGTGTTAACGTCTTGCCTTGATGTGCAGGATCTCTTAATTTTTCTCACAGAGTACATTGAAGTTTCGCAACATTCTCACAATGAGCAGCAATCATTTCCCTAAAGAGCATTAACCGGTTTGTGTTCGTGGCAGAGATGCAGTGTTTTCCGTAATTAGGAACGCAGTTTTTATATAGCATTTACATGAACTTCCGGCTTCAAAGGGTTTAAAGTAGCTTAATCAGTTCGTCATATTTGAAATATGAATAACAAATTGGAATATCGATCACACTTTAATTAATGTTAAATTCAAATTTCAACGGGGGCAATATATATGTGTTTTTCCCCCCCCTTGCCACTACAGCCCCAATGGGCCCTAGGCCTACCTCCATGAACTTCTCCGTTCACTTCGGTTTTTCTAGATCTTACACATTCGGTAGGACTCCTTGGGCGGGTGATCAGCCCGTCGCAAGGCCTCTACCTGTACACAAACATAGAAAAACGCACACAAATATCCATGCCCTGAGTGGGATTCGAACCCACGATCTCGGCTTCCGAGCGAAGACAGTGCATGCCTTAGACCGCTCGGCTACCATGACCGGCATATATATATATATATGGCTGCAAAATTTTGTGGACCTTGGCCGTTTTTTTTTTCAGTTTCTTAATCCTGTACACAGACGGTAAATATCCGTGGACAGAGGATCAGCCCAACGCAAGGCCGCTACCTACACGTACAATAAAGACATCCATGCCTCGAGTGGGATTCGAAGCCACGACCCCAGTGTTCGAGCGGGCGAAGACGGTTCATGCCTTAGGCCGCGCGACCACTGTGACCGGACGGGGGCAGTATATTTAAAACAAATAACATACCGTGACACATAATGCCACACAATGAGGTTCTTTGTAATGAGCTCTTGACATCACACTGTACCTAGGAATATATGTTATACCTCCTCTCCGTGCAAACTATTTATAAATAAAGTAATCGACTTAAGTTCCTACTTCCATGACGATTTTGCATACTGTAGGATTTGATGTTCTCATCGACGCTGTATGAAGAGCGTTATTTTCCGGGATATAGTGCTGTGAAGTGGGGGGAAGTCAACAGGCGTTCCATACGAACATATCGCCTCCATATTCAGGGTTCAAGAGTATGCCTAGCAAAAAACGTGCAGAAGCAGCCGGCAAGCCGAGAGAAACTGGGGCCAAACCTTAAATCTTCTGCGTTTCTATTACTGCTTTATTACGTAGCGATAAGGAACAGTACTGTAAATAACAACCACACGCATCAGTGTTTCCTGTGAAGTACGAACTAAGATTCTAAAGTTGGTCAAAACGCGTTCAAAATTCCTTACGTGTATGATTACATAACTAAATTATACCATCCGATCATCCAAATTCAAATGTACGTGCAATCGGACAAGGATGAACCATGCATACGAAGTAGAAGACGCTTAAACTTAGCGGGTGTCAAACCTACTACCGTTTATTTGACTAACTGCCGTTTCGGAGTGGTTAAATAAGTTACGGCATAACCTGCTGTACAAGCCTGCACTGACAGAGATCCTCTGCATATTTTACAAAAATGTTGCTTATCAGAGTCAAGTGATAAAAGCGTAATTGTTGTTCATAAAGTACAGGGCTATTCGGTAAGTAGCCTCTGGCGCGCTGTGAACAAAACAATGAGAAAAATGTATTATGTACAAACATGAGTACATACTTAAGCTACTGCTCAGCAGAGTCACTGTCGGAATTTAGGAATTTGTATCGGGGAATAAGGTTTTGTGTGCCTATGTCAAAGAAATCTAGCTTCATAACTTGTACTCTTCTCCAAGTATAATTAGAATGATCAAGTCAAGGAGGATGAGGTGGGCAGGTCATGTAGCACGAATGGGGGAGACGAGGAATGCGTATAGGATATTGGTGGGAAAGCCAGAAGGAAAGAGACCACAGGGAAGACCAAGGCGTAGGTGGGTGGATAATATTAGAATGGATCATAGAGAGATAGGATGGGATGGTATGGATTGGATAATCTGGCTCAGGACAGGGAGCAGTGGAGGGCTCTTGTGAAGACAGTGATGAAACTTCGGGTTCCATAAAATGCTGGGAAATTCTTGAGTAGCTGCAGAATTGGCGGCTCCTCAAGAAGGGCTCAGCTCCATGAGTAAGTAAGTAATGTCAAAGAAATCTGTCGGCTGTGAGCTCCGTCACATTTTGACACCGTCCATCAACATCTCATTGTTGTTGAAGCGCTGTGATTCCAACCAGTTCTTCAGGCAGGCAAACAGGTGGTAGTCGCTCGGAGGGAGATCAGGGCTGTATAGAGGATGGTCAAAAAACTCCCAGTTGAAATGCTCCAGCAGTGCTCCAGTGCGAGCAGCTGTATAGGGACGAGCATTGCCATAGAGCATAACTAAGAGTATACTATATGTCAGGATTCAACGCATTTGCTTCTGAATGGCCAACAATATTTTTTTGTGTTTCGCAATATATTTTTGGCGTTATTTTAGCCCCTTGTTGCCTGAATTCCACAATCAACATTCCTTTTATGTCCTATCATAGAAACAGTTCCTATCAGCTTTCTGGCAGGCAGACGTCTGTTTAAAATTTATCGACTTGTTTGGTGAATGTATGCATCCACTGCTTTAACAGCTCATTGGTTTCAACATTCAGAAATGAAATCCAGGTTTCATCACCTGTTACTCGTTAGCACTGATTATGAAATTCATGACCATCTTCGTGGTATCTCTCTAAAAATGTCAAAGCCGAGCCATTCTCTGAGTTTCGTGCCCACCCGTGAGCATTTTCGGAATCAATCTTGCGGGAAACTTATGACAGCCTAGCCTAACTGTGATTATCTCGTAGCGAAGAGTTAGTGAAATTTGTGGAAAGTTCCTAAATTGTGAAAAGCCGTCTTTCACAAATTATTTGGTGAACACTTTCAACAAGATTATTACTCGCTACAGGTGGCCGGCCGACCACTTCAGACCACTTCGCTCTTCATTGTGAACATTTCTTCAACTGTTTTCCCATCTTTGAACATTCTACGGCACTGTCTTACACTTCCTTCATTCATTACATTTTGGCAGTAAGCCGCATAATTCACCATGGATTTCAGCACCATTCAAGTTTTTAGCGCGAAGAAAGCGGATAAGAGCGCCAATATCGCAGGACGCATGATAACTCACTCTGTAGAGACAAGAACAAACACTAGGGGACCAGTTATGTGAAGGTTAACAAGGAACGAATGCGCAAGCTCTCCCGTTCCTTCACTAGCTGTCTAAAATAAACGAAGGCTATTTTCCAAATAGTCCTCGTACAAATCCACTTACGCAGACGCTGTGAGTGTGGGTACAGTCATACTGAAGTAAGGTGCATCAAATGTGGGGCCTACTCAGAAGGACCAACCCCTCCACTCGTCCAAGAGGTCTCTTTTCAAACACATAAACGATACTGGAAAATATAAAAGTTTAGTCACGCGTTCCAAGGGGACCCGAAGCCAAGAACAACTGTGCCGGCGAGGGCCAGCAACAATTTACTGCTATGCTATGCTCAGGAGCCATTCCCAATTCCTGAACCTCTACGGATGAATCCTCGTTAACAGGAGATGCCAGCAAGACGAATAATTCCTCAGAAAACCAGCAGATCCCTTGGGTTTCTTACCCTAAAAATATCTAACAACACATAAATAACTCGAATAAGGGCAAATATACAAGAACATGGAATTGTAGCACGAACTATCATTTATTGATCACACTGAGGCCATGGAAAGATCGAACTCTTCTTAGGCCTATGTTACGTATTTAAAATACACTGAAGTGATAACATTTCTCAGAAATGCGGCTGAAAATTACAAAACCAACTTATGAATAGAAAGATTAGAAGCTAATGAAACGTATTTAATTTATATAATACAACGAGGGAAAATACAAATCATGTATGGGAAGAAAAAAGGGAACTTCGCGGTATATCTAGAAAAATAATGGAATTCATAGTCCGTGGGCATTGCCATGGGGCAGGAACTGAGACAGAGCGGGAATGTGGGGTCCATAACGGTGTCTTGCTTCCGTAGGTGGGAAGAGCTTCGGGAGGGGATGCTGGGAGCTCGGGGACAACTACGACGGACAATACCTAAAGAAAGGAACCCAACTGGACTTCCGTGGGACGTAGGTGGGAACAGCTTCGGGAGGGGATGCTGAGAGCTCGGGGACAACTCCGACGGACAATACCTAAAGAAATGAGACAAACTGGACCGTCCGACACACGAAAGGATCAACCTATTTGGTAGAGCAGAAAAGGCCTAAAGGTACATCACTACACGTCGGAGATGCTGAATATTTATGCCTGGTGAAAACCCACGGATATCCAGTACCCGTATTCTGGAAAGTGCCATGAAATATCTTCTTTCACTGGCATTATTACAAAACAAACGTGTTCAGGGCAGAAGGAAACAGTGAAGAGTTACATCTTCTGAGATACAGCGCCATGTAGCCCGCTGAAAGTTGACCTTCAGCGGAGTGCATGACGTTATATCCCAGAGGACAGACCGCTGTGAGAACCTCTAAGCTTGTGAAGAAAGCAGTGTTTCCGAATGAGACAATTTATTTTCTTTGTTTATATTTAAACAGCTAAAACAAAACAATTTTCCCATATACAGAGTGTCCCAGGAGGAATGGACCAAACTTCGGGAGGGTGCTCCTTATGTTAAAGTNTCCTTTATTTCCACGCCTCTTGAAAAGTGTTACGAAGTTTAGGAACCTTTAGAACGAGAATGACAATGCGATGTGGGCAACCGCATCTGTCTGAACACTAAAAGCTGCAGTAGAAAACAAAGTGACCCATACACGTTACTCGCTTAAAATCTGTTCTACGTGACCAGGTGTAAAGGTAAAAAAAAATAAAACAGAAGTTGTTCTGTGTTTAACTCGGCACCACGACATGAAGACTTCGCTTTACCTCTCGTAAAACGTACTATTTTGAAAATACAGTTTTTCATTACTTTATACACATACACACACACAGTGGTCCAAAAGTCAGTTAACCTAGTACATTCCTTCGCATTAACGGGAATTTGTACAGAAGTCACCACAGGGGGTTGTGAGCTGTGGTACCGAACATGGAGGGTCTCACTCGAACTACGTCCCCTCCAACCGCAGCCAGTCGCTATACCGACTAACGTTTTTGCGCATGTTTTACTAACCAGATAAACTGACTTTTGGGCCACTTTGTGTGTGTGTATATATACACACACACACACGCACGCACGGAATGACGAGAAATACTGTACGGTTGCCAGCAGAAAGACGGCCATAAGGAAACACAAAGTTAACTAAAACCAATTTAAGAAACCGTCAAAGAAACGAAATAAGGGTCATTTGTGTCACTCCCAAAAGCATACACAAACCAATAAATCAAGAAGTGGGTAAAAATGTGTAACAGAAGCAGCAACTACCTCATTAAGCACACCAGGCGGTACCAGAGCAACGAGGACAGCTGCGGAAGTTCTTACTAGTACGTAACCCTTCATGTAAATCTGTAAACGAAATCGTTCTCCGCCCAGGTCTGTGTCCTTTAGGACGCGGATTAACTCGTCTTATTCGAGTTTGTATAAAAAGCTGAGCGTATTCTTAAAAAGGCCCACCTGTTTTTTTTTCCTTCCCCCCATCTGCTTTGTGATTGTGTTGGGTTCTACCTAGTAACGAATTGAAGAGAAAAACATGTTTTGCATTTCCGAGTCAGATATAATGGGCCTGTACTTATATATAAATAGCGGGCAGGTCATAACTTCACACTGTTAAGGACGGTTGTTCCTTCTTTCAAATCACAAACCTTAGGTCGCTTTTAAAACTTGAAAACGTCTCTTAGAAAATAGGGAGCACTACGCTACAAGGCGGAAGGTTGCGGGTTCGATTCCCGATTATGTCATGGGATTTTTCAATTGACCTAATATTTCCAACCGCACTCCAGCCCTGGGGTCTACTCGACCTTTAACAGAAATGAGTACCAGGAATCATCCTGGGCGTAAAGGGCGACCGGAGCGTAAGGCTGACCTTACCGCCGACTGTCTACCCTCAACGTCTCACAACCCTGTGGGTCTCCACAGCCTGTTACAGGGATAGCTTTACCTTTTTACCATAGCAGTGGTTACAAAGTTTTCTTTCCTGGGATACAACGCCGGGTAGTGCGTTGAAACTATATCGACGTTTCGGAGGAGCATGTCGACTCCATCTTCAGGGTTGACGAATAAGCCAAGAAACAAACCAGCGTGGTATATAGAGAGACTGTGAACTCAATCGTTGCAAGCATGCTCTAGTACAGCCTGTCTTAATTTTCAAATATAGCGCTGAATGGTTCTGTAACTACGATGTATGGATGCGGAAAAAAACGGATGGAAGGAGTGTCCAAAGAAGGCCACGACAACCTCAGTCAAAGTTACTCGTCTACGTATCGAGATCCAATTCTAAGACTTCTCCCATACACAGCTGTGTAAAACCAGCATACCGCAACTTTCAATACGAGTTAACGCTACGAAAATGTAATGGTTTGCTGACGGTGCTTCAAAATACACCACAACCACATGAACGATACTGGCATTATAACATCATTCATGTTCAAAACTTACAGTTAAAACATCAGTTACACACTTTGTCATGTAAATCCATAAGAGAAAGAGGAGTTCCTGTAAAATATTCCTAACAAAGAGAGCTTTGTAACATTTGAAGTAAACACGTACAAGCATATAACCGGTTATTTCAAACGCTGTCTCGGTCATTAGTGTAAGAACGTCCGTAACACATAAAGAACTGGAGATTTAGGGCAGAATACAAAAATTGGGTGTCACAGTTCCGCAACTCCGTAACACTTCTATTACCGTCTAAAGTAAATTTAGTCGAATTCGATCCGATTTCAAGCCGAGACAATGGATAGAAAGATTTGACTTTGTTATCAACTCCGTGACCACTATCAGCACTCGCAAGGTAAAATAACTTAATTTTCGTCTATTAATAACATTTTTAAGAACTACGCTAACCACTGATATATTGGGTTTTTGGACTTTATCCATCGTCCTGGACGATGGATGGACCAGGACGATGGATAAAGTCCAAAAACCCAATATATCAGTGTGTTATACACCATCGTCAGAATCCTATAATAACTACTTGTATAACCGGTATGGACCCGGTATTTACCCTTCTTTTCCAGGACGNGCTAACCAGTATAAATATCCTCTTTGCTTCGTCTTGATTTTCAGCTTTGTAAGTTTATCATCCACTCTCTTAGCCATAGATGGCATAAACTGGGGCTTTAGATATTCCAAATTACATTGTGTACGAACTTAAGACTTCTCCATGCATGCTATATGCCTCACTAATACCCTCCTTCATCTGTTAACTACAATATTATGTCACGTATTAGTAGTGACTAGGCCGGTCACGGTAGCCGAGCAGTCTAGGGCATGCACTGTCTTCGCTCGCTCGGAAGCCGGGATCGTGGGTTCGAATCCTACTCAGGGCATGGATGTTTGTGTGCGTTTTTCTGTGATTGTGTACAGGTAGAGGCCTTGCGACGAGCTGATCACTCGCCCAAGGAGTCCTACCGAATGTGTAAGATCTAGAAACACGGAAGTGAACGGAGTTCATGGAGGTAGGCCTAGGCCCACTGGGGCTGTAGTGCCGGGGGGGGGAGGAAATTTATGCCTGGATTTACTGAACAATTATAACTTGTATCTACAAATACTTATAACGCTCTCACTAATCCACACGCTCTACAAATTACAACTACAAACACTAAGCCTTCTGTGTCTTCGCTAGTCGTTTACTGGTAGCGAGTCTTTAACTCAAGACTGTGGACTCTGATCGTCGGCTTCCAACCCGCGACTCATGACTTCAGAGCCATCTGGTTACTTTCCTCGAAGGATTTCACTACACAGACTCGGCACAGACCGACGGTTCTTCTATTGTTGCGTGTCAATTCGTTGCCACGGAAAACTGTTTACCGAGCCGTTGCCTAGTAACTGTAATCTCTTCTGGCTCCACTATTCCCGTCTTCAACCTTCATGTTACAATATTATTATATAAACAGTACAAATCACGAATCATGTTACTTCCTTGACGTAGGCTTATCGAGTGTTTCGCTTACCGTACAAGACGTGTTATAACGGGATTGAAGTCCCTGGGCGTAAGTAATCAAGCTCTACGTTATGAAAGAGTATGGGGAGTTGATGTATAGATCCACACTTTCTTGACCTCGGTATCAGTCGAAGGTGGAGTGATCGGCTTTACCTCCGGGTAAACAGCCCCTCGGTAACCACTGGATAGGAGGCTGGTTGGGCCTCAGAGTCGGTCTGGAAGCTGTGGAGTAAAGAAAATTCTTGACCCTACCGGGACTCGGAACTCCGATCTCTCTCTCGTCCAGCCCGTAGCGAGTAACTATACCGACTGCGCTATTCCGGCTCCTATAATTGAATTATGTAATACAAAATATAAGATAAAATTTATAAACAGCAAAATTGTTTTCAAATCGTACATAAAGAGAGCAACATTAACGTTTTCCCTCACGATAAGATAAACAAATAGGGCCTATGTAACGTAAGGTAAAACTGCAGGCATTAATCATTTACTCACATAGAGTTTTGAAACCTCACAGAAATGTCACTTCTCGGTTATTTTAAGGATGATAAATATGCAATATATTTATATAAATAAATCCTGTCGCTTCGAATTTTACTATATAATACACAAAAATTAGATTCGGCAGCATACTGACATCAGACGAGAAGCAGGCTACAAGATAAGCGTGATTAATAAGATACAAAAATCGCTGACATAAACAACAAGTGGATACAAAAGTAAATGTATGAGTAGTTTCCACCGCACTGCATTAAACGCATCAAATCATGAATACTTATGAGGAAGTACAGCATAGTTCCACACACATTCTTCGCCTCAAGAGTATACAGAGCTTCAGGCTCCTGCCACTTTAACCACCATTAAACGGTTTCCGGTACGTATTAAACAGGAAGCTGGAGGGACCCCGGAGCCGATATGGACGCGGAGACAAAAAGAAACATACATTATTACCACATAAATTTTCTGCCAATTCTATACAGAAACCGGTTCGATTTAAAATCTCTCACAACCACACTCCCCTCATAAAGAACCACGTTATTCAATTTCAGATTGAACATATATGTTAATTAACAAATTATTATATTAAATAAGATGTAACACACGCATCTGGATAGATGCACTAAAACCGCGAATACTACAAGTTCATGTATAATTATTTTCGTTTGCCTTCCGGCGTCCCATAGCAACTGCCGAGTCTCAGGGTTACGACGCTGAGCCACAGAGAATTGCAACAGATACGCTGTCAATTCGTCGTACAATTATTTAAACTACAGAGACCTTCACCGTAATGATGTACCGTATTAATTCGAATATAAGACGCACATTTTACGCATTTTTAAATGTCTGAAATTTGAGGCGCGTCTTAAATTCGAGCAATGTACACCTCTCTATTCTTCCTAAAGCCCCCATTAAAAACTGGATGCGTCTTAAATTCGAGGGTACCTTAATTTAAATGTTTACACGCTATGGAGCAGGTGTCTATTATCGCTAATTTACAGGCTCAATGTTATCGTCATCATCATCTTCATAAAATGTAATTGGCCTCTCGTCTGACAAGTCCGCACGTGAATAAATAAGAACTGAACCGAAGTGAATAGAATTCAACTAACAACTTCTTGTAATAAAGACATTTTGGGGAAAATAAATGCCGTTCAGGTATTCAATAAATTTCCTGCATTCTTTTAAGAAAACTGAAGGTTCATCACATTGTGTTTCTTAAAGATCCCTTCTAATATTATCATTCTTTGATGCCTACGCTCCTCAATTAGTCTCTACCTTTCTATTTTTCAATTAAAACGTTGTTACGGCTTAGTATCTATCATATTTCCCAAAATAGCAACATTCTCTGCCTATCTAATACGTTGCTGCTACTACTACTACTACTACTACTACTACTGCTACTACTGCTACTACTAATCTAATAATAATAAGGAAAATAATTAAAGTAAAGCTATCCCTGTAACAGGCCGTCAAGGCCCATAGGGTTGTGAGACGCTGAGGTTCCCACATTATCTAGACAATCGGCTCACAGATGGCGTTAAGGTTGTCAGCCTTACGCGCCGGACGCGCTATACTCTGCAGGAAAATTATTTCATTCATTCCTGGTACTCATTTCTGTTAGAGGCTGAGTAAAGCCCAGGGCCTAGTGCGGCTGGAAGGATTAGGTCAATTGAAAAAAATCCAATGACCTCATCGGAACTTGAACTCTTCCGGCTTGTAGCATAGTGTCCAACCAACTACTGTGCAATTTGTGTTCTATTAGTTGGCTACATACCCTAAATTTTGAGGTACTCCACTCTCTCTCGTTTTCTAAACACCACGGGACATCATCACAACAAACGCATGAAACAAGCATCAAATTTGCCATACCATGTGTGATATCACTCATTAGTGGGCCTTATCTGGGTGGAAGTCTGGCCATGCCTAACTTTTACGGCAGTGGAGACCTCACCGGAGGAACTAAAAGAAAACGGAAGAACTTAAACAATATACGCAATTTCAAAGCCCATAAGTGTAAAAATATTCTTCATAGCTAAAGAGAAATTGGTAATTTGGACTGAAATGCTATTACTAATGGCTATCACTGCAATAACTGCTTGACAGAATGAAATACGTCTTTTGTGTCAAGTTCTTCCATTACTGTATCTTGTCCACATGTACAAACACTCCACATGAAGCTCATTCCGCTTGACACGATTTCAACAAAACTGGAGTGGAATGAAATGCACAACGTGAATGCCAGGCCGAGACCTGAAAAGCACACATTCTGTGTTGGAGCATACATGAAAGTCTTCTGGAACAGAATAGGCTGCAACATTATTCTAATCAAACAGGTTCTCATTCCAAGTACACCTACTCTACGAGCCAGAACACGTTACACCTTGTGTAGGCAAAGTTAAAGTAAAATAAAAAAGTAAAGTAAAGCTATCCCTGTAACAGGCCGTGGAGGCCCATAGGGTTGCGAGATGATGGGGCTCCCACATTTTCTAGACAATCGGCTCACACATGGCGGTGAGGTTGTCAGCCTTATGCGCCGGCCGCCCTTTACCCCCCAGGAAGATTCCTGGTACCCATTTCTGTTAGAGACTGGGTCGACTCCAGGGCTACAGTGCGTGTGGAAGGATTTGGTGAATTGAAAAAAAAACTCATCAGGATTCGATCCCGCGACCTTCCGGCTTGTAGCATAGTACCTCAACCAACTTCGCTACCGCAACCTTACGAAAGAAAATCCCTGTAAGTCATCTACCGGTGTAAGAATAACGGGATTTATCCACCATTCGGTATTCTAAAGATAATAACGTTTCGTAAACTGCATGTATTTCCGTCCTAATGTGAAAGGGTGGGACGCACCTCCTTTGTTAAGTGCATTTGCAAGAGCTAAACGCCATCATTGGGCAACGTAACTGGATATAACTGAGATTTACATATGCACCTGAAATCAGGTTTTCCCAGCTGGGAGATAACAGGAAACTTTACAACAAATGTCGTGGAAACGCGTATGAAGACCAAAAACCGTGACAGAAAGAGAATTCATCAAACCGGAATTCCGCTCAAAGCAGAATCTACTAACTTCCCAATGATGACGTAACGGCCAACGTCACAAACTGACGATGACGCACCCTCGCTCCCATAGTAGGTGGCGTAAACGACAAATAAGCTTGTTGTGTGTGAGGCTCGAGGTTCCCGCGTTGGTGACTACCCATCGCGCTCTTCTGGGACTCAGGAATCTGCCGCCTCCAGTTTCAGTGAAGGTACAGGCAGCAGTCTGCTCTATCAATCTATACGGCATCGCTTTCCTGAAGACCGTTACCTATATCATGTCTGTATTATGCATCATACAACTCACGCAGATGTCATTTAAACTGGTTTATGTGATACCTACATTTATAGGAGCTCAGACTCCGCGTAACAGCGGTTCCGATATAAAAAGATGTTGCTGTACCACAGCATTTGGGGCTGCCACATGCATGGATGGCTATATGTTACCACTAGTGTGCAACGCCGACTGAGATATCGCCTGGCACCGGAGGTTATATATAGAATTTGTGCACGGCCGGATTAACGTTAGGAACCACCTGATACTTAAACAGTTCACCAGTTACTTCTTCGTGCGTTGCGTTTTTCCGTTACTTTATGTATCCATCCCGAACATCGAGAAGTACGACTATCCAGAGAAAGGCACCTATAAGAAAACATAACGTTAATTATCGTATCGATTGTTGTGAATCGCGCAATACAAAAAAAAAACAATAAACTCCGTGGTTTTAGTACGCAAGCGAACTATGCCGACCGAGCGACCGCTGTTTGTCGGCGAAGTTAGTGCCAACTTTAGCTGATAGAGGGTGTCGCGTAGCTGAATCGTGCAATGCATAAGTTAAATCCAACAAGCCGTCTCTACAAACAAAATGAGCGCAATTCTCACAGCGGTGGTTATGAAGAGTTCTGTCTTCTGGGATATAGCGGAGCAGTCCGTTGAAACTCCATAGTTTCAGACGAACAGTCGCCTCCAACTTCAACCCTGAAGAATGAGCCAAGCAATAAATTAGCATGAAACAGGTTTTTTTATTGCTAGTGGGGTGGGACTAAGTCCCTTGTACTGCGGCCACTTCTGGCCTATTGTACCAGCCCCAGATGATAGGTGAGGGTGTTTGTGGAGCAACTGGTGGAATGAAGATTGGCAAGGGAAACCGAAGTACTCGGAGAAAACCTGCCCCAGCGCCACTTTGTCCACCACAAATCCCACTTGACCAGACCCGGAATCGAACCCGGGCAGCCGCGGTGGGAAGCCAGCGACAAACCGCTTGACCTATGACGCGGCCCATGAAACAGGTTACATGATCCTCAGAAACGTCGGCTCACTATTAACGGTCTATACGGCGTTATATCCCAGAAGACAGAACTCTGTGCGGTTTGTGTGCAGAAATTCATCATTCCTGCATTACAGAATGCACAAGACTGCGGGTCTGAACAACGGAGAGTATACAACCTCAGAGATGTGAAGATTTCACGCCTAGAGCTACAATGAAGCATTCTCGGCTTCAATGAGAACACCATGTCAGGCGTTTCTGAGACCGTGTACATCTCGATCACAAACACAGCTGATTGACCCAAAACTTCATAATACGAGGGACAGTCACTAAATAGGTCACACATGGAATTAAAACGGCTGCAATGGATGTAACAAGTTTTCTATGTGTATCACTAGGTAGCAGCACAGTTCAGCTTCACGACAGTCTAGTCAGCAGACGCGTATGCGCATGTTCAGAGGCTGGTTTCAGTAGTCAAAATGGCGACTGTACTTGAGGAGTGTACTATTGAAGATCAGAGCTCTGTAGGGCGCTTTTTTCGTGAGCAAAAGGACTCGATACAACGGATATTCATAGATAAATGTCTTCCGTTTATAGTGTGAAGTTTGACTTCCGAGTGTTTGGTCTGCTAATAAAACACCTTGGTTGCAAACGTTTCGCTGATGAACATGTTTGAAACGGGGGTGCGGAAGTGACTGAGACAACAGTTAAAAGTCTTATATGCTGCTGGTTTCGATGCACTGGTGTAGCGATGGGACATGTGTACCGGTGTCGTTGGACGATATGTCGAGAAATATTTTCTTTTCAGGTTCGAATATCACATGTTTTACGTTTTATATCCACTTCTGACCCGCCTACTGACTCTCCCCGGCATGATTCATATTCTTCTCTATAGAAATCTTCAGTAAAAGGCGAAATATTTATGCGTAGTGAAGAAAGATTCATGAGAACACAGACACTGCGGAAGCCCGGGTTCGAATCTGGGTCTGGTCACATAGGATGTGGTGGACAAAGTAGCGCTGTGGCAGGTTTTCTCCGAGAACTTTGGTTTCTCCTGTCAATCTTCATTCCACCAAATTCTCCATCATCATAATCACCAGGGGAAAGTACAATAGACCAATCAGTGGCCGCCGTGCCGAGCGTACCGAGCTGGACTCCACCCCTCACTATGCGAAACGAATGATGGCTTATCCACTCTAAGATTTAAAACAAATATTCGTATTATTCAGACTATTTTGGATTATCCGTTCTCTAGTCTCGATATTGTAGATTGTGACCACAACTAACAATCGAACAGGTACCTAATTACAGCCTGGCTTCAGTATTAACATTCCTCTACAAATAGTCAGCATTCTAGAAAGATCGTTTTCTCCTTTATGACGTTTTGTTCGCAGGATAATGTAAGGCATGCAAATAATTAGATTCCATCCCATGCTACATGAAAGGAGAAGGAAGTGTTATAACTTACACATTACGGTAGGTTCAATTTCGTATAATGCGCACTAGTTTAGTGTTTGACTGAAGTTCATGCAACATTATTACACAATTCCTTCACTCCCTCTGCTAAAAGAGCCAGAGCGAGAAGCCAATTAATTTCCCTTTAGCAGCGGCCATGTTTCTTTCTTCTCAGAAACCGCACACAATAAGCGAGAACGAAGCAACTACAGTCTAATAGAAACCCACCTGCACACTGCCGGAATTCTTACTCAAGATGAGGAAGTGTACAGGAAGAATTAAGAAGGCGTGTCTCGCCGGAGGTAAAGGGACGCAATGTGAAGTTAACCACACAGTGGGGACGTTAAACTGCGCACAGCAAAGCCCCGCTACTCAACACGTCTTCACTGAGACCTAAATGTACAGTATGTCTATCTTACAGTAAGAACCAGAAATCGGTTATCACAAGCTCTCATCCCTGACCACAGCAAATAGAAGTGGGCAGTACTTGCAGTTTTCCCCAGTAAGAACCTAGACGTCACTAATGTCGCCGGTAAAATTCATATCAAAGTTTCGAGCACAACATTTAATATTCTTATAAGAAAAACGAGTTCTTACTACACCTCTTTCACTCAAGCTTAGTTCTCCAGAGTTTTTATGATTAATAAGGCAAGCCTAATATTTATCGTGGGTATTGGACGTTCTTTAGAAAATAAGGAGCCCCTTATCTGAAGTCAAACAAGTCGATATGAGGCCTAGTATCAGCGCCTAAACCGTAGTACAATCTTCTTAACTCATTATTGAAAATTTCACTAAACGTCTTTGGTAAATTCCAACTTTCACCATTGGGATACATAACAAGGCCTATATTACGTAATCTCGCAAACTTTTCATTTATATCATAACACGTTAATCAGATTTTGGTGAAATTCGATATGTGTGAATAACTTAAGCTGATCTCTTTGATTTTTGCACATGTTGACTGATTACAAAAGACTATTTAACATTCACTTTGTAAAGAACACCTAATATGCACAATAAATACGGAGCATATTTTTTGTACTGACAAATATTCCTACTATATATGTAGTATGTGTAAGGGTGGAACATAAAATCTAGCCCTCACACTGCGACCTTCAATGATCTATTGCGCTTCCCTTTTGGATTAACCCTTTATTAATCCTACACTTCGAATGAAATGTAAGACTTTATTTAGGGGGGCTTCATAAAAGTCACTTGGTTACATGAAGAACTGGCCCAGGTGACGAAATCTTAAATAAGCTATAGCCTCACAATCTCATAAGATCTGTGTGGCTGATTCATCTCCATGTAGGCACCTTCCACAGGTTGGGCCATCTGTTAGTCCCAGTTTGAATAGGGAGAAATATTTCTAACTAACGAAGATGTAGTGCAAACAGCAATGCATACTAAGTATTCTGACTTTTACCAACAGCAGCAGTAACTTCTAATTTTTACCAAGTAAAGCTACTTTTGTTGACTGTGCAAACAGACTTCGCCTTACTAGTAAGAAGAGGAAGTAATAGATTACGGTTTTCTATTGTAGCATGTATGAACTATGTCTGAGCTACCTATGTTATCTTATATGGGTTCGATTCCATGAGGTGCCCGACATTTTTCTCCTGTCCGCGCCCAGACCAGCTCTGTAGCCCATCCAACCTCCTGTCCCAACAGTTACAGCGGGTTTCCGGGTGTAAAGCGGCCGGACCGTGACACTAACCACTCAGCCCCACAAGAATGTGGGGCTGTGGTACCAGACCATTACCTTTGGCATACATCAATTTTTTTTTGCCTTGGCACTACAGCCCCAGGGGACCTAGGCCTACCTCCATGAACTTCTCCGTTTACTTCGGTTTTTCTAATCTTATACATTCGGTAGGACTCCTTCGGCGGGTGATCAGCTCGTCGCAAGACCTCTACCCGTACACAAACTAAACATCCAAGCCCTGAGTGGGATTCGAACCCACGATCCCGGTTTCCGAGCGAGCGAAGACAGTAGATGCCTTAGACCGATCGGCTACCGTGACCGGCCTGGCATACACCACTACGTATAAAAATTATTTACTTCATTTATGAACTATATATTCGAAAACTACAAACGTAAAACTAAAATGCAGCATATGCAGGAACGAAGCAAGTAATTACTACGTGAAGTTAAATAGCTTTAATATGCAATGCTGTAGCACACACGGTACAGGTCAGGAATTTCAGCTGGAAAACCTGAATGGAAGAGGTCACTTCGAAGACCTGAGTATATACTGTAAGATGATATTAAATTCATCGAGATATTGGAGCATAGCTCTGTATGGAGCTGAAACATGGACACTTAGGGCAGTAGATCAGAAACATCTGGAAAGTTTCGAAATGTGGTGTTGGAGAAGAATGGAGAAGATCAGTTGGACCGATTATGTGAGAAATGAAGAAGTGTTAAT
>NW_019720574.1:691828-725997 GCF_002891405.2 Cryptotermes secundus
TGATGATGATGATGATAGTGAGAAGTTACAGAGTGGATTCATCTGGTTCAGACTAGGCACAAATGCTGGGCCCTTGCAAACTCGATACTGAAGCTTCGGGTACAGTACAAGGAGGGAAATTTCTTGAGTAGCTGGTCGATTGTCTGAACACCATACAGCCAGTTCATAACGCAGCTCATTATAAGCATTTATGAAACTCCGATATGTAACACACGAAATGTCATACGGAATGCAAATAACACGTCTTACATGACAGAATTCTTCTTCAGCTGCTCTGTTTACTTCTTTTCTGCAAGACTCGTAACGTTTACCTGAAACAATAGAGAAAACAGGTGAGCGGCGTGAAAATCGTTAGAAAAAGAACTCGTAACGTAGTACTGGGATACAACATAACCTTCATTTAAGCATTCGAACATACAACACACATTATGGACCAACATGGGCGGCATTCGAACCCCACCTCCTCTCCCGAAAATACTCCCACACGAATTTCAAAATGTAACCGCACACAGAATCAAGACAAGAAGGATGAGGTGGACAGGTCATGTAGCACGAATGGGGGAGATGAGGAATGCGTATAGGATATGGGTGGGAAAGCCAGAAGGAAAGAGACCACAGGGAAGACAAAGGCGTATGTGGGTGGACAATATTAGAATGGATCTTAGAGAGACAGGATGGGATGGTATGGCTTGAATAGATCTGGCTCAGGATAGGGACCAGTGGAGGGCTCTTGTGAACACGGTAATGAACTTTCGGGTTCCATAAAATGCTGCGGCTCCTCAAGAAGGGCTCAGCTCCATGAGTAATAAGTAAGTAAGTAAGTAAGTAAGTAAGTAAGTAAGTAATCGCACACAGAAGTGTTCCCGTTTATAAAACCGAAATTAATGGCCGTGGGGATTCGTTGCGCTGACCACGCGACACCCTCTGTCCGCTAAAGTTAGCACTAACTTCGCTGGCAAGCGGAGGTCGGTCGGTCGGTCGGTCGGTCGGTCGGTCGGTGTAGTTCGCTTGCGGACAAGAACCACGGAGTTCTTTAATGGCATACAGAAGCCTGATAACTCCACGTATTCTTAACCTCCGCACTGTATCGAGTTGAGCGGTCAGTTTCACGCTTGTGGAGCTGCTTTCCTCAACTGTGACGTAAAAATAATGGCAAACCTGTCCATGTGGATAAACACCGGCTTCTAAAAAACGCACGGGGCGTAGAGGGATTAGGTAAAGGTCCCTTATCCCCAAGTAAAAGACTATCTACACTCCTGGACAGAAGTGTGGGCGGATTCTTACTCCTGGTTTCTGTATCCCTTCACATTGCACTATCTTGGCTCGAAATTGTTTAAATTTTGGCCAAACAAACAAATACAAATCACTACTCGAATGATCAAATCGAGGTTGAGATGGGTGGGGCATGTACCCCCAACGGGAGTGAAGTTTTCGTGAGTTATTTAACGGTACTTTCAGTATCGAGACATAGCTTCGACTGGTAGGTTTACACTTCAATAAGTTAGAAAGGATTTGGAAGGAAGGGGTCGTGGCATAATAAGGGCACTATCCCAGTATTTGCTGAAGGGACGGAACAGAACTACGAAAGCTTTAGTCAAGCCGACATCCCAAACAAGCACCTGTCAAAGGAAGTCTGTACGTCACGTCTAGACCAGCTTCTCCAGTAGGAAGATGACATATACCTCGAACACGCGCCTGTATGGCCCTTTCCGTTTGTCGGTAGGGAAAATTATCTGAAGAAAAGGAAGGAGAAACAGGAACCTAAGTTATTAATTAAAAAATTCTTTACTTATTTTCAGGAAGGCTACGGACAGGCGGTTCAACGTCCACACAAAGGACCACAGTGACGGGCATGGGAGCAAGAGCGCACGAGATGGGAATAATTAAAAAAATCACGAAGGAAAGAAAGTAGTGAAGTTAAAGTCATTTTAATGCCAAAACTAGAAAATCGTTCTTTATATTGTAACTGTTTTGATTACAGAAATTTTCGCTTTAGACGTAATTTACAACAAAATACGACTTCAAGATAATAACTCTGGACTCAAATTTAAAATATTCCTACAGTAACCCCCAAGAGAAAGGTTCAAAATTGATCTTTTGTAGCTGAATCCTTTTACAATATGGAAAAACTAATTCCCAACACTCCTTTCGCTACATATTGAGTATTTTTTCGACACGGACTTCACAGAAAACACCATGTCCAACAGTTCTATTGTTGCCTGTCTATTCGTTGCAGCGGGAACCGTTTTTCCGAGCCGCTGCCTAGCAACGCCCGTATCTTCTGGCTCCACTATTTCGGCTTTCAGCCTCGGGGGGGGGGGCAACAACCGCCTCAGTTCAGTTTTCAAAATAAGGACAGTAGAGTGAAAATTTTTTCACTGCATTTCAGATTACAGACTACTTCTGTCGTAGTCCAAACAGGTAACCTCATACGGAAACGGGTCACCTTTCATAATTCGAATACCTGGTTTCACTCAGGTGTTACTTTCCGAATATACTTTAAATTACGTTACGACAATACATACTTGTGAGAATTTTTAAAATTCAACTGAAAGAATGCAAGGAGGAGATCACTATAAAATGCGGTTCTTGACCACCAACAGGCCAACCTCAAACACATCCAAGAACCACATTTTATAAGATTTCCTCCTTGCATTGTTTCAGCTTAATTTTTGAAATTCTAATACACAGGTATAACATTAATTTTTTAAATATGTAGTATTTTAAATTTGAGGAAGAAAGTAGTGAAATGCTACATTTGGAGCATAGCTCTGTATGTGGCTGAAACATGGACACTTAGGTTAGCAGATCAGAAACATCTGGAAAGTTTCGAAATGTGCTGTTGGAGAAGGATAGAGAAGATCAGTTGGACCGATTATGTGAGAAATGAAGAAGTGTTAATTAGATTCAGTGAGCAGAGGAATATCCTACACGAAATAAGAAAACGGAAGGCTAATTGGATTGGTCGTGTTTTACGCAGAAACTGCCTTCTAAAAGAAGTTACTGAAGGAAAGATAGAGGGGCGGATAGAAGTGACAAGNTCACCTGATGATGTCCAAAGTGGGCAGAAACATGCTGTAAATTGATTAACAAAAACATCTGCTTGTGAGACGGTAACCCCTTGCCGCCCCGCCACACCCTAACAGCCGACTACTGGAACCTAGTGGTTCAGTAATATACAACAGCACATTTAACCATCGAAACACTACGAAGTTACAGACTCTACACAGGCTTTCATTTTAATGTTTCCCTCTGTGGTCTAGCGGTCAGTTCCGGGCTACAGATCCAGAGGTTCGGGTTCGATTCCCGGCGCTACCAGATCTTCTGAGAAGTAGTGGGTCTGAAATGGGGTCCACTCAGCCTCGAGAGGATAACTGACGAGCTATTTCAAGCAAATAGCGGCTTCGGTCTAGCAAACCGAGGTTAATGGCCGTGGGGATCCGTTGCGCTGACCACACCCTCTAACCGCTAAAGTTGGTACTAACTTCGCCTTCAAGCGGCGGTCGCTCGGTCGGTATTCTTCGCTTGCGGACTACAGTCAGGGAGTTTTGTTTTGTTTGTGATATTCAGACTGGTAAATGAATCCTCCTAAAAAAGTAAACATTTCCCATAAAACGTGCTTCAATGAGGGAGGACAAGTCACAAGCTCAGTGTTCCCCTACTACTGTAACCGCCACTGGTCACGATTCACACGTCATGGAAGCAATAATAGCTACTCCGGACTCCGCTCCAACATTATCAATTTACTACATTCCTCTTCGCCCCCACTTCATCCCCTATTATATTAGCCCCTGCCCGTCAAGGTCTACCGCCTTCCTTTTAACAGCTTCGTACACCCCCACCTAACTTTCCCTTTTTTGATTGTGCCAATTATTCTTTCTTGTGTACATAACATAAAAAGGATCGCTCAAACTCCGTTCTTCTTTGTCTCTCCTTCACAGGAATACGGTAAACTCGTTTCAACCATCTCCCTTTGACCTTTTTGCTCCTTCTCCTTCACACTGTTCATTTGCTTGAGCTAGCTCCCATTTATAATTAAAAGAGTACAACACTTCAACAGATTTTGTACGCTCGTCACAAGGCGTCCAGCTGACATGGAGACTGTACCGACATGGGCCTCGTACACGGAAAGGAGGGGAGTCAGGAATCTCCACCCATCCCACCAGAAATCTCGTTGAGCAGGCAATAAATTAACGCTACGTTAACGATATAATCAGTGCAGACAAAGCCAGTATGCTTTTTCTTTTCCTTCAGAATATACGTCGTTTCCGTTGTTATGATTTCCAGACTCATAGTTTTGTATCTAAAGCCGCGTCCAAATTACTCGTGCTCGTGTGACTCGCTATGCTCGCGAGTAATGTGGACGATATGACAAGTCACAAGACAAGCAAATTTTAAATTTAAAAACTATAGCCAATAAATTAAAATACGACTACAGCCTATATACACTACGAGTAAATATACGGATCCTCACGCGCCGAAGCCAGGCGAGCAACTGAAGTAGTGTGGACGAAAATTTACGAGCACAAGTAAAAACCACACGAGTCTGCCGACGAGCACAAGCCTGGCGAGCACGAGCACGAGTAATGTGGACGGGCCTTAAGAGCAAGTAACTCATGTCAATAGCGTATGTGCCAATTGTGTCTTGTATTCACATAATGGTGACAACGAAAAGGTTACTGACTTCGGGAATACGACGCCGTGCAGTCCAGTGGAAGTTCACCGACGTTTCACAGAAACGTAATTCAGAGTCAAAGCAAACATTAAGCAGGTAAAAGATAAAAAGTTAAAGCTGTCCTAAGCATACTCCGTGGCCTGTAGTCCGCAAGCGAACTATACCGACCGAGAGACCGCGGCTTGCCGGCGAAGTTAGTGCCAACTTTTGCGGATAGAGGATGTCAAGTGGTCAGTACAACGGATCCCCGCGGCCGTTAATCTCGATTTTCTAGACCGGAGCCGCTATTTCCTCGAAATAGTTCCTCAATTATCTTCACGAGGCTGAGTGGACCCCGTTCCGGGTCCACTACTTCTCAGAATATCTGGTAGCGCCAAGAATCGAACCCGGGTATCAGCAGGCAGGAACTCTGACCACTATACCACAAAGGCGGTAAAAGCTGTCCCTATGCTTAATTATACACTACGGCAAGAAGGCGTATGGTGGAGTGGATGTACAGTTCCACATTTTCTTGACCTCAGCACTAGTTGCAGGTGAGTAGTCAGCTTCACGCCCCGGCCACTTTACCCCGCCCCCGGTACCCATTGGAAAGGAGGCTGACCATGAAGCAGGTGTCGGTGGAACTGTATCGGACTACACGGAGTCACGTCCCAGAAGACAGTACTCTACATGACAAGATTATTTCCTGAACGGCCACTGTATTTGTCTCCGGTTTTATATTGCTTTGTACAGGTGTTACAATCCATAAACTCTGTCTTTTACATTCGAACTGCTTTAAAGAGATGAAAAGTGCCTACCCCAGTTGCTTCGGTACCAGGTCGCGGCACACACTTCATACAACTACAGATAATAGGGATCCGATACACGCATTCTTATCAATCCCCCATACACTATTTAAGTATCTACTTTGAGCGGCCTCCGTAGTCTAGGGGTAACGTTCCCACCTCGTGACTCAAGGTATGCGGGTTCAAACCCGGCGGATGTCGTGGAATTTTTAAGGGCGGAAAAATTCAGGGAACAAGTCCTCCGGGAGGGACTTTAAGCCGTGGGTCCCGTGTCGTAGCTTTACGGCAGGGAAAAGAACCTCATGTCCCAAGGGGACCATTGAGCCAAATTCAGGACATTTCCCGCCCAACAGTAGTCTCTAACGCCTCTGACAGATGGGGGAAGCATCGAGATACCGCTGAGCCAGTATAGGCCGATCTCGCTGGCTGAGCCGGATCTGATGGCACGCACCAGTACCGGTAGGGAATAGAGACTGGCAGAATATCATAGGGGGACGCACAATGGACCAACAGTTGGTCTAAGTGCATGGGTAAACCCACCCTCTCTAAACACAATACAATAAGTACCTAGTTTAATAATTAATTTT
Source organism: Cryptotermes secundus (assembly GCF_002891405.2). Classification (NCBI taxonomy): domain Eukaryota; kingdom Metazoa; phylum Arthropoda; class Insecta; order Blattodea; family Kalotermitidae; genus Cryptotermes; species Cryptotermes secundus. The sequence continues at coordinate 697,876 of NW_019720574.1, forward strand.
GTTTCATAACTTCCACTCTGTGCATAACTGAGTAAGCAACACTCCATCAAGACGTATGAGAATGACGCGTCGGATTTACCACTGGAGAAAAGGCCCCTGCCGGGAACCGAACCACAACCGTCTATCCCGTCGCTTCATCGACTGAACTACCCCGGTTCCACCAATACAAAAGAAAACAATAAAGAAATATCGGGTAGGCAGGCTAAACTTACCAAACTTCGTAACAGACTTAATTTTTCACGTTGGAGCCATCTATGACGAACACCTAAAATTCGTACTTAATTTCGTGACGAATTTATTCTCACGACAACAAAACGAGACATGTCACGAAACTGTGTAGGTTTGCCCCATCTGAGTTCAGCCTGACGACAACACCTCTATATCAGTTAAATTACAAATAGTCAAACGCAAATGTTTCATACAAAACCTGTATGTTATTATAGGATCTGCATTAAATAGCATAATTAACAATAAATTCTTCAATACAAGAAATGATGTAGCAGAAATGTATGATATGTGTATCTTTACCTCAGACACGCATAAGCAAATTCAAATTTGAAATGGACCAAGTATAATCTGACTGTGGATCAAACTCAAATTCGTGAATGAATTCAACTACGTATGGTATTACTGAAATAAGACATATTATTGTAACTGTCTGCGCTGAGGTTCAAACTACTCTGCAAAACGTTCTGCAGTCTGATCAAAAAGCATGGAACATAACGTAGTAACAGACCTACAGAAGATTTTAGGCAAAACCTGAAGATCATAAAACGTCATAAATTTCTGGATTTATTTTGTGTTGAGTGGAAATGTTAATATTCATAGTATGTTGAGTGGTAATCCTACGTATTCATTCCTGCGTTTCCTAATTCATGACTTAATAAATCAATGCTCTTCTGTCAATAAAAGAAAAAAGGCAAATCTATCCCTATAACAGGCCGTGGAGGCCCGCAGGGTTGTCACGCATCGAGGCTCCCACATTTTCTAGACAATCATTTCACAGATGGCGGTGAGGTCAGCCTTACCCGCCCGTTGCCCAACCTAATCCTTCCAGCCGCACTATGGCCCTGGGGTCGACTCAGCCTCTAACAGAAATGAGTACCAGGAATGTTCTTGGGGGTAAAGGGCGGCCGGCGCGTAAGGCTGACAACCTAACCGCCATCTATGAGCCGATTGTCTAGAAAACGTGGGAACCTCAACATCTTACAACCCTATGGGCCTCCACGGCCTGTTACAGGGATACCTTTACTTACTTTATTACAAAAAATATGGTTAATTATTAATTACATTTCATTCCATATCAGCCACTGCATTGAATTTTAACCACTCGCAATTACCAATGCAAAGTTTTACTCCAAAACTACATTTATTAAATACAGCAATAACCAGTGAAAACAAATTTTCAGCTCGAATTATTGAACAAATGCAATTATTACCGAAGGATATTAAATTTCTATCCCAACGTGCCAGTGGAAATAATTTATATAATAACTATAAACACTCTTTCAATTATATTCGTAGGCATATTTTGCGAGAAATTGTATCTACTAAATTGGGCAGCATTTTCGCAATCCCGTTTAGAAGGACCTTTCGGATTAACTTCGCGCAACTTACCGTAAACTCTAAATCTTTATTCGAGTTTACAAATCACAGAATGTGTATTTAAACAGAGTCGTATGCCATTAAATATCTTGACAACGTAGGAACCCCCTTCTGAATATATTTAGGCTTAATGATGTAGCAGCTTGTTTTCCACTTGCAATGCTGTGGCCTCAGCTGTAGAGGGGGAACCGTGACGCACAACGCCCATATTAAAACTGCGACAGAGGTGTCAGCAACGTACACTGACAAATACTGACAGAAATAAGCAGTCGTCCATGCTTATGTGGGAGTCTAGATATCAAAGTCAGCACAGCGACAAGCTATGGGCTGGACGGCCAGGGTTCGATTCCCGGCAGGGGTAAGATTTTTCTCTTCTCCACAGCGTCCAGCCTCCTACTCAATGGGGGGGGGTGCAATTTCCGTGTGGGTAAAGCGCCTGGGATGTGAAGCTGACCATTCACCTCGAGGTCAAGAATGGAGAAGCCATACCTCCACTCCCCCATACGTCTTCACGGTATAGTAATGTTACCTTTACGTTACCATGCTTCTGTTCTGGGCAATGCATTCATGCCAGTTCATGACGAATACGAACCCATTCCGTGGAGTGTTTAACGGCGATATATCCATAACGTTCATCTTGTGGCGGATCTAACGCTTTCTCAAGGATAGGGGAAACACAGACAAATATTTCGGCCTAAGTATGTATAAGATACGGGACACGAGAAACACTTAACAGGATTTTCGACAGGAAACCAGATAGCAAGAACCAAGTTAGGAGACCAAGGCGTCAATGAGAGGATATTATTAAAATGGATCTTAAAGAAGTGCGTCGGATGAGTTCAGCTGCCTCGGGATGATCCAGTAGTGGTTCGTATCTTGTGGATATATTCAGGTTCGATAAAAGGTGGAGGTACGAGGGGACTGCGAACTTTCTTCTCTAGACGAGCAACTACCGGGTGTTCAACAAGAGCTCTTATCCATGCAGTTAACTCAAATATAGCAGTGAATTTCGTGCTGATCTAGCCACCTAATATGGCGGCAGTTTGAGTATTTAATGCAGAGATATGAGCACAGGAACCATGTCTATGGCTATGTAAAAAAAGTAAAGCTATCCCTGTACCAGGGCGTGAAGGCCCATAGGGTTGTGAGACGTTGAGGGTCCCACACTAACTAGACAATCGGCTCAAAGATGGCGGTAAGGTTGTCAGCCTTACGCGCCGGCCGCGCTTTACTCCCCAGGAAAATTATTTAATTAATTCCTGGTACTCATTTCTGTTGGAGGCTGAGTAAACCCCAGGGCCTAGTGCGGGTGGAAGGATTAGGTCAACTGAAAAAAATCCAATGACCTCATCAGGACTTGAACCCGCGACCTTCCGGCTTGTAGCATAGCCCCTCAACCAACTACGCTACCGCGTACCACCTGTATATGGCTATGTACTTTTAGAATTGCAATTCTGCATCTGTAAGATTCTTTTCACCCGTTTCTCGTTCGAATTGTTGTTACAGATGCATAAGGGTCTCAACACATTTTCAATTAAAGTTTTCAATAGGAAACGAACACCCTTGAAAGCTCATAAAAAATCCGCGACTCGTGTTCATCATTCAGCAGGCAATGTGAACCCAAGTCTGCTTCATGCACGGTCTCGTGTGAACAAAGCTTTGCATAAGGCAAACTTATGGATCCGGCGGAAGAAGGGGGACAGTTTTAGTTGCAGGTTAATTAGCAGCCACAGGAAACAAATTCCAATTAGGAACTGATTTGTTCGTTCTTTCTATAAATGCAACTGGGTTAAACTCATTCGCTACCAAAACAGAGTAAGTATTCCTAATAATTCAATCAAAATAAACAAACTCCGTGGTTTTAGTCCGCAAGCGAACTATACCGACAGAGAGACCGCCGTTTGTCGGCGAAATCAGTGCTAACTTTAGTGGATAGAGGGTGTCACGTGGTCAGCGCAACGAATCCCCACGGCCGTTAATTTCGGTTTTCTAGACAACAAAGAATTTTACTGAACAGCTGGCAGCATTCATTTTTCGTGCTTGGAAGGTACTGACTGCCCTCAAAATCTGCTAACCTCCCTCAGTTTCCTTTAGCTCCTGCGGTAAATGTTGGGAAGGAATCTGAAATTAGGCCATAACCGCCCCATCCACGTTCTTTCTAATTAGCTGCTCATAAATTATACCATCATTCGCTGCTATAGGCGGTATCAGCCCGAATATAAGGTGAGAATTATTTTCAAATACTGCTCCATCGAAAAGATGGGTCGCCCTATCGTCGGGCCCTTAGCAACAAATACTGTCACGTGTTGGTGACTAGACCAGGGTTTTGATTGGTAATTGAATTTACTGAACAATTATAAATCGTAACTACAATTACACGCTCTCACTAACCCGCGCACCCTACTTCTCACTAAAGCACAAGCCAAGTTTTTTACGTTTCCAATAGCCGTTGCCAGCTAACGGACTCCAACAATATCCTCTGCTTATGCCCTTACCGGTTGGCGACTAACTCAACTGTCGACTCTCAAGTCATGACTCAAGTCACGGTCTTCTATCCATGACTGTCCACTCACTGGCTATCCCTGGATCTCACTGGTTGTAAAAGTCAAAGTTACTTTACGGGCTGCAGTTTACCGCCAATCACTTCGTCTTAGGGTCAGGCCCCTTGAGACCCACGACCAGAGATTCTTTCAACTGAATCCTTCCGTTCACAGTCCTTATGTAACTTCCTCTCTGACGAGAAGATGGGTTTGTCTCTTATGAATAGTCAAGTGTACGTATCACACGTACAACATGTTATTCAAAATTCCTCATTTTGCACTATTTACAAGACATCTACGAGTAATGCTTTTCAAAGCAGATGTCTATCTTACGTATCTTATGCTACAACGGCAGCTTATTCACTTGAACGGCGGTAAGCTTGGCCACCGCCAAGTTTAAGCCTATTATATTTTTGGTTATGCAGCCTCAGAGAGAAACGCACAAAGAACGGCGAGGGGCCACATTCAAAACACCGAGTAACAGGCGCTGTTTACCAACCGTTGCTTAGAAACGGCTCTTAGTAATGTCACAATATGAAGATGATTATGAATACTTTTAATTTAAAGTATTATATTTAGAATTTGCTATTTCTCAACAGATTTAATTTCTTTTTGCTTATCAACCTCTTAGCTAAATGACATATTAAATTTTGTCAAAACAAATTTGATTTGCTCCTTGGAAAAATAGGCCATAGCCCTAAATCTGGGGTCGCCTTATATTAGGGCTTATTATGGTAATTTGGAGCACTGAAAGTGGCATTACATAAACTAAGAACAAATCAATTTAAACCTGGAGAACAGCTACCCTGATCTGAGGATTACTGTGGTCCTCATTCAGCACCTCATGAATGAGAGGATGATTACAAAACAACGAATTGGAACGAGTGTGGAAGGAAGTGGTCGTATCCTGATCTGAGGTAATAGCTGCGTCTATTTTTTTGGTTTCTTGGGATGGGGTGAGAGTGAGTCCACTTGGTACTTCAGCCACTACTGGCCTATTGTACCAGCACCACATGACAGATGATGGTGATTGTAGAGCAGTCGACTGAATGAGAAGTGGGAGGGGAAACTGAAGTGCTCAAAGAAAACCTGCCTCAGTGCCACTTTGACTACCACAAATCCCACATGATCTGACCTGGGCTCGAACCCGGGCCGCTGCGGTGGGAAGCCGGCGACTAACCACCTGAGCTATGGCACGGACTACATAGGTATTTCGTGTAGGCACTCAAGAAACCCCCGAAAATAGCCATGAAAACCGACCTTTTGCAGGAGTAACTCGACTGTAAGTCGTTTTACATTATATAATCATAGTAATACAATGCGTTCGCATTAATTCTGTTTTTATGAGATTCTTACAAAAATTCATAGCAATAACTGAAAAGGAGAAGGCTATATATATATCAATTTTGCTCATGCATTAAACAGAAAAGCTGCAGAGGGTGTTATGATTGCAATGGGACTGGTCTGAGGTTGCAATAATTATGGCGTTAACCTTAACGCGTGACTGTCAGGTAGCCATGAGAACTCCAGAGGCTTTGAAAAAGGCCTCTAAATACCACATTTAACAAAGTAATAAAAACCTTTGTTCAATTGCAGCGTATGCATTGACGGACATGGTAAAACTAATCTGACATTCATGGAACTTTCGGAACACGTAACTAACACAGAAGGTTGCATTCATGACTGACAACTGTCTCTCAACAGAACTGGATTGTACAGGAAGCAATGATAGTTGAAGTTCGCATTGCCACGGATATTAAAAACTGCTGTCTTCTGAAATGCAATGCCGTGTAGTCCGGTACAGGAACCCACTGCCTCCATCTTCAGTTCTAAATACTTAAATCAGTCTGATCTTCTACAGACCTCAAGCCTCTCGAATCTTTCTCTCTACGCTTATGGGGTATTAATTTGTCCTTTCTTTGTTCAAATGGGTTCAGCGCCAAAATTTAAGTCCCTCCATAACATGTGGGCTAAAATGCAAAGAGATAAAGGAATTCCACGATATGAGGTAAAAGAAAAACAAAATAATAAGAATAAAACGCTTATGCTGGAAATGATGATGAAAATACGATCGAATCAAGGAAAATAAAATAGGCAAGGGGTAAGAAAAATGTAAAACTATCCCTGTAGCAGGCCGTGGAGGACCACAGAGTTGTGAGACAACGAGGTTCCCACATTTTCTTTAGACAATCGGCTCACAGATGGCGGTAAGGCTGTCAGCCTTATGCGCCGACCGACCTTTACCCCCCAAGAAGATTCCTGGTACTCATTTCTGTTAGTGGCTGAGTCGACCCCAGGGCCATAGTGCGGCTGGAACAATTACGTCAATTGAAAAATCTAATAACCTCATCGGGACTTGAACCTACGACCTTCCGGTTTGTAGCATAATGCCTCAACCAAGCTACACACTGTTGTGTGTATAGTAGCTAAGCTACTGTACACATAACAGTGTACTGCTAGGTTTATTACGACCTAAAAGACAATAAAAAAAAAGGCCGATCCACATTTTAATTTACACTTAACTGCATCCTTGCCGAGATGTGAACCGGGTGCATTCAGACAACAACGAAGATGACCAACCTGCACGCATATCCTATCCTCTGTGTTCACCTCAAAGANGGCCGATCCACATTTTAATATATTATATTTACACTTAACTGCATCCTTGCCGAGATGTGAACCGGGTACATTCAGACAACAACGAAGGTGACCAACCTGCACGCATATCCTATCCTCTGTGTTCACCTCAAAGACTCATCTTACATTGTATTCCCATATTTTCAGCCTTGGAAATGGCCGCTTTTCAGGCGGTTCCGCACCAGAACTCTACATGCATCTCTAGTGTCTCCAATCGAAACTACTAGAAGCGCAGTCCACTATAATCTTTTCCTCCCTCACTATTAGGTGATCTGTAACAACCAGAAAGGTCCTCCATATAAAGCATCCTACAAGCAAAGCACAATAGACCGCCGTAGGTCGCGGTGCAAGGGCCGAGGAGGCCTACCCCTCATACATTCATTCTACTACAAGCATCCTAAACGTCCCATTCAAGCCTACTCGTATTTAACAACGTCTCCCTTTTAATCTGTCCAGCTCAAAGAAAGCAAAAAGCCAGTCCAGGGCTCAGAGAATGAGACCAGCTTTGCCAGGCGGCTCCATTGGTGTATGATCCTTACTTTATCCCGTCACGTGATGGTGACGATACTAAGTATTTTAAAACTAATGGATAGCTAAGTCAGAAAAACAGGAGAAATTACTCGTATATTATTTTTTACCTACATTAATATGCGTTACGTAATTTATACACTAGGTGAACACATTCTATCAGTTTTAATTGCATTATTACAACGCGTTACAGTTGCTGAGATTGGACGTTCGACTCCCACGCGTTCAGAACGCGCAGGCTTGTCCCCTAGCTGGTTGCGAAATGCAGCTCGCTTTCCTGGGTGGTCTTCATTTCGGTCCAGTAGTCATGGCCATATACTGCATGCACTAGTACACTGTCAGGAGAAAAAAAAAGTGTTAAGCGTGAAGCCCGCAACAGCAAGAAAGCTCGACCTGGAGATTGATGCAAGTCTTCACCTGTCAACAGTTAATGTGAGTACAGTGCATCCAGGAAAAGCTCTGACTTCCGCCTGTTTCTCGCTCGTCACCCTGAATATAGAGGCATTATGTGCCTCCGAATGTCTACGAGACTGCATAGCATTACATCCCAGAAGACAGTCACGCTGTGAGAACCTCAAATCCAACAAACCCAGATCCTTTATAGGGAGACTACTCTATGCAAAATGCCTGCTACCTGATTCTTTCTACCTACTTGCTTGGCTTACTCTTCGATCCTGAAGATGGAGGCAATTTCTACCAGACTCCATGACATTACGTACTAAACCTTGAGTCACTTGGAGTCACCGCTGTCAGAACCTCGAATTCAACAACTACATTGTTTCAAAGAAGCTCGCAATACTGCAACAGATATTCTCTCTTGTGTTATGCGAAATGGTCGCCATGTAAGTTATGTTATATGACTCGATTTTGTTAAACTCATGAAGTTTATATTCACTTCACGTAACGTTGCGGTTATACTGGAACCAAAATTAAATTCATTCGACAACTTCTAATGCAAACCTCAATGCTACATACCATCGAAATCCACTTGGAAGTTTCGGAGATAAAATAAGGGGAAGAAGGAACGCATGTCCTCAAATTACGCACTTAATGACAAAAAAGCATATAAAGAGCACGATCCATGGTTAGGTATACCAAACGAAATTTTTTATTTAAAGGGATCCACTATCAGTCCGGACTGATGCCACCAATAACAGTAAATTACCTAAATTCGAGACCAGAGCTAATGTGAAACTTCGATTTATAATACAAATAAAAATATAAAAAAAACATAATAAAGTGGGCCTAAATGTAAACCTGTTTCTACACATGAGCACGTCGCCATGAAGATGTATAAGAAAAGAGGACGTACAGGTCTATGTATCCTTGAGTACTAAATGGAGAGGGTTGGATAGCTTCACGTTCCGGTCGCTTCATCTCAGGAGAAACAGCGCATGATATTCATTTGGTGGACAGTCCCACTCTTTCGGGGAATTGAACTACGGTTGTCAGGTTCAGAGCCATTCAATTTAGCGAGAGTTTACAGGAATCAATTCATATTTCGGTAAATTCCGAAAGTTCGTAACTTCAAATGTCACGGATATAGATATCTTGTTTATTCACTGTTTATCTTTTTTTTTTCTACTGTTATTTTCATGGTTACTCCAGTTTAACCATATTATTTGTCAATTAGAGCTGAGTTAACCTGCTTCGTCAGTAAAATATAGTATTGAAATATCAAACTACTAATCTGGGATGGAAAATACTCGTATTCCTCAGTCTTAGTTTTTTCTAAGTTTCTTAAGGTTCGGCCACACAGAGCGCTACGTACACTATGTTCGCTACGTACGCTACGAACGCTGTGTGCACTGTGTGACGCAGCTAACATAGGGAACATAGCGTACGCAGCGTACGGAAGTCTGTGTGGCCAGTCACATTGGCAATAAAGGAAGATTTTTTTCTGTTCGTATAGCGAACATAGCGTACGTAGGCTCTGTGTGGCCGAACCTTTAGGGTGGGGTGAGACCGAGTCCACTTGGTACGTCGACCACTAACTGGCCTATTGTACCAGCCCCGAGTGATAGTTGATGAATGTGAAGCAGTCGGTGGAACGAGAATTGGCAGGGGAACTCGGAGAAAACCTACCCCAGTACGACTTTCTCTACCACACATCACACATTACCTGACCTGGGCTCGAACCCGGTCCGCCGCGGTAGGAAGCCGGCGACTAACAGCCTGAGCTACGGCAGGGCCATCCTCAGTGTTTGCTAAACTAAAGTAGGAACGCTCTTCCAGAAGAAGGCAGGGAAACGGGGAGAGGGGGCCGTCTGTACCATGTGGTCAGAAGCAGCTGTTGCTGAAATAACACCTCTTCATTCTAATGAACAAGTGTCCGTTCTTATTGTTTAATTCGCTGTGCGGAAATTCAAATCGCACGTGTGCAATCTGTCACCATAACATGCGAGCCCTCGTCGAAGAGGGAGAATATTAGGTAAGTGTCACTACGACTAGAGAACGCTGCACTGTTGATGCGGTGACTAGCAAATTAGCCCGAAGAAAACGAATTGAGGGGGTGGAGCGGGCACGAGGGCAGTTGTTAATTCACGCCCGGACAAAACGAAGGCAATGGTGTTTAACAACAATGGACTAATAACACCTGTCATATGACAACGCGCCCCATTCTGCTACTAATGAAACCTTGTATTATCGACATCAGGGCGAACAGGCTTGCAATCTTGCGTCGCATACAAGAAAATCCCTTGTTCGAATCTCGACGAGATAACTAGCGACCGATATATTTACAGAGGTCTACAATACTGTCACGAATTTACAGTCGCAACCACTTTCTGACACCAGCTGTCACGTGTTCGGGGTTGGCGTGACTAATAACAATGGGTTCCGGATCTGATTATTGGTTTTACTGGCACTTCTTTACAATTACAGTCAGTTATAACAGCTCACACAGAGAATTCCTTCTGAACGACGCCTGTCTGACGAACCACTATGAAGAGTCTCGGAAAAATCTCGGACTGATCTCTACTACTCTCAAATTCACGAATGCACTGTTTTCTAAAACCGCCACCCGGCCGTTATAGAAGCTACCATATCAAACAGTTAATTGTCTTCTGTTAACCTGTTGGTTGTCACGATAATCTTGTGTTTATCAACTAACTACCTCGCAACGACTCGATCGCTGCTATACGTTGTAACAGAAACTAGTCTTTCTTAATATTCATTGCCGAGGAAGCATGATAACCTAGCCGTTCCTCAGCAATGGACGTCTATTCCGGCTTTCAGCCGTCACGACACAGTGCGTAGAGCTGTGTATCTACATTCCTCATACGCCTTTTATGGGATGGTGTTCGGGAGCAAGGAACATTTACATTAGTCATATTGAACTGATTAATGGACCTACGAAAGTCTTGATTTGGTTCACAGAAGTTAAGTCCTGTATGTTCCGTCCGTTTTTCTTTTTATACAGGCAAATGTTAGCTCAATCTGCTTTAGGATATAATATGAGGACCAAAGAACAAAAAAAAAAAAAGTGGAACAAAAATATCATGGTAAAAAAAGTGGACCAAATGTCCTGAAAACCTCGGGGTTGCGATCACGCACTCGCGCCTCGTGTTAGTGTTCAAACGCGTGTCCGAGACCCTTTATCCAGGTTTCTCGCTGCGTTTTTTTTATTGCTAGTGGGGTGGGACTAAGTCCCTTGTACTACGGCCACTTCTGACCTATTGTACCAGCCCCAGATTATAGGTGAGGGTGATTGTGGAGTAATTTGTGGAATGAAGATTGGCACGGGAAACCCCAGCGCCACTTTGTCCACCACAAATCCCACTTGACCAGACCCGGGATCGAACCGGGCCGCCGCAATGGGAAGCCAGCGACTAACCGCTTGAGCTATGGCGCGGCCTTTTCTCGCTGCTTACGCAGTTCCTTTAGGCAAATGCCGCTCCAAAGGTACCTCAAAATTTGCCACGAACGCTCATTTCCTCGTCTCTACAATATAGTTCATGTAAGTAATCAGGTTCTAAAGCGTCCTTGCCGGTCACGGTAGCCGAGCGGTCTAAGGCATGCACTGTCTTCGCTCGCTCGGAAGCTGGGATCGTGGGTTCGAATCCTACTCAGGGTACGGATGTGTGTGTGCGTTTTTCTGTTTGTCTACAGGTAGAGGCCTTGCGACGAGCTGATCACGCGCCCAAGGAGTCCTACCGTATGTGTAAGATCTAGTAAACCGAAGTGAAACGGAGAGTTTCATGGAGGTAGGCCTAGGCCCAAATTGGGGCTGTAGCGCCACAGAAAAAAAAGCGTCCTTAAATGACCCAAGAATCACTAAATCAATGCATCATCATTCCTTTCTTAGGCACCTGTCAATGCAAAGTATACTAAAAATAACATATACGAGTATTTCTTTCTTGGTTAATTTATAAATTCCATACGTCAGGTCCCATACACTGTTGAATGACAAACTGATTATCTTAAAATTAGCAGCAAAGAAGTGGTTGATTGCCTTTCATACAGTTCCATACGTTCCAAGTAATTTGTAGTTATGCAAGATTTGAGGTTTTCACGGCGGTGACTATGAAGAAAACAGTCTTCTGGGATGTGGCACCGCGTAGATAAGGTGTTAACCGACGTTTCGGAGGAACGTATCGCCTCCATCTTCAGTGTAGAAGGAAAAATAAGAAATCCGCAAGCGAAGAGAGTCTGCTTGTACCGGTTCTCACGGTCTCTTCGCTTGCGGATTTCTTATTTTTCCTTCTACTCTGAAGATGGAGGCGATACGTTCCTCCGAAACGTCGGTTAACACCACATATACACGGTGCCACATCCCAGAAGACTGCTTTCTTCATAACTTGTAGTTTTTTGCTTCTAAGTACTTGTCCATTTCTACGCTTTAAAAAAAAATGCCCATCCGACAAAAATACACATTGCGAAGCAATAAAACCAAAACCAGATCTGAAACTCCGCATGTTCAATACACAACTCACAATGTTGTGATACCGATCTACAAATTCAACGGCAAGTTTAGACAACGCAATCTGGCAAAGTCGCTTCCCGTAGGCTATAAGGCACCGGCATATCTGCTTATTAAGCATAAGACTTGTGGAAGAGTGGAGGTACAACCCCATACATTTTTAACACCGCCACTAGAGAGAAGTGAGTGGTCAGCTACACGTACCCACACACCCGACGCTTTACACCCGGAAAAAGAATCATCGGTATCCATTACGTGTAAGGCCAAAAGGGTCCCAAAGCCAGTCCGACTGCCGGGAATTGAACCCAGATTCCATACTTCTCCATCCAACAGTGAATATATTCACTGAGCTAACCCGACTCCCATGTAGAAGGATATATACTGATTACAAAGTCAAAAGTAAAGGAAGTGGTCACAATTTTCCCATCCTTTAGTAAACAGAAAGGTTCATATCGAGACGTGTGTTATGCAGAACTACTAGGCAGAGGAACAGATGAGGAGCACCTGCATGTTTGGCATCTACTGAAAGCTTTGTGCGCAAACATCATAAACCAGGGCCCTAATCTGAAAGAGGAAGGGTTAGTCTAAAGTAAACAGGCCAGTCGGCTGATCCCTAGCTAAACATCTGTCTGTGAGAAGGAAGAATACCTGCTTAGCTGGTATTCCACTGCAGTGCTCACATGCACCTACCACTGGACACTAACCTGGGCCAGCTCAATCCAGTCTTAACAACAAATTTCTTCAAGATTGATTAATTTTGTTTTTAATTTAGTGGGGGGGGGGGGTTGAGACAGTCCACTTGGTACGATGGCCCGTATTAGCCTAGTGTAACAGCCGCGGATGGGCCCCAGACCGATCTGGACGTGGCAGCCTAAAATACAAAATCCGTGTCTGTGCGGGGAATCGAATCCCTGTTGTCTGTCCAGGCACCATAATGCATGAAGTATCCACATTCACGATTAAACACATAACTAAGCAGCATCTTCAAAAAAAACAAAGACAAATAAAGGAAAACATACTGTCAGACGTGTTAGGAGCCTGACTATGCTACTGTGCCACACAAACAAAAAAACTAACTCCGTGGTTTTGGTCCGCAAACGAATTATACCGACCAAGCGACCGCTGCTTGTCGGCGAAGTTAGTGCCAACTTTAGCGGATAGAGGGTGTCACGTGGTCAGCGCAATGAATCCCCACGGCCGTTAATTTCGGTTTTCTAGACCGGAGCCGCTACTTTTCCGTTCAAGTAGCTCCTCAGTTATCCTCATAACGCTGAGTTGACCCCGTTCCAGACCCACTACTACTCAGAAAATCTGGTAGCGCCGGGAACCGAACCCGGTACCTCTGGATCTGTAGCCAGGAACTCTGACCAGTAGACCACAGAGGCAGACATAACACTTTTTAAACAACGGAAGATTGTGGTTTACTTAATGCCGCTTTCAGCAGCTCGGATTATATCCGAAGGCTCCCGGAGCAGTTTGAGAGCAGAATTAAGTCAAGAGACCCATGGGACTCGGAACAAAGGATCACTGTGCATGCGAGGTCCAGCAGCAATATGGCAGTTAGATCATATATAGTCGAATGACGAGAGTAATTAATTAATAATGAATCGGAAATGATGGGGGAGAACGCATGGCCGCCGTATAATCTGGAGCATTAGTATCTTCTTCAGCGACCGAAGAGAACTACGAAAAACGTCAGTAAGTGCAGTCATGCAGACAGAGATTTCAACCCTGGACGTCTTGAATAACAAGCGGCAATACCGTGGCAATTCGGTACTAAGGTAAGAACATGCATGTTACACAAATGACTCCTAACGTTAAATCGTGATGCGGTAATATTCACGACGGAAAATTTTGCAAGCAAAAATGACATACAGAAATTTCGTCCTTTAAAGCAATATAATGAGTGGCCATCGCAGCACGAGCAGGCGCAGATCGCAACGTCACGATGACGCCATGACGTCATGTAAAAAAATGAATACATAAAAAAGCACTCACATGGAAAGGAAACTTCCTACAACCATGTACATTCGGTTGTCCGCGATCATTACGTGACTATTTGCACTGTATGGAATATGATGATGGAACTTGCGTAATTTATACTAACGGTAGATATGCAAGCCTGTGTGATGTCAGGATATTCCGTGCCATTATATAAAATAAAAATGTTGTAACTACATTGCTTCCCAGTATCCGCATCAACGCAGTTGCACACAAGGATTTACGAACTGAAACAATGAAGAACTTTGAAGGATCCGCGGATTTCTTTGTGGTCAGCATCCGGACAATATAGGAGCTGGAATAGCGTAATCAGTATAGCGACTGGCTATGGGCTGGACGACCGAGGGGTCGGAGTTCGAGTCCCGGTAAGGTCAAGAATTGTTCCTTTTCCGCGTCTTTCAAACCGGCTGTGGGGTCCACACAGGCTCCTATCCAACGAGTACCGGGGATCTTTCCTCAGGGGTAAAGCGGCCAGAGCATCAAGCTGGCCACTCACCTCCAGTTAGTGCCGAGGTCAAGAAGATATCTATCTACACAACCACTCCTTCATACGTCTTCATGGCGTAGTGCTTAATTAGTTAAGCACAGGGACAACTTTGTCTTACTTTTCCCTTCTCTGCACAATGCAGACGTAGATGATGTCTGATGAATGATGGATTAGAAAAATTTTGAAGGAAGCTGTCGTAGTCGTCATCCCGTCACTTGCTTACAGGGACTGAGTAAAACAATGAAAACCCGCACGCTGCTTTTTACCAGCTTAGCTTACTTTTCGACCCTGATGTTCGAGTCAGTACGTTAATTCGAAATTTCGGTACAATTTCTACAACACTACAGGCGTGTCGCATCCCAGAATACAGTACTCTTCAAATGAAAACATTTGGGGGGGGGGATTTATACTGGGGTGGCATTTTCAAGGGAAGTGGGCGTGCCGTAAGGGACAGGAAATGGAGCAGCTGGTTCTTGGCCGCACTGAAGACAGCTTCGTTGCAGACGGCAGAAAAACACACAATTATATCCGGGTGAGGAGGCGGGGAACACAGACTATTGTGTACGTTTAAACTTTACTGTTTTGATAGAGAATTCTGTTTCGATCCCCTCGGTAAGGCAGCTAAATGCTACAGCCCTCAGTATCCCAAGACTGAGGCCATCTCCTTCCTTCGCTTATGCATGAGGTAGATAAAATACGGTCCTACGTGTCGGATGCATTGCTTGAGTGGATTCCCACAGGGACCAAAGATATGACGAAGACCGCACCGGAACAGTCAAGAAATTCTTCGCACTCTGGAACGCAAAGGTACACTGCCCTCAACAAATAAAAACATGAAGTGTAAGGCATTATATAATTATTCATTATATGCTGCATGTTTTAGGGCGAGGAGTCACCGGCAGGCCTGGATGGATGACCATCACTTGTCAGCGACTGTTTATTTAATATACTGTGGTGTATAGATCAGTTGCTATGAGGTGACTCTGTAAACAGCAGCCGTTGCTAGGTAATGCACGCACGCAACAACAGAGGAGGTGTCACGACACGTGACGCATGCAGCTGTTGCTATGTAGTGCCAGCAACATGCGCGTGCGCGGTGACGTCACACAACAGAAGAGTCGATGCAGGCCCTGCTCCTGCTCTTCAGACACCTCTAAACAGGCCAGAATGCTTCTATCAACATTCTTCACAAGGTTTCAGGGTCATACAGCTATCAACCTGGCATTCAACGCTATAGTTTGATATGACAGCGTCGTTGAAAACCATAAATAAATAACAATATAGGGAAACTCCAAGTGCAGTTTTAAATTCTCTCATAATTCAGACCCTACTACTCGCCGTTCTCCCGCTGCACTCCCATCACTCTTTCCCCTTTCCGTTGTGAGGACAGGCACATATGCATAAACACACATATACTGCATAAAATATCGCATAATACGAAAAGCATAAAAGATTATGAATGCCGTCCAGTATGACTAATAAATGTTGTGTTTTTTCAGTCTTTCATCCTTCACATGTTCCGGTCGTGGCGACCATCTTCAGAAGGACATTGTCAATACATAGGGAAACTACTATTACAATGTCATTGGTCATTATCAGTACTTATATAAATTATTACAAAGTCATATAAATAAAATCTTATTCGTAACAATTACTTCGATGAGTATGACTTTGATAAAACATTTATAAATTATTATAATTAGTCTATTTAGAAAGTATTGTTTAAAAACGTTTTGTTAAAATCTAGCACCAATTTGGTTCGTGCCCTTTATCGCGTAATAGGAAAGTCCCATATTCATTTTTATCGACATGTTCCGCTTCGAAACCATACAATGAAAGTGGACAGAACTTTGTGCAGCAGGCGTACACCAAACATCCTGGGGATTTAACTTTCATTCCCAACGATCAGATGCTGAAAATCATCTTTACATTAAACTGAAATCGATCACCACCTCCTCCTCTACCTTCTTCTTCTTCTTCTTCTTCTTCTTCTTCTTCTTGATTGACTCAAATGCGATACGTCTCCTGTAATGCGGACTCCGTCTTCCGCAAGACCTTTGCCACTATAAAACATAACAAAGAGAGATATACCGATAAACATAGAAGCCCCGAGCTAAATTCGAAATTTAACTCTAAATAATGTTTAATGTAAGCCGCCATTACCAAATTTCAACCAAAACCGTTCAACGGCTTAGAAGGTGAATATGTGGACGGACAGCGACTGGCGTTCATAATATTATTTCTAGTTTTATATACGCGTCTGTATGAACGTGTCATGTAGAGTAAAAAAGGTAAAAAGGTAAAGCCATCCCTGTAACAGGCCGTGAAAGCCCATAGGGTTGTGAGACGTCGAGGCTCCCACATTTTCTTTAGACAATCGGCTCACAGATGGCGGTAAGGCTGTTAGCCTTGTGCGCCAGCCGACCTTTACCACCCAGGAAGATTCCTGGTACTCAATTCTGTTAGAGGCTGAGTCGAGCCCAGGGCCATAGTGCGACTGAAAGGATTCGGTCAATTGAAAAAAATCCACTGACCTCATCGGGACTTGAAGGTAAATAAAAAAAATCGATCTCATCGGGAATGAAACCCGCGACCTTCCGGCTTGTAGCGTAGCGCCTCAACCAACTATGCCACCGCGTGGCCCCAATGTAAAGCGTTCAAAGCAAAAATCTTTGAATTTTTTCAGACAAGTGCTACTAGTCAAATGTTCAGGAGGGGAAAACATAAAGGGTACAAGCAAAAATTGTTTGTTGTTAATAATTACTAACCGACAAGTACAGCTAAGGATCTGACGTCTGTCGCAAAACCACTTTCATTACCGAGTGGCAGTATAAACCGAAGTCAGTGGTCAGTTCCAAGAAACAGACATGTCCCACTATCGACATAGTGAGGCCACATCACGCTATAAGTATCACGGTTTTGTTCTATACATATGAGCCTTTGGCCACAGCCATATGAAGTTTGTAATTGCGATCCGTCGGGTGGTGAAGGCTGGCAAGTACAGTGCTATCCAACATTTCAATTTTCCTTACGCTGATACAGAATATCAACTATAAATCAGAACAGGCAGTCTCAAAATCCGAATGAAGCACGAATAAGACTGATATTCAATTCGAGGCAAAGCCATTTTGATTTGAATTCGTTCTTTACGTAAAGTAAATTGAATATGTAATGAGTACATGGTACTCGAGCGTATGTCGGCGTGTTTCATTTCCGAAACAACTTGACAGAAGTCCATTAATTTTGGCACTGAAGTGTCTATACCAAAAGTTACGAGGCGAGTTTAAAATTTGCATAAAGCAGTAAATTCAATCTTAAAAGATCTATCAAAAAGGCTGACGTAAGAACATTTCTAGCGTCCAAATGCGTGTTTCTGCCTATTGCATTACTGACCACAGAGATTTGAGTACTTAGTCAACTACAATTCTCTGTAATTTCTTGTCTTTTGGGCTAATACGAAATGTTGTAGGCAGGCACCAATGTTTCGGACAAACACGCTGCCTTCAATTTTAGGGTAGAAGACGGAAGTAATATTTTCCTCCGAAACGCTAGTGCCCATCTATTAGACACACTGTCATAACCCCGAATGCCTCAGTAAGACTCATTGCAGCCGTTAACATCTCAAAACGTATGCAAAGCATAAATCTAGAAATTAACTGGGCGCCGCGTCTTCGAGGAGTGTGCGGAATGGATCAGTAACTCCACCATTCGTAACGTCGGCACTAGAAGTACTTTGCGTCCTTGGTAAGAAACAATTATTTGTATAAAACAACCTGAAGAAGACCAGTTAAGTCCAAACATATTGCTTTTACTGAAACAGAAGCTCCTACAAGTCCAACTTAAGTAAACACAATAACTCATAAAAAGAACATCACAAGTGAAAACAGTACACATCCCGAAGACACCAGATAAAAAAGAAAAAAAAACTGAAGGTGACCTACTAGGTCGAAACATTTTGCGACTGAAATACAAGAACATATCATAAACTGCGTAGCCGTTAATATGATCTAACACCGTACTAAACATTATTAGTTCATGACACTAAATATGCACGCACGTACATGCACACATACGAGATTCAAGATTTTTATTTGAAAGAATTTTCTATATGTAGATTAGTTTATTTCATACACTGTAAAATAATTTTCTGTGCAGTGTGATACGTGTACTGTGACTAGCTCAGATTTATACCTGACTTGCAATGGATGCGCATCTCCAATAACCGGCAAGACAAATGAGGTAAACCCATATAAACCAGCAAAGAAAGCGCTTGGAAAGTATATAAGCTACATTCCAGTTTGGAGTACCAACTTAATCCAAAGGATTAAATTGGATACTCCTACAAATAATAATCCTGAACTCAAGCAGAAGTTTACTCAGATTATAAGCATTATAAATTCGACGGAGAAGTTGCGTACTGCTTGTTGGAAACAAGATTACAATATTAGGTGGCGTTACGTACAGGTTTAAAGCAGCTACACGGACGGACACACATGATACACGTGAGATTCAAGGGTACCCTTCTTGAGCCTGCATATTCCTTCCGATACTAAACACGAGTTGAATGTCAATGCCTTCCAAGTGCCTCCTATTCGATTCTGGACACATGACTGGCCTCGACATAATGTACTGCTGACACTACTTTCTTCTCCTCTTCTTCCTCCCCTACTACTACTACTACTACTACTACTACTACTACTACTACTACTAATAATAATAATAATAATAATAATAATAATACCACCACCCTGACGGATTAGGCGCTCTGGCCTGTTCCAATTCTGAATTAGTGAATGACATCTAATTTTTCTACGTGAATTCATCGGCATAGCTAACCACCCGTATGCCAAAAATTACTGGGGCATTCTTTGCGAAGCAAAAAAAAAAAATACCTTACGTGAACGTCGGGTATGTATGGTATGTGTGTATATAAGTCTGTATGAGCGCCTAAACCGTTTGCCACATTTCTTTTAAATACGTTATGCGAGATTTTCACTAAAAGCTGTCGGATAATTTCGATTTTCAGCCATACTGGCTTCACGTCAGGTCATTAATGGGCGGTTTTATGCATGTCACATCAGATTTCAGTGAAACGTTATCTAGCGATTTTGATTTCCAGCCACACTGGCCAATTACAAAGCCTACTTTACAAAGGTCCATCAATGGACTCTTCCACGCATCGCTGAACCCGTTTCACAGATGTTGCTGATACTCAGATGTTCGCTGAAGCCGTTCGGCCATACTGGTCCATAACAAAGCCTATGTTACACATGCCCATGCGTGAACTTCTGAAACGAGCCACAGAAGCGTTTAACAACGCACTTAAGACTTCTCGGACAGTCATGATTGTGCTTAAAGCAGCGCTCTGGAGATAATCTGAGTCTCCATCATAGATGAACCGACCCTGATAAAGGAGATTACAACACGTCTCCAAAACACAACTTTTAGATCAGCCATGACACAGCTGATCGACCAAAAATACTTCAGTGCATTTTATTCGCCGTGAAAGTTTCATGTCTCAAGCAGTAAAGAACGCCGAGAGGAATATTAGGTACATATTTCCTCTTTAATTTCACTTACCTAAACATACGTCTCATCGAAAACTTCTTGATACTGTAACAGATTTGATCAAAGCATTGCCAGGCAACGGCTCAGTAAACACTTCCCAACAATTTAGGGAAAAATTTGTTTTCTATGTGGTCTGAGCGAAGCAACAATAGAATAACGGGGTTATGCAATCCGTTTCTAGGCAACGGCTCGGTAAACACATTTCCGCGTATCAGACCGTACTATGCAACGCGGTGACGTCATCAACAATACAGGCCGTGTTTTCCGTGGGATCAGTGCAGCGTGCTTATAAGAGAAGTGAATTCAGAAGCGAGGTGCGGAGTCCCAAGGGCCTCAGACCCGAGGAAGACTGCACTGGCAAGGGCCAGCAGCATATACAAAAGACAGACCCGTCCTCTCGTCAGAGAGGGCGCCCGACAAAAACAAGACCGTAAATGCCAAACAGTAACAAATACCTGGTCATGAGCCCCATCCAAGACAGACAGACTGACGGACCGTCAGTCGCAATATGACTTGGACTTGGAAGCCAGGAGCAGTAGCGGGTCAGCTGCCGGTAGGGCACTGCCACGGAATTTCGAAGTGAAGAATTAGAAATCGGCCAGTGAGGACTTAACGTGGGATTTAAAAACTTTATGTGTGCTGTAGTACAGTGATATGTGGAGTGTGACCGTTAGAGTCCCTGTATTAGAATCCGTTGCCAGGAAACGGATAGGGAAACTCTGCAGACGCATAGCCATTGTTTAGATTTGTTACCTAACAACAGCTAGTGCAAGCAGATGCAGAAGATTTTATATTTTATTTATGTGTCATAATTACAGTAATATTGAATGTGTTATAATTAATTGTAGTTACGACTGGTGAATATTCAATAAATCTATTCGCCAATCCAACCATCGTCTAAAGTCACTAATATACGTGAAAATATAAATTTATACTGTAATCTTCTGGAATGTGATATCGTGTGGTCTGGTAATTATGTACCAAAGTTTACGAGGATCACGCTGCGTAGGACTATCTGAAGATGGAGGCAAACTCTTCTACACTATACGGTGTCATAATCCAGAAACCACACACCAATCTTCACCGACGTTAGAACCCAGGTCTCCAAAGTACCCGGTTTATGACTGACCACACGTATGTCATGTAGGAACACGGACCAATAAGGTAAGCAGCTAAGAAAAGGGCCAGTACATGGCAACAGTAAATGGCAGTGAGAAGTACTTATGCTTCTACGTGTACTAATACTGCAGTCGCCATCTTTGCGGATAGAAGGTTACAAAACACGCACATTCAGTGAAATTGTGATTTCGATGTATATCTCTAGAGCTATAACAGTAAATCGTTGGAAGGGTTATGTGTAGAAAACAAATCTATTAGTTGTCAACATTTACCCTTCACTTTTTTTTAAATTAGTACAGACCCACACAATTAAAATTAGTGACGCCCATGACTTACGTTATGGGTCAACTTTTTATACGAGTGCTATGGATATCTAAAAAAAATCGATTAGGTTTGCTACAGGCCTAAAGTAGATGTCACAGTAGGTCGATACGGACTACGATCAAATTCACTCCATAACATTCGTGTGCAAAGCTAATATGGCAAAACTGTCTTTACGCTTAATTAAGCACCATGCTGTGAAAATGTATGGGGAGTGGAGGTACAGCTCTATATATTCTTACCCTCGACGTCAGATAGAGATTAGTAGTCAGCTTCATGAAGACGAAGCTAAACTTTCGGGGAAAGGACAGAGGCACTCACTGGACACGAGACCGAGTGGGCTGCAGAGTCAGTCTGAACGCTCTAGAGAAAAGTATATCTGGGTCTACAAATACTTTTTTTAATTCTCTTAGTAGGGGGTTGAGTCCAACTGGGTCCACTCGGCACGTCGGCCACTGATTGACCTATTGTAACCTGCCCCGGGTGATGATGATGATGGAGAATTTGGTGGAATGAAAATTGACAGGGCAAACCGAAGTACTCGGAGAAAACCTGCCCCACCACAAATCCCACTTGACCAGACCCGGGATCGGACCCGGGCCGCCGCGGTGGGAAGCCAGCGACTAACCGCTTGAGCTATGGCGCGGCCATAACCGGGTATATGTCGGGAATCGAATCCCGATTGCTCAGCCGTGCAGTCCATAGCAAAGTTACGATACTGCCTGAGCTATCCCTGATCAGATTCCTAATACCATCCGCCACCCATCTGCGTTAAGTTACCCTGGCAGATGGAACTCTGGTGAGGGCGCGGAAATGGTAAGGCGATAGAGGAATAGAGCGATCAATGAAGACATCCGAATGGGAAGAAGGAGATAAAGGGTAATAAGGAAAGGAAAAGAAGCGACAGGTCACAATTACATTCATTTCTGACTGATCGTGCTTACTGGATAAAAGATTTACTCCATTTTATGGAGGAAAGAACATATTTGGACCGTAAAACCTGCTATCACACTGTTTACAGTCGGACGAGTCAGGAAAGGCTGAATGCTATGGCACAAGTGTTTCGTGTCGGTCTGCGTACCAGCTGTGCCTGTTTATCATGCCGCCTAGAATTCAGCACATGGAAGCCGCTACAATTCACAAGCGTACACATGTGCAGTGTTTCCAAACGTGCGCAGAGACAAAGGTTCCGCGCTTAAAACATCCTAATCTCGAAATAAAAATATATCACATTTCGTAAATCACGCCTCATTATAAGAAACAAAAAGGGTCTGGAAAAAATGCATGGCATCTGCTTCCTTCTACATGCAACCAACCGGGTCCAGAGTGAACTTCATGTAAGACATGAATGGGAGCGCTTTCATTCGAGATAATGAGGCTGAGGGTGAGGACGACACCTCCATCTAGTGCTGGGGTCCAGAACGTCTGGACTATACCTCCGTGATCCCTTCACACTTTCATACAGCAGCGCTTAAGCACAGACGAAATTCTGCCTCTAACTCAAACCAAAACCAACTCATAACTTCTTGTAGATTCTAAAGGGTTTTGACGATGGTAGATGACAAACAGAATTACTGGGGTTTTGGACTTCTTCCATCGTCCAGAATTTTAGGTAATAGAGGACAAGACGTTCCGGAAATTGGATCTATTTCCGTCTTCAGGTGAGAGAGGAAGACACCTACTCAGTTGGACCCCTTAGAAAGAGCTAGTCTCAATCAAGAGCTTAGCTCCTTCCAAGGGGCCCAACTAAGTAAGTCTCTTTCTAAGGGTTCCAACTGAGTAGCTGTCTTCCTTTCTCACCTGAAGACGGAAACAGATCCAATTTCCGAAACGTCTTGTCCTCTATTACCTAAAATTCTGGACGATGGAAAACGTCCAAAACCCCAGTAATTCTGTGTATCATAAGTTCTTGACGAACATACTGGTCACTTCATATTGTTGTTCCGTATGTTATGACACAGGTAACATGGTAGAGAGCACCCAACTCTTCGGGGTAACATATTGTCCTAAGGATGGAGGCCGTAAGTTTCTCCGAAACGTGTAGTACCTATTTACAAGACTATATGGTGTAATAACTCAGGACAATGTTATCTTCACCGCTTAGAAAATTTGAAATCTAAGGTGTTGCCCAATTTAAATAACTAAATTCCTCTGTGGTCTAGTGGTCAGAGTTCCTGCTACAGATACAGAGGTCCTGGGTTCCATTCCCGACGCTACCAGATTTTCTGAGAAGTAGTGGGTCTGGAACGGGGTCCACTCAGCCTTGTGAGGATGCCCTGAATGGCCATCATCAGGTGTATATTCTTACGTAGCTGTTACACTGCCCGTAGTTTTAAAATTTAAAACGCCAGTCTTTCCAATTCTATGTATGTATAAAATCTTTGTTAACCTACACACGTCAATTTGATTTCCAAAACTGGCACTTTTTAAAACTTCATCATCATCATCATCATCAGTAATCTGTCAAGATGACAGGTCCACAGTCTNGAAATTAAAACTTCTCGGGGTACTCGCCCTATGTCTATAGTGCTGCAGCGGCCACTTCTTGTTTTATCGCTGTTCAGGTATTGTTCTGTGTAGGCTCTCTGTGCGTGTGCCGCTGCCTATCTTTAATACGTGTGTCTTGTAAATAACTGAGTATCTACCTGAATGGAAAAGTAGCGGCTCCGGTCTAGAAGAACGAAATTAACGGCCGTTGGGATTAGTTGCGCTGACAACGTGACACACTCTATCCGCTAAAGTTGGCACTAACTTAGCCGACAAACGGCGGTCACTCGGTCCGTATAGTCCGGTTGAGGACTAAATCCACGGAGTCATTACTACACTCGGTACGCTATTTTGAAATTTACCACGATTTTTCTCAGTCATTTCAGACGAGTGCTGGTAAAGGGGAAAAAGTTAAAGTTGTGCTTGGGCTTAATTAATTAAGCACCACGCCATTAAGACGTACTGAGGAGTGGAGTTATAGCTCCATCAATCTAGACCTCGGCAGTAGATGGGTGTGGGTCTTAAATGCTGGTAGTAATTAAAACAGGTCATGAGAATATCCAAAGATTTGGCCGGAGGCAGCGAAGGAAATAGATAACTTGGAAGACGTAGATGTAGATGGGAGAAGAGTATTAAGAGGAATGTCGAATATGTAGAATGTGGGAGGGGGTGCCTATGATAAGGGCCAGTGACGAGCCTCTGCGAACACGGCAATGAAAGTTTGGGTCCCGTAACTCTCGGTGAGTTTCTTGACAAGCTAAGGGACTAATGCCTTCTCAATAAAAGACTGTTCCATGGCAGTTCCCTTCGATCTCCTTCCCCAGGTTTGTGTGTTTCCGAAATACCCTACGATTTAAGTCGACTGTGCTCTTATCATGCTCTGTTGTTGCCGAGGTCAATGGCGTCATTTCTTACTCATTCATTTTACTCGCAGAGCAATAACCTGTGACAAAGGGCAGAAAACCTGAATGCTCGAAGCACATGACTCCGTCAACTTCCTATTGTGACATCGTAAGTAGAAATGCCACAATGAAAATACAGAAATCGAATAAAACTGTAATTCTTTTAACATTTTGTTCTTTGTTTTGGTGTGAAATGTGGTCACTCGCCATACGGGTTGAACAAAGGGGAAATACATCAATAGGTGACAAGAGCATACTGTATACAGAGGATCTTAATAACTCGTACCATTCACCAAATATTATTACTTGCTTACTTACTCATGGAGCTTGGCCGCGCCATAGCTCAAGCGGTTAGTCGCTGGCTTCCCACCGCGGCGGCCCAGGTTCGATCCCGGGTCTGGTCAAGTGGGTTTTGTGGTGGACAAAGTGACGCTGGGATTTCCCTTGCCAATCTCCACTCCAACAATTGCTCCACAATCAGCCTCACCTATCATCTGTGGCTGGTACAATAGGCCAGAAGTGGCCGCAGTGCAAGGGACTTGGTCCCACCCCACTAGCAATAACAAAAATAATACTCATGGAGCTGAGCCCTTCTTGAGGAACCGCCAATTCTGCAGCTATTCAAGAATTTCCCGCCATATTATGTAAACCGGAGGTTCATCACCGTGTTCACAAGAGCCCTCCACTGGTCCCTATCCTGAGCCAGATCAATCCAATCCATACCATCCCGTGTTATCTCTCCAAGATCCATCTTAATATTGTCCACCAACCCACCCACGCCTAGGTCTTCCCAGTGGTCTCTTTCCTTCTGGCGTTCCCACAAATATCCTATATGCATTCATCTTCTCCCCATTCGTGCTACATGCCATCATTTTCACCGGAAGGAGAGGGTAACACTGTGTACCCCACACAACCGTACAGTTTTGTAAAATGAACAAAACACAGAATCTCTTAGAATCCTGTGTAGTTCATTAGCATTCAGCCGACAATAACAGAAGCTATACGAATACAGCAAAATAACAAAACCAATTAGGTCGAGGATAAAGGTATGGGCACTAGTAAGTCTTCCTGTAACAAAAGACATGCAATCCCAACAAACGAATCTGAAGAACTAGAGTTCGTTTCTCCAGACGATAAACATGTTCAAAACTATTTTCTCTTATTTCTTCGCATTATAGTTCAAATGACCTCAAGGAGACATTTGTTGAATAACTCTGCGTCCCTCTCTTGACCTCTGTATTTATGCACGACGCATAAGAATACTTCTAAGTGTACTGCAGAGAAACATGAGATCGCATAGACAATTGAACAGTTGTAGGAAAACAATCGTTGGTCTCGTCAGCAGGTCGCTCTAATCAAATGCTCCACTCAGCATAGGCCTACGTGCCTATACACAGAGTGAAATGACATTCGCGCACAAGAACGTCACAGTGCGATTCCGCGTTAAAAAAAAAGGTCCGAAAATGTTACGTAACATACGTAACATACGTAACATACATATCCTGAGAGGCTTAGTTTTCGGGATATATATCACCGTCAAATTCGGTAAAATACTTTTCGGCAGTGTTACTTGTCACGACAATACATACTGCGTTGTTACGTGTACTCAAGACACACGGTGCAGAGCACGGGTGAGGCGCGATCAAGTATACTGATATACACAACGAATACTGCGACGTGCTCTTAACGCTCGGTACCTGTAACAGTCCGGGGCAGCTGGTACTCTTTCGCGAGGATACGCGCTACGTTGACACCAGACCCTAATATGTTTCGACGGTTTCAGAAGCGCCTCTATGAGACAGGATACGTAACACATATGACACACCTTAATCCAGGTCGCCCACGGACTGTAGGGAACGAATGGCGTGGAGAACATCACGTTATATCGTAGAACTGGAACTACCCCAACCAAGGGTCCTCGAAGTACTTCATGACGAGCAATTGCATCCATACAAGTACTCGAGAAGGGCACACCTGTTTCCAGAGGATCATCCTCTACGAGTGTAATTTTGCGAATGGATACATCAACATACTGCGTATGAGCTCTTTTTACGTAACATTCTGTGGATAAACGAAGCTTCTTTTAAGCGCGAAGGTCGGCTCAACGTCCACAACAGTCACCTCTGGGCAAGGGATAATCCTCATGCTATCCGCGAACGTGTGTATCAAGTCCGCTTCAGCGTCAGAGTTTGGGCGTTTAAAACAAGGAATCACTCTGTAAATAATATACAAAAATCCGGCTGTCCCTATGCCCCATCCTGTTTTTCCTAAACGGCGCAGGAGGCAGACAAAACTAGTAAACACGAAAGATGTTCTTGTTCAACAGGTAATACCAGGAAGATCATTAATTTTGCGGCTACGTGCATGGATTTGAGTCCAAGCCAACTTATCTCCTCAGTACTCCCACCAGTAAAAAAAAGCATCAACAACAATGAGACCATTATAATGAGTACATAACTTCGCATGCCATAAAGCAACCACGGTAATGAGACAACCGTATCACGACAATGTGTACGCAAACTCCTTCTGGTAAGTCAGAAGGAAAGAGACCACAGGGAAGACCAAGGCGTAAGTGGGTGGACAATATTAAAACGGATCTTAGATAGGATGGGATGGTATGGACTGGATAAATCTGGCTCAGGATAGGGACCAGTGAAGGGCTCTTGTGAACACGGTGATGAACCTTCGGGTTCCATAAAATGCTGGAAAAATCTTGAGCAGCTGCAGAATTGGCGGCTCCACAAGATGGGCTCAGCTCCATGAGTAAGTAAGTAAGTAATGTCACTGGGTGTGAAAACTTGGTCTCTTATATGAAGAGAAGAACACAGATAAACTGTGGGTGTTTTCGAACAACATGCCGGCTGTGGAGGATATCTGGACCCAAGCAGTATGACATAACACGAGGCTGGAGAAAATTGCACAAGGAGAGCGTCCATAACTTGTGCTCCTGACCAAATATAATCAGCATGATCACGCCAAGGATGATGTGATGTGATGGGGGGGGGG
>NW_019720574.1:726012-738749 GCF_002891405.2 Cryptotermes secundus
AAAAAAAACAGAAGAAGTAAACAACTACCAAGGCCTATATGTATATGGGATATTATTAAAATGTGTCTTAAGAGAAATAGGGCAGGAGGAATGAACCGTATTCAGGACAGATACCAGTGACTGCCTCTTTTGAACACAGTTATGAACCTCCTGGTTACATAAAATGTTAGGGAGTTGAATGGATGGGCGACTGTTAGCTTCTCACGAAGGACTCGGCTCCATGGCGTTAGTTGGTTACTGACATCCAAGACGGTCAAACTCATACCCCTCTGTTTACTGTGTACCAAATGCTGGATACTCTCTGCCATCTGCATTTCTGTGCAACACAAACATAACCTTGGGTATCGCCTACACCCGTTGTCCAAGGCCATCCCTGTCTTTCCCAAGCTGTTCTGTACTTTAATGGGAACTTCTGGCTGACAGGCTAATGTCGGCTGTTCTGACTGCTGCAGTGACGACTCGAGTTATTTTGTTACCTTGGACCAACTTCATTATGACCACATCTGTCAGGCTGTCAGACCAATATTTCGCGGCTCAGAAGAACTGTAAAGAGAATTAAAGAGAACGAAAGGAAGATAAATAAATATATAAATAGGTAAATAAATAAATAAACGATATTCTAGAGAAAAACGGGATACACAGAAACAGAAATTAAAAAATAAATAAATGAAGGGAATGAGAAATATAAAGATATGAAAGAATGGATGAAAAGAAAATTCCTTCCTCAGAAGCCTATTAAAAATCTGTGTGTTCACTTGCAGTTCTACCTACTTACTCAACTACTGACACCAATATGACACAAACCAACCGGCCAATTTCCTCAATCACTATAACATCATACTACCGAATATCTAGCGGTTTTGATAAATGTTTAATCCGACATTATTAGTAATATTAACATTGTGACGAGTTGTACCATTCAATAAAGAACTTTCAAAATTTTATATACATTTTTAAACCTAGAGAAGTGATGCTGGATAGACCGTTCGCGTGAAGCCAACCCTGACCAGTGGTGCAAAGTAAAGTGAAAAAAGTAAAGCCATCTCTGTAACAGGCCGTGAAGTCCCACAGGGTTGTGAGACGTTGAGGGTCCCACACTATCTAGACAATCAGCTCAAAGATGGCGGTAAGGTTGTCAGCCTTACACGCCGGCCGCGCTTTACTCCCCAGGAAAATTATTTAATTAATTCCTGGTACTCATTTCTGTTAGAGGCTGAGAAAACCCCAGGGCCTAGTGCGGCTGGAAGGATTAGGTCAACTGAAAATAATCCAATGACCTCATCGGAACTTGAACCCTTCCGGCTTGTAGCATAGTACCTTAACCACTACGCTACCGCGTACCCTCACGTGGTATATGTCCATAAAAAGCTGACTTGCGACCCCACTTTACTCTCTCTTCTCCGCAATGTGAGAGATGCAGAATATCTGACGAATAGGTGACCTAGTACTTCCAAATCCACGCCGATTTCCAACAAGTTCGTCCATGAATGGAATTAAAATTGAGAGAAAACGATGGGCAGAATTCTGTTAATTTGTTGAAGTAATACTGTAAGATTTGTGGTACTCACAACGATGATTATGAACAGTTCTACTTTCTGAGACAAAACGTCGTGTAGTCTGAGGAAAGTCAATTTCGACAGAACACGTCGCCTTCATCTTCAGCGTCAAAGAATAAGGCAAGCAAGAAACCAGCATAAAGAAGGTATCGAATAGAGCCGCCTTTCTTATATTACTTGTCAATCCTGATGATGAAGGTGATATGTTCCTCCGACATGTCGGTTCACTCCAGACGTACTGTATGGAATTTTACCCCCCGAAGACATGACTTTTCAAGAGTGATTTCACTCGACACTTAAACCACTGTGTCAAGAGCCCTAAGACTAACAACAAAATTATGTTTCGTGAGAATGCTAATTTTTTCTAGCTTCAAACCCCCATCCTGCAAGGGCAGACAAATAAATACAGGAGAGGGGAAGTTAGGTTATGTCCAGATTTTGTCAATCATGTAACTGAGCAGTAGTACTGGCAACATACCATGAATTATGTCAATGTGAGAGATTCGGTTTTGTGACTGTAATGAATGTTGTGAATTACATGACAGTTTTTGTCGCTACGCAGTTTTCAACTGCCTCTACGCATGCATACATTGTGGACAACAACTAAACAGCCCAATTAGCTATCAGTTTATCATTAGCTTTGCAGAACGTGTAAATTAAATTACAAAGTGCGGGATGGGGGATTCTTGTGAAACGAGTTTCTGCTGTCGACTGACTTGTCAGGCTTCACTTCTGTCGTTAATTTCCCTTGCCAAAGTTACGCAACTTCCACTGTGTGAAAATTTCTAGCTGACTGAAAGAAAAAAAAAAGTAACGCTATCCCTGCAAGAGGCCGTGGAGGTCCATAGGGTTGTGAGGCGTCGAGGCTCAAACATTTTCTAGACAATCGGTTCACAGATGGTGGTAAGGTTGTCAGCCTTACGCGCCGGCCGCCCTTTACCCCCCAGGAAGATTCAGGACACTCTTTTCTGTTAGAGGCTGAAGCGGCCTCCGTAGTCTAGAGGTAACGTTCCCACCTCATGACTCGTAGTACGCGGGTTCAAATACCCGGCGGAGGTCGTCGAATTTTTAAGGGCGGAAAAATTCAGGGAACAAGTACTCCGGGAGGGACTTTAAGCCGTGGGTCCCGTGTCGTAGCTTTACGGCACGTAAAAGAACCTCATATCTCCAAAGGAAATCACTGAGCCAAATTACGGACGTTTCCCGCCCAACAGCAGTCTCTAATACCTCTGGTAGATGGGGGAAGCATTATAGATACCTCTCAGCTAGTAGAGCCGGTCTCGCTGGCTGGGCGGGACTGATGGTAAGCACCAGTACCGGTAGGATATAGAGACTGGTAGAAATTCATAGAGGGAAGGATAATAGATCAAACTGGTCGCGGTGCATGGGGAAACCCACCCTCTCTAAATAACTAACTAACTAACTATTAGAGGCTGAGTCGAACCCACGGTCACAGTGCGGTTGGAAGGATTAGATCAATTGAAACATCCAATAATCTCACTCGGAATAGAAACCGCGACCTTCCGGCTTGTAGCGTAGTGCCTCAACTAACTATGCTACCGCGTGCCCCCTTGCTAGTTGACTGAGTACATAAAATTCCACTTGCCTTCACATGCATTCTGTGCGGATTCTGCATCGTGACTAAAATGTCTGCTATAACTACCGGACTCTGAGGAAATGTGATGCACGGGCTGAGAAAACAAATGCCGAATTTTCCTTCACAACGAAAACATCCGATCGCGAGCACCTGACAAATGAAACACATCGGTATCTTCAGACCCAGAGGCTGAATATACTGAGAATCTCGTCTCGATGTATCTCTTCTGTTCTCTTACCTTCGGAGTCCAGATGGAGCAACGGGGAAGCTCTGTCATGGCACACTTAATTTCCTAATTTCTTTAACTTCAATTTATTATTCAACGTAACAACACTCTCTCAACTGACCGCCTCTTAAGGAGCCCGAAAGACCATTACAGTTTTTACGAGAGCCTGCCACTAGTTCGTATCCTAAGTTAAACTATTCCAGTACACGCTTTTCAGCCTATATCTGTAAAATCCCTTTTAATGCTCGTATTGCCTTCAAATCTATGCAGACATCTTCTTAATGGTTTTTTCTCTTTGGATTTCCGACAAAATTCTGTACGTAGCTTCATCTGTCCCATGTCGGCCACGGCCACTGCCACCTCATCTTCATTTGTTGATAATAATACACGCACAGTGTACAGATCCGCGTATTGAAACTTTCTCGCCTCACGTGACTTACTTTGTCTTAGATCTAAAACTTATCCACAGCACCACGTTCACAAACACCCTATATTTTTTTCCTTACTGTTAGAGATAAAGTTTTAAGCTCATACTGTCCCCGTATTATATTACATATGTTACATTTACGTTCTATTTCCGTAAAGATAACCGAAAACGAAATTTTAATAAAATATACGGCGCTTTGAGGGATAAAGGCGGCACGCGGCAGCGTAGTTGCTTGCGGCACTATGCTACAAGCCGGAAGGTCGCGGGTTCTATTCCCAATGAGGTCACTGCATTTTTTTCAATTTGCCTAGTCCTTCCAGCTGCACTATGGCCCCGGGGTCGACTGTCTGTAACAGAAATAAGTACCAGGAATCTTCCTGAGGGTAAAAGACGGCCAGCGCGTAAGACTGACAACTTTACCGCCATCTGTGAGCCGAATGTTTAGAGAAAATGTGGGAGTCTCGACGTCTCACAACCCTATGGGCCTCCACGGCCTGTTACAAGGATAGCTTTACTTTATCTTGATGAAGGATAAAGTAAAGTCTGACTGAGGAAAAACATATTATATTTCTAAAACCAAATGAGGAACTGGGTGGTATTGAAACGGGTCACCTAGTATAGTTTTGGACAGTTACATCAAAAAGGTTGGGATGAGTGGCTGCATGGGTTACATAAAGGAGAAAAGAAAATAATAAAATATTGTGGCAGGAAAGCCACTTGGAATGTGGAGAACTCAAGAGTCAAGAGAGGATAAAGAGTAGTATGAAGGCGACTGAGTTCTGAACATGAGAAATGGATGAAACTGACTCAGGTTCTTGTCTAATGGCAGGCTTAGGTAATAGCGATGTTCGTCCTTCTGGTTCCATTACCGTACTTAGCTTACAGACAAGAGCGGCACAGCGCAGAGCAGCCCACTTGTATCCAATGAAATGCTGTCTCACGTCCTCGCCGGATGCGACAGCGGATATGCAGATGAAGCAACTCGAATTACAAAACGATTCCATAAAACAAACCCGCTGACTGCCAATTGTTGCATGAATCATTTCCGATGTCGACCCATGGTCTGTTTATGTAAATGTCATGTTTTCACTTGCGGAAGAGTGAGAATTTCTCCACCATGAAAATTGTCCGTATTGCGACACACAAAATGATGTAGCCTTTTAAACTGCAAGAGAATCCCGCCTGTGACACATGCGTTCAGTAAACATGGCACGCAGAGTTTTCAGGTGGCAAAGCCCCCCACAGGGGAAGAGAACTATTTGCAGCAGTGGTGGTACGCTCATTCGAAGTACTGTGATTGTAAGATCTGACGCTATCAAGGCAAATAAATGTGCTTACATCTAGTCGGGCGATCAGTTACGTCAACGTAGAGTTAGAACAGAAGTCTTCGCCTCCATCATCAGGAAAACTCGACCCTGATGAAGGAGAAAGAAAATACATGCGAAACGTTGGTTTTTAACTCAAAATTGACGTGGTTGATTGCCCGAGAAGACTTTACCACATATATGATTAAATGTTTTCATGGCGATGAGAATTCATACCATAAGCCTTCTGCGTTATTATTTTATTATTATTATTTATTTGACTGAAAATGGGTTTTAACCGGTGGCAGTGGTAACATAATAAGATACAATACACAAAATAACCCGCCACCCTCGAACAAAGCACAGCACACAACAGTAAGGGTTCCTACTATACACAATGAATACTATTACAATACAATTACACTTACAATTACAATACAAAACAATATTCCTAATACAACACCAATATAAATACCATTAAATTAAATTGTGTTGTTGAGTAAGCTGACCCGAAGTTCATTATAATGTGACGCGTTACCTTACGTCCATCACTGTGTTGGATACTACTGACTGTAGTAAATTTAGTGTTTGTATTTTGCTCTATTCAGTTCACTAATTGTCACTATACCCAGCAACTGCTTTAAAACTTTTTATTTTAAGTTAGTAGCGATGGTCCGTATAGCAGCCGGGAACCCTTGGTACAGGAGCGGGAATTTATTGGACGGATAATTTACTAATGGAAAATAAACAGGGTGTGAATGTGTGGAATGCACTCAATTAGCTCAGGACAGGTAGGCTTTTATGTATACGCTAATGAAACTTCGAATCCCACGAAATGCTGGATACTCCGTGAGCAACAGCAATTTAAGCGGCCTCCGTAGTCTAGGGGTAACGTTCCCACCGCCTGACTCAAGGTCGTGGAATTTTTAAGGGTGGAACATTTGAGGGAACAAGTCCTCCGGGAAGGGACGTTAAGCTGTTGGTCCCGTGTCGTAGATTTACGGCACGTAAAAGAACCTCATGTCTCTAGGAGACCTCTGAGCAAAATTAGGTAAAAAGTTTACCGCCCAAGTAGTTTTCAATGCCTCCGATAGATGGGGGAAGTATCGGGTACCACTGCCGAACTCGCTGGCTGAACGGGGCTGATAGCAAGCACCAGTATCGGAAGGGTATGGCGACCGGTAGAATATCAAAGGGGGGCGTACAATAGATCAACAACTGGTCGCGGTGCATGGGGAAACCCACCCCTCCAATAATGAATGAACTGAGCAATTTTCAGCCCTTTAACAATGACTCTGTTCCGTGGCCGTAGTTATACTGGATTCAATTGAACAACAAATAAATCCGCGCAAGAATTCTGTGCAACTCCAGGAACATGACTCCAGTTCCGCGTAATTTAAACAGCTCTCTCCTCTGTCTGCCTCGAAACAGCACTGGCCGACCATCACGTGTTGGCCAGAGCACGTTGTCAGTCGCTAGTTACTAGGCCCACTCCGAACGCTGGAAGCTTGCGACTGCAATCTTCGACAATTGGAGTATGATGATCTGAAAACAGTGCTACATTCTTCCGACGCCTAAGTTGCGTCTTACTATTTTAAATACAGCCGGCGCCACGGATCATTAAATGACGGCTCCACTATAGTTCAGAGACGAAATCCTCCAACGCACTTTCACGTGTATATATTAGGGTATAATAGCAACGTTGTTACCTGCTTAATGCAACGGCCATTTATCCGTAATGGAATGCCATGCGCAGACAAGCGTGAAAGGTGAGAAGGAAGACAGCAAGGAAAAGGTAGTGGTCTATTTCAACATACACTAGGGCCATGTGAAAGAAGAAATAAATCCACAGGATACCAGTTACAATCCAAGCATCGTGTATTACAAATTTCAGTCAGATTAAAAATTCCGTTAAATCACTGAAACTCGGTCAACACTAGCATATACTTGGGGGCAATATTCTCGTCCGTCTCGAAGCCACGAAGAAAGACAACATATAAAAGCAACATCACGAAAAACACTGAGCTTGTAACACTCACGCAGTCTTCTTCAGCAATATGACTGCTGACATGTCACTCTATTACTCGTACTGATGGAGCTATTCTCGAACGATGCTGTCACTATGGCGACTTTCAAAACACAAGCACACAACCACTGTTCCGATATCATGCCTACACAGAGACCGCCTATGGACCAGACAACCGAGGTTCGATTTTTCTACAGAATTGCTTCTCTTCGCCATAACGTCCAGATCGATGCATCGAGCCCTCCGAATTTTCCCAATGAACATCGTGGCCTATTTCTCAGGACGACCATTCATTCACCTCCATCTAGTGACAAGGTCTACAATGCTATGGGCTCTAATCCTACGTCTACTACATGTCTTCATGGCGTTCTGTCCTATATTATGACAGAACCTTAATCAGGACGACTGGCTATGGCCTGGACGACAGATATTGGATGTTCCTCTCCGCCACTGCGGGGGACTGGCTTCGCAGCCTATTCAGATAATGCATGCTGATTGTTCTTTCCGAGAGGATAAAATGGCCGGAGCATTATGCTGATAAATTACTTCCATCTAATGCCGAACTTCAGAATGCATAAAACTTTAAACACTTCAAAGCACAGTGGTTAGTTACTACAGACAGACACGGTGTGTCCAGGATTCGTAGGACTCTTTTTTTTTTGTCCTGCAATGCCATCTGCTGACGAGTTGTGGCGTTAAGACTCTTGAAGTTTCAGCTGTGGCTGACTATAATTTCTAAGCGCAAGCTTCGTTGCATCATGTGTTCTGACCTTAAATGTAACAGTACTGTTCTGACGCTCGTCGGAAAATGGCGGTTGAACAGAGAGCCAACATCAAATTTTGTTTGAAGTTAGGCAAAACAGCCGAAGAAGCTTACGAAATGATGAAAAATGTGTACGGTAGTGATTGTTTGAGTCGCTCGAACATTTTTCGATGGTATGCTGTATTTCGTGACGGCAGGGAGGGCACTGAAAACGCTCCACGTGCATCAAAGTTGAGAACAGGTCGCACTGAAGAAAATGTGAAAAAGTGACCGAAATCCTTGCATCAGACAGATGTGTTTCTACAGGACTCATCGAGAAACATCTGGGAATACCAGAAAGTACTGTGCATCAAATTTTTACCGAGGATTTGGACAAACGGAAGGTCTGTGCGCGGTTTGTACCGCACGCGCTGTCGGGCGATGAAAATCATGTCAGAATGGAACACTGCAAAGACATGTTACGGTCGGTCCAAAGTGACACAAAATTTACAAAATCGATTGTTATTGGTGACGAGACATGGTGTTTTCAATATGAACCTCTCACAAAGCGGCAGAGCGCAACGTGGTTGAGCCTAAAGAAGCCGAAACCAAAGAAAGTGCGCATGCACGCGTCGAGTAAAGACACTGCTAACTGTTTTCTTCCATTGCAAAGGAATCATTCACAAGGAATTTCTGCCAGAAAGTCAAACAGTGAATTCTGATTATTATCTCGGAGTCCTCAATCGTCTGTGGGCGAGAATTCATCGAATTCGACCTGAATATCGAGAGCAAGGTTCCTGGTCGCACCTCCACGACAATGCCCCACCTTACAAATCGAAGATCATGCGCGATTTTGTGGCCAGAAAAGGGATCACAGTCCTTGATTATCCTCCGTATTCGCCAGATTTTGGCTCCAGCAGATTTCTGGTTGTTCCCAAAGGTTAAATTGGCGATGAAAGGAGACCGTCATGACACCATCCAAGACATCCAAAGGGAATGTACCTCGGTTTTAAATGCGATTCCACAAAAGGAGTACAGCGACTGTTTTCGAAAACTTTTCAATCGATTCCATCTATGTATTGATTCAGAAGGAGACCATTTGAATAAAAACCGTGAAATCTTGAAAATAATTCACGTCTTGTATTTTTAATGAACAAAATCCTAACAGAACCTGGACACACTGTGTACGTGCGAAATGCTTTAATATTTAAAAACTCTTGATTTTGCTCTATTCACGTGTTATAACGGTTCTGAGAATCGATAGCTTACCCGACTGTACTTCGTAACAGATTTTCTGTATACTTTGAGAGTGAGAAACTGAATTTTTAGTCCTTTAGTACTTTGATAAATTTCACGTTTCAGAGGATTAAGCCATGGGGTGTGGCGTTGTCACAGAACTGTCATTATACTAACTGATGTTTGTACTGTTTATATTACTGAGTGCGGCCTAAATCGAAGTCTGAATATTAATCCCGTATAGTAAGCATTAAAACAAGAGGACGGCGCGTTGCAATTAGTCATTATTTTCACACAGAAGTACACACGAAGCAGATGGTGCAGATGCAAGACCACAGATTTGTAAACGAAATGTACAGGGTTCGAGTATGAGACGGATTATCGTCATCTCTTTCTTGATTCTCTTCAGGCACTTTTGCGAATATAAGAACGGACCTCCCAATAGGCCACGGCTGTCTCCCATCAAATCTCACCTTTCCACTATTCCTACCCCTGCCAAGTACTTCGATGTTATATCATATAATGCATGTAGCCGAAACACAGTCGCTAAATAATTTACAAACTATACATGAGATTTGAGATTTCACGGCAATGAAAATTCACACTTTCGTTTCTCAGGTTGTGGTACCGTGTAAGCCGGTAGGTGCTTCCTAAAGCTTGAGAGGAACCAGACTGCGTCAATCTTACAGCCTGAAGACTGAAGCAGCACGTTACTCCGAAACATTAGTAAGCACTTACCAAACTACACGGTGTCATAACAAAGAATACCCCAAAAATTGGAACATGAATTTTCCACAAATCTTACGAGGGGGATAAAATGGGCACTGGAGTAAGAGAACAGGGAAGTCCCGCGAAAAGGCTGCAAGTGAATGAAACGATAATATTGACACAGATGACATAATTATGTAGATACAGTGGACTGAACCCGTTCAGGAAAATTAACTTACGCCACTCCGTGCTCTTCTAGTGACTGGCGAACTTTCGGATTTGAGCTGAATAAATATACACACAGTAACTTCGAAACAGTTATAATTCCATTTCTAACAGGCCTATAACTGATCAGATCCGAATTAGTGGCTGTCTGCAGCCACCTGCTCACGCTGGCTCCTTGCTCGAGGATTCTCCACCCTGAAGATGGAGACGATACGTTCCTCCGAAACGTCGGTACACACAAGATCTACACGGCGCCACATCCCAGAATACGGCATTCTTCATAGTCATCTTTATTGAAAACCTCAAATTTTACATAAACACTTATTAGAAGTCTCCGGTAACGAATTTCAACAAAATATTGAAAAGGGGTTCATGATATACATAAAATATGCTTTAATGTGGTTTAATATGGTTAAAAATCGGAACTATCCAAATAATTTTGGTGGAGAAATCCCATATCAAATTTTAACAAAATCTGTGAAGTGGTTTAAGCGATACACAGAAAAGTCCAGTAGGTATGCACGGCTTTACTACTTGTCGACATAGACGAAAATCAAAATTCCTCGACGACTAGTACTGAACGCTTCCCATAAAGAATTTTAAGAAAATCTGTCCAACTGCATAGGGACGGCTAGTAGGTCAGAGACAGGCGTTCAGACATGACCTCTACACAAGGGATCCTTATTTCTTTTGCTTTGTAAAGAACATATAAAAACCAACAATACTTTAAAACAGAATTCCGATGCGTGCCTCGCGAATACGCTTCCTCGTGACGGTTCAGTAAACTCACAATAAAATAAGTGAAGCGCAAGATAAAAATCAAAACGCAGTAACGGGAGGCAACAGGTTCAAAGAGAAACGCTATCACGTTTCATTGTAACGTGCGTCGTTTTACGTCCATACACACAACTAAACGACAATACAAACGGCTGATAAGAATACACGAGTTGTACTGAGACTCCGAACTGTAGGAACCTACTTACTTACTTACTCATGGAGCTGAGCCCTTCTGGAGAAGCAGCCAATTCTGCAGCTACTCAAGAATTTCCCAGCATTTTATGGAACCCGAAGGTTCATTACCGTGTTCACAAGAGCCCTCCACTGGTCCCTATCCTGAGCCAGTTCTATCCAACCCATCCCATCTCTCTAAGATCCGTTCTAATATTGTCCACCCACCTACGCCTTGGTCTTCCCTGTGGTCTCTTTCCTACTGGCTTTATACACACAAGACAAATTTCTGTACCATGTTACAGGGCCCAAACAGTCGCAGATAAAGGATTAATAATAAATCATTAAAAGCGCCGTGTCGGAGATCAGGCGG
Source organism: Cryptotermes secundus (assembly GCF_002891405.2). NCBI lineage: Eukaryota > Metazoa > Arthropoda > Insecta > Blattodea > Kalotermitidae > Cryptotermes > Cryptotermes secundus. The sequence continues at coordinate 737,381 of NW_019720574.1, forward strand.
ATAGAGGCTCGTTCACCGCGGAGGCCTGGGTTCAATCTCGATCAACTTCGCTTTGCAACCGGTACCCATTGGATAGGAGGTTGGGTGGGCCCCGGAGCTGGTTTGGACATGGAGAAATGAAAATTCTTGCCCCCCAGGCCTTGATCGTTCAGCCTGTAGCCAGTCGCTATACCGGCTCTTGTAAAGCAGACTGTATTTCTGAAAACTTGTCAGAGCTAGACGGTGCAAGAGATGGTGATCTATGAGTTATTTCAAACACTTTTAGGTAGGCCGCACACCGGGATGCGTCAAGACATGTAACAGTCAAGACGCGATGTCTGCGACATGACGGAAAGGAAGGGGCACAGTTAAAACGAATGAGATTATGAAAACCGCAACACACCGGTCTGAGTCATGATGCTGACGTCAGCTTCATGCTGCAGACACGTGCAGCAAGTCTCGGCATGTTCCTTTTCTGTGCGTCAAGACTCAGACATCAGTACTCAAGGAACAGCACCAGTGTACCTTATCGGCATGACGTCATGTCATCAACTAGAGAAGATTTAATAAGGCGCAGACACGTGCTACTTCGGTGTGCGGACTCGAGTCTCATGTCTTGACGCAGTTGGTGTGCGGTCGCCCTTATGGCACGAAAAATTATTTCAGGTTGACAGCGCCAGAGACCTTCACTTTACGGAAGCCAACAACGAACTGGCATGTACCGATCAAACTAGGACTGACAGAATTATGCGATATCCATCTTCTCGCGGATTGGGTCCTTTGGCCTGCCCCCATTCTGAATTAATCTGAAAACTACGAATCTTACAGGGAGCCGACAGACCCCCTTGGACCAGCGATGCGATATTCTTAACATTAAATAACACAAACACATTCAAAATACACGTGTACTCCATTGGGGCATCTGTTGGAGAACTTACCTGCTCACTCTCGAGGACGTCTGCGAACTTTCAAGATAATTACAATAAAATAGCTTTCCATATACTGTATATCATCACAGTTTAAGTGCAGAGTGCAATAAAAGTTATACAACATTACCGCAGCAATATCAACTCCATAAACCATATGCCTTATCGCAAGCTGACAGCGTATACGCTACTGCTTGGCGAGACAGACTTCAAGAACCAGGCGACCGCACAGCGATCGCTCTTTATAAAATAAACGGAAACTATTTCAAACTGAATGAATCTGACCAAAGGCCCATACAGTTCTGTATTGAGTCTCGGGTGTAAAAAGTAAAGTAAATAAAGCTGTCCCTGTAACAGGCCGTGAAGGCCCATAGGGTTGTGAGACGTTGAGGGTCCCACATTATCTAGACCAGGCATGTCAAACTCAACTTGTACAGAGGGCCACCTCAGCCCTATAAATAACA
>NW_019720574.1:738760-739216 GCF_002891405.2 Cryptotermes secundus
CACTTCAAAATAGAAATATACATTAGATTTTGATACAAGGAAATTTAATTTTATTTATTATTTAGGAATAATTTCAATATAATTACCTAACGCCACATATCTTACAGTTTTAAAAAGCAAGAAAATGCCATTTTTTGACAAGTATCAAACAGCTTTTCAATATGTAAAAAGAGAGATTACACAAAAATTTATGTTAGAAAGAGCAAAACATTGGATTTCCTGCAGCCTGCTAATTTATGTCTGAGAGAGACTTCTTGTCTTCTGGTCTGTTGGAAAACTGTCTTTACAAAAAATATTTCTACTAAAATTTTAATACTAATTTTAATATCAATTAGCTCTAAAAGTTGAGGGGCCGCACTTTGTGGCTATGGGGACCGCATGTCTGACACGGCTGGTCTAGACCGAACCGCTACAGCACAGCGACAGCATTAACACAGCAGCCCATACACATAGTAA
>NW_019720574.1:739383-773740 GCF_002891405.2 Cryptotermes secundus
TTTCAGATTTTTGCTCCTATACAGTCGATAGGACTCCTTGGACGGGGGATCAGCCCGTCGCAAGGCCACTACCTACACACAATACAGACATCCATGCCTTGGGTCGGATTGAAACCCACGATCCCAGCATTCGAGCCTTAGACTGCGCGGCCATTGGGCTCGGCAAGTTCGAAATAAAGCGAAGTTACCGGTACTGATGTGACTAATTGCGCCTAGGCAGGAGGCAGCTTCATGGTTCTTACTCATCACCAAATATGATTACGATGGTGAAAAGGGAAAATATAGGTGGGGCATGTAGCATACATGGAAACATGAGAACGGTATAAACAGATTTTAGTCGGAATATGTGAAAGAAGAGACCGCTTACAAAATGTATGTGAATATGCGATAAATATATTAAAAAGAGTTGTAAAAAATAGGCCTATGTTAGGTGCGTCCCCTGTCACCATAGCATGGCGCGTCCTCAGGTTGCTGATGGAAGAGACGGTCTCCAGATATAGACAGTAGATGCGAATATACTGAATAAGCACTCGTGGACAGTCGACAAGGTGTGGTCCTCAAGCTTGGGGGTTGAGCTAACAACTCCACACCGTAAAAAATAAGCTTGTTATGAAAATTCTCAAAAAGCTTCGGAAAAGGGCTCTTGTAAACACGGTAATGAACTTTCGCGTTCCATAGAATGTAAGGAAGTTCTTGAGTAGCAGCACAATTGGCGGCTTCCCAAGACGGGCTCAGCTCCATGAGTGAGTGAAAAAAGCGGTATGAGGACGACATGACATGGAGAGGTTGAGGGCCGGTATTAATGGAAGGCGACTGCAAACACACCAATGAACATTACGGTTCCATAAAACGCGGGGAATTTCTTAATCAGCTCAGTAACTATCATCTTATCAAGTGTGCCTGAGCTGCAAACAAATAATTAGGTAACGTGTGCTTGTACTTAACAAAGAAGCACGCTATAAAGACTCTAAGAGAGTTGACGTATGGCTCCATGCATTCTTAACTTAATCTGTATACGGAGGTGAGTGGTCACCTTCACGTTGGACCGCTTTAACCCTGAGAACAGAGTTCTTGGTACCCGTCTGACTTAATTCTGGACCAGAGTCGGTCTGAATGCGGTGATGAATCTACCGACAGGTACAAAATCGTATCCATGGATAATATTTGTTATGCTCAATAGGCCTGTTGTATTACGTGACTATGGCAGTCTACTATTTGTATTCTTAGCGCGTTAGTAACGCAAGCTCAAAGTAAATGATCCTTCATCTCTTCCATATCTGTCCGTCTGTCCTCTGGTACCTCGGGAACCACTGAACAATTTTCATGTACTCATCTCGAGCAATTTCGCTAAATATTTATAGGAGTGAAAAATACTCCCAGCGAACACTGTCAGAGACAAACGATGCGTGCATTTCATGCCCAATAAACTTACTTCTATCGAAATAATTAAACAAAAGGGTGAAGGCAAACCAGAATTGTTACACTGCGCGTGTATTTTTAATTTTGTTAAAAAATACAAAAATATGCATTTAACTGTGGAAACACGACAGCGAATACTATTTTCAATGATACTGAGAAACACCACACGGTAGAATTAAGAAACAAAGTCTGTGTGTCCACTTATGGCTACTGCAGGTTACTGTACGAACCTGCAACGCAGTCCCGCACAAATATTGTCAAGTCCAGCAATAACAGTGGAGCTAGGGGAAGGAATTTAAAAATATTGTAACGGAAGGAGAACAGTCGCTGCAAGAAGAGTAGCCGAAATAACAGGAGACGTGACAATATCATACCAGAATGTTGTACTGGTGCAATTTTAATCTAGAAATGTAAAGCTATCCAAGTAATAGGCCGTGGAGGGCCATAGGGTTGTGAGACGTTGAGGCTCCCATGCTTTTTAGACAATCCGCTCAAAGATAACCGTGATACCCCCAGGGAGATTCCTGGTACTCATTTCTGTTAGAGTCTGAGTCGCCCCCAGGGCAATAGTGCGGCTGGAAGTATTAAGTCAATTGAAAAATCCAATGATTTCATCGGGAATCGAACTCGAGACCTTCCGGCTTGTAGCGTAGTGCCTCAACTAACTGCGCTAACCCCTCTCCCAAAAAAACTTCAATCTCAGTTTACTGAAAACTGTGTACCGGCTTAGTGGACAATACAGAGTGTCCGGATGAAAGGTATTCAAAATTATATAATTATATCTCAGAAAGCATTTATTATACACATTTATGGGTTACACCAATACAAAGAGAAACTATCGTAGTTTTTTCCTGAGATATGAGTATACTCGTATAACTATCTCAATAAATTTCAATGTTGGCTCCTTTGGTGGCACGACAAATATCCAAACGATATTCGACCTCATTCCACGTTGCCTGAAGCATGTTTGGTGTTACCGCAGCCAAAGCGTCCCTTATGTGGACTTTTAGGTATTGATGGTAGTTGGTCTCAACCTGGTAGACAATGTTCTTCACATAACCACACAAGAAAAGAATCCAGTGGGGTTAAGCAATTGGTTCATCTCTGCCGATCCATCTCCTAGCCATCTCTCTGTCCGGGTGATTCCTAACATGGTGGCAGAAATGTTGCGGTGCCCCATCTTCTTGGACAGTTTGAGGTGGTAAGTGAGGCAGCTCCAGCACGTCGAAGTATGAACGTATGGTCATAGTCTTTTCCGAAAAGAAGAACTGTCCAATCAACTTTTGCATTACGCCGGCCCACACGTTCACTTTGAGGTTGCCTCTCACCAAATCACAGGTGACATCGGGATTTTTTGACTGCCCCAAATCCTGCAGTAGTACATGTTTACAACTCCAATGACATGGAACGTCGTCTCGTCCGAGAAGCACACTTCGCGGAGGAAATCGGGTGACGCGTCAATTCTTTCTCGCATGTCCACAGCAAAGTTTGTGCGTGCTACACTCACTCAGTTTTAGTGCATGCATCATCTACATCTTGTATGCTCCTACGCGAAGCCTTTTGTGTAGCACATCGTGCACTGATGAACGTGGAATTTGTAACTGCAAACTAGCAGCACGAATTGATTTTCGCAGACTTCGCTGGAATGCCTCTCTAATGCGATTGCCATTTTCCTCAGAGGTCCGTGTCTTCCAAGGATATTTTACACGCAACAGACTACCACTAATCCTCAGTTTGTTGTCACAGAACCGAATGCTTTTCCGCGTAGGAAGCTGATGTCCATATTGCGTTCTAAAACGCAGGACATCCGTGAGATTTGCAATTCTGCAAGCCACAACACGCACTGAAGCAGTGTCGACATCGTTACTGAGCTCGTACAAGATCACCAGCTGGCGCATGCGCATAAGCTAAGCTTAAAAAAAAACTTTCAGAGTTTTCCTTTCTGATGACATAAACCGGACATATGCATGACAATTACTTTCCGAGATAATTTTTTTTTATTTTGGATACCTTTCATCCGGACTCCCTGTATTTGTGCTTTAAACCATCGACATGTACTTCGAAAGATCTGTCTTCAAGATGATACACTTCTTTCACACTATTCGGGATCTGATACCCTCAATACAGCATTGTTTATGGAATTCGGATATAATGCACATTACACGAAACTTCTGAGAAACCGAGTAATTAAACATTTCTCAGAAACTCGTCTCTTGCTGTTGCAGGAAAATATGACTTTGACACGCGAGTCACCCAGTCAATACTAACGTAACCAATCGAGCAGCTTCATATAGCAACAACGCTTCTGACTGGTATTCGAATCAGACACTGAGGGTTTTCATATTTTTCTCAGTCTCTCCAGGCCTCTGAATAGCACCTCGACTGACCACGATTGGCGTTCTTGTAGATTCTGCCCAATTCATTATTCATGAATCATTCTAACACTCGACGCTGCTGACTGCTGACACGGGTCGTAAAATATCCCACACAAAATTAATGTCACGGAATAGTTTAGACGTGAACGCCATATAGCAGAAACAGGAAGTGTGATAGCAAAAATAAGTCTGGAAAATACTTCAGAAAATTACAACTATTTTTTGAAATCCGATAACGGTCGAGAAAGCATCCACAGACTGAAAATGGGACGATTATCATTTTGTTAACACACGCAGACCCATCGCAATACATGTCTACTGGTACTCTCTGATATTCGACTGAAATGTGGAATTTAACGCTACAAAGCACAGTGGTAACCGTGTGTACCACCCTTTGTAACAGTCACAACACTCTGCATATCCGCTTATGGGTTTAGTATGATTCTCAGAATAAACAGCAATAACAAAGTGATCTCTGTAGCGGAGACAGTGTGTTCCCTACGAGGCAGGAACTGAACATGAAAATATTATTTCGATGGACTTTAGGATTCAAGTGGTTAAATAAGGGAGACAGACGCAACACACATTAAATTCCTCAAGATCTCTTTCAGAATTATCTGCTGGCAGAAAAGTCCATTCACAGTCGGCCAAAGTAATTAACGACGGGCTGCAAGACACAACAATCTCCGATTCCCAACGTGGAAAGAAGTGAACGAGAAGTTCCTACGTTTAATTAATTAGGCATCACGCTACGGAAACGTCAGAGAGAGAGGATGCACAGCTTCATTCCTTCTTAAGCTCAGCCATTTTTTTTATTGCTAGTGGGGTGGGACTAAGTCCCTTGTACTGCGGCCACTTCTGACCTATTGTACCAGCCCCAGATGATAGGTAAGGGTGATTGTGGAGCAATTGGTGGAATGAAGATTGGCAGGGGAAACCAAAGTACTCCGAGAATACCTGCCCCAGCGCCACTTTTTTCCACCACAAATTCCACCTGACCTGACCCGAGATCGAACACGAGCCGCCGCGTAAGCTTTGGAACTTGATGGAGATATGTCACAGTATCATCTACAAATATCCTTCATTAAAAGCACCAAGTTATAATAACGAATCAGTGAAAACTTCCTTATTCATTTTACTTATTTACTGATGGTTCTTGGCTTATTTTACAACGCCTCATCACTACACAAGGCAAAGATTATGGTATCGAATGACGAATTGGAAACGACGGGCAAAAAACGGCTACTGTAGACAACTATGAAGGAAGACATGGAAAACCTTCACCGGAACAGCCGAACCCCTGTCATGATTCGAACACAGGCGATTCATAGCATGAGTTGGCTGAGGTACTATGCTACAAGCAGGAAGGTCTAGGGTTCGTATCCCGATGAGATCATTGAATTTTTCAATTGACCTACTCCTGGCCCTGGGGTCGACTCAGCCTCTAACAGAAAGGAGTACCACGAATCTTCCTGAGGGTAAAGGGCGGCCGTACGGCTGACATCACCGTCACCTGTGAAGAGAATGTCTATAAAATGTGGGAAACTCGATGTCTCACAGGCGTCCACGGCCTGTTACAGGGATAGTTCTACCTTTTCACCTTACTGTTTAAATGCTATCCTCATTTCGTCTATTCGAATGCTTGATGGACAGCAAAATAGCATCACAAGCACTCTGCATGACTTCATAACTGAAACTCGTCCTCGGATATTATATTGCTAAGTTGCACTTGTGGCAAAAATGGAGGGGGTTTATATACAATGTCTTCTCTCCAACACAGAAAGAAGAAAAAAAAAGTCAGATGCTATAAAACATGGACAACGAACAAAGATTTTTTATGAGGTATAGCGTAAATTTCGGCGGTAAAATAATATGGGAGTTATAAATGTGAATCAGGAGTGAGAGGAAGACCGGAATAAGGATCTTAGTCTGTTCAACTGATATTGGTATACGTAACAATGCTACTACTTCTGCTCCAGAATTCGAAATCCAGTGACTTCTAGTATACCAGTAATTCTGTCCGAGTTAGCACGGCAACGGATTTTTAGGTTTCAACATACACGTACACCACAAAATGTAAAAATGAACAGAAAAACAAAAATATGCCAGAATATGAACTGTCGATATGTCTTATGCGTATGATTTCCACACGCTCCCGACATTTTCGCCATAGGTGCTGAGATTTTGGCGTTTACTGCAGTTAAACGAAATACTCTACGCCTAATATTTAAGGAGCCGGTCACGGTAGCCGAGCGGTCTAAGGCATGCACTGTTTTCGCTCGCTTGGAAGCCGGGATCGTGGGTTCGAATCCCACTCAGGGCATGAATGTTTAGTTTGTGTGTGTGCGTTTTTCTGTCTTTGTGCACAGGTAGAGGCCTTGCTAGGAGCTGATCACCCGCCCAAGGAGTCCTACCGAATGTGTAAGATCTAGAAAAACCGAAGTGAACGGAGAAGTTCATGGAGGCAGGCCTAGGCCCACTGGGGCTGTAGTGCCAAGGAAAAAAATCAAGCAAGCCATTTAAACGCTTTATCTTTAAGTAGTCGTTTTACATACGTACTTTCACAGAACGTCATAACTGAGTCGGTAGCAATATTACTTCGTACTCGGGACGTGCCGGGTTCAGAACTCGGTCCGGAATTAGGCTATATGCCTAATGACTAAGGTTTCTGTGAGCGGCCTCCGTAGTCTAGAGGTAACGTTCCCACCTCATTACTCGTGGTACGCGAGTTCAAACCCGGCGGAGGTCGTCGAATTTTTAAGGGCGGAAAAATTCAGGGAACAAGTCCTCCGGGAGGGACTTTAAGCCGCGGGTCCCGTGTCGTAGCTTTACGGCACGTAAAAGAACCTCATATCTCCAAAGGAGGTCACTGAGCCAAATTCAAGGATATTTCCCGGCCAACAGTAGTCTCTAACGCCTCTGATAGATGAGGAAAGCATTATAGATACCGCCAAGCCAGTAGAGGCCGAACTCGCTGACTAGGTCGCGACTGATGTACGCACCAGTATCGGTAGGGTATAGAGACTGGTAGAATATCATAGAGGGAAGCACAATGGACCAATACTGGTCTCAGTGCATGGGGAAACCCATCCTCTCCAATAACTAACTAACTACGGTTTCTGTGGCTTTCTTCGGTTATTCCAAGCCAATGACGGGTTAGTAACTCAAATTTAGCAATACGCTTTTAGAAAAATTTTGATAATTAAAAAATAGCATTCTTGTTGGGGGGGGGGTGCTAAATGAGTAAGACTTTCTAAAAACATAACCTAACACGGTGTGGGGCGCGCTGACTATTATTTACACATGAGGACCAAGGATGATCACAATGAACGCGGCTCCATGCTGTCATGTGACGTGCAAAAGGTAAACGTAAAGTCTGTGCACTCCGCCATAAAAAAAAATGGAGGTAACATTCCATGTATTCCTAACCTCACTACGAAATATAAGTGAACAATCTCACTGTTTGGCCGCTTTAAAACTTGGTGAAGAACCATGATACCAATTCGATACAAGTGAGGGGTGTAACAGACCCGGTCTGTACGCGGTCGAGCCACAGACACGTACTGAGCTATCTCAGCTGTCAGTGTCAATACCTCGAGACTAGAACTCGGGTATAACATAATCTGAACGACCATCATCGTCAGCAGGGCCCAGCGAAGCCCATCAGGTCCCACTCTCAATGAAAAAACAAGGGTCAGGAGGTCCTGGATTCAAGTATCGATCCGAAAGCCCGGTTATCCTCATAAAAATCTTGTTGTTTTCCTTGATGCCTGCTGGAAAATGTAAGGATAGCGCCCTAAATTAGGCCACGTCTGTTCCCTTACACATACATTTCATTACGTTATACATGAAACATTCTATCATTCGACATTACTCAACCCTAGAAACTGAAAGCGGCACTATATAATGCAAAAAAAAATAGCAATCCTTGATAATGTTATCATCTCATTTTCTTCTAAATGCATGTTTCAAGAGATATCCACCTTTAAATTCTGTATGTACTGTGTCTGCCCAACCGACTCAACCCGGGCACAGCTCAACAACGTAATACATGGTAAGTTCGCAATTGGACGCGTCATAGCTCAAGCAGTTAGTCGCTGGCTTCCAACCGCGGCGGCCCGGGTTCGATCCCGGGTCTGGTCAAGTGGGATTTGTGGTGGACAAAGTGGCGCTGGGGCAGGTTCTATCCGAGTACTTCTGTTTCCCCTGCCAATCTTCATTCCACCAACTGTTCCACAATCACCCTCACCTATCATCTGGGGCTGGTACAATAGGCCAGAAGTGGCCGCAGTACAAGGGACTTAGTCCCACCCCACTAGCAATAAATCACGAGGCCCTTCGTTCGCTGGATCCAATAAAGCTGACGATTTCAGGCAGCCAAATATAAATGAATTCATATTTTAAGAACCCTTTTTGGAGTTATTTTTATAGTCGATTTCACGTGGACGCAAGAGCGAGAAGTATAATTGTCCTCGCAGCCAACTGCTTTTATTGCTATGCAATCTCATTAAAACAGAACAATAGAAAACGTAGGAGAGGTGTTATGTAACCCAGAAGAAAGTCTGTTTACTTGCACGACTGACTTGGAGACGTCTCATATTACGTACTGTTCGTTAATCGTTCAAAATCTTAGCAAGACTTACACATTACAGTCTTCTGGGCATAACAAGATGTACAAGTAGCAAAACTCTATGTTAAGAAGGCAACTGTTTCTTCCTGCAGGACCAGAGTCACAGGGCAAAGGTAAAAAAGGTAAAGTTATTCCTCTACTTAACTAATTAAGTACTACGCAATGGGGGCGTATGGGGAAGTGGATGTACAGATCCACATTTTCTTGATCTCAGTACTAGCTTGAAGTGAATGGTCAGCTTCACGCCCCGGCCGTTTTGTCCCCACGAAGAGCCCCTGTACCCATTGGATAGGAGGTTGGGTGGACCCCAGAGCCGGTCTGGACGACGTGCAGAAGAGACAAGGTACAACACCCGAAATATTGTACGAAGTACAGGAATAGCAGTTAACATTTCAAACGAGTTATTTGTATTCACATTAGTAAACATACGCTGGGCGGGTCACGGTAGCCGAGCGGTCTAAAGCACGTACTGTCTTCGCTCGCTTGGAACCCGGGATCGTGGGTTCGAATCCCACTCAGGGGATGGATGTTTAGTTTGTTTGTGTGCGTTTTTCTGTGTTTGTGTACAGGTAGAGGCCTTGCGACCAGCTGATCACCCGCCCAAGGAGTCCTACCGAATGTGTAAGATCTAGAAAAACCGAAGTGAACGGAGAAGTTCATGGAGGTAGGCCTAGGCCCACTGGGGCTGTAGTACCAAGGAAAAAGAAAAAAAAACACGCTGGAATTACGAAGTAGCTGCACTTAACGTATAAGAACAAAACTTAGATTACAACGAATTTAATTAAAATTTAAGTGAACGCTAAATTTAACACTTCCAACTATGTTTCATAACCAAACCACCTTAGGAGGGTTGGAAAGGAACTTTCATTCCTTTAAAGTACAATATCATTGCAGAAACGAAAAGAATAATCCAGAAATATTCTCTATATTATTAAGGCACCCTTCGGGTGCGGCAAGCAGCGTCCCGACATTTTCCATACACGGACTCGCGACAAGGTTTAATGAGACTGCGCGTGACGAAGTGTTTAATCATGGCACGTCCTTTGGTGGAACAGTAAACCGAAATGCGTGACCTAAACGTTACATAGCTTGTCTCATTCTGATGAAGTCAGCATCTGAGTAACCGTGGATAAGGCATTCCATCATTTCGAATTATTATTATTACTCATACTACACACGACGTGCATGAGAGTAAAGCAGGGGTCTGCTTATCCGTGCACATACTTCGACTTCGAATGTACTGGGAAGATTTTAGTTGTGAGCCTATACAAAAGTTAAAAGGTAAATCTATCCCTGTAACAGGGCTGTGAGACGTCGAGGGTCCCACATTTTTCTAAACAATCGGCTCACGGATGGCAATACTCATTTCTGTTTGAGGCTGAGTCAACACCAGGGTCATACTGCGCGAACCCGCGACCTCCCGACTTGTAGCACAGTGCCCCCAAATACGTATTATGCGTAATGTACATTACATCAGGTGTGACAACTAACAGGGTTATGTTGTTTGAAGAAACTGGCAATACTGAACAGCTGGAAAGTGTCTGCTCGCCTGAGAGCATGATTCTGATGAATGTCAGTCTATATAGTTCCTTGCCGGTCACGGTAGCCGAGTGGTCTAAGGCATGCACTGTCTTCGCTCGCTCGGAAACCGGGATCGTGGGTTCGAATCCCACTCAGGGCATGGATGTTTAGTTTGTGTGTGTTTTGTGTTTGTGTACAGGTAGGAGCCTTGCGACGAGCTGATCACCCGCCCAAGGAGTCCTACCGAATGTGTAAGATCTAGAAAAACCGAAGTGAATGGAGAAGTTCATGGAAGTAGGTCTAGGCCCACTGGGGCTGTAGTGCCAAGGAAAAAAAAATTAGTGCCTTACTGGCGCAATGTTTAGTAACCTGCAATACTGGTGAGTTAGCGACTGCTGAATAACGTGACCACGCAAGTTCCATGTAATTCGGTCTGTTTTCGTGTTTCATTCATAGTACACCTATTCTGTTTGTTAGATAAACTGGAATTGTAAAAAAAAAACAAAGAAATCAACATTAATGTTTTACGAACTTGAATTCCGACGCCACCCACTGATACGGAGCGACCCAGAAACAGGACATCATAATATTTGCCAATGACTGCTACAAATCCTCCCAGACCAGAGTCTTCCAAACTCATGGTCCACGGACCATCAGTGGTCTGACAAAAAAATGTTAAGTAGTCCGCCTTCATCTACAAACTCGAGTGAGTTCAAAAGCGTGACATAAAAATCCATGTGAGTTACTATTATTTTTGTTTGCGCAGAAATAAACATGCGATTTGATGGCAAAATATTTACATTATTTTCGTTTTAAAATTCGTAGGGGTGTAAATGTTAACTAAATTTCACCGTGTAGGATTTGAGGTTCTCAAAGCGGTGGTTATGAACAACTCTATCTTCTGGGATATAATGGTGTGAAGTCCGCCGAAAGTCAACTGATGTTTCGGAGGAACATATCGCCTCCATCTTCAGAGTTGAAGAATAAACCAAGCAAGAAATCGCAGCATGCTAGTTTCTTGCGTGGTTTATTCTTCAACTCTCACGACGTCATATCCCAGAAGACAGAACTCTAAATTTGTCTAGTTCGTTTAAATATTCCTAAAATATTTCACTTAAATATTCTGGTGGTACAGCAAGGAAAATTCGCGCAGAAGGTGGTCCGTGGTCCACAAGTTTGTGAGCCTGCCCTAGACTCAAAATGGCGTAAATATAATAAAATCAAACGTCAAAAACGTGCTAATCTACTATTTTCATATAAATTATCCGTTAGCAATATGATCCCGCTGAACAGTAAATCAGGCATTCCAAGTTCCAGTACAACAGTGGGCATCCCAGTGGGTCAGAATTACTGGATTTTTGGATTCTTTTCCCACCATCCTGTATTCTAGAGACTAGAAAACAAGACGTTTCCGAAACTGCGCCCGTTTTCGTCCTCAGGTGTCGGAGGGAAGACACCTACTCAGTCGGGTCCCTTAGAAAGAGCTAACCTCTATAATACCGGGCGATGGATAAAGAGCGAAAACCCTGTAATTCTGAGTGTTATACACCATCGTCAGAACCCTTTAGAGTCTCAGTGGGTGCCTCGTAGACTCTGCTCGAGAAGAGTGAATGCTGACTATCCTGAGGATAACACGTGGTTTCGATCGGTCTCTCCAAGCAAATATTCCCTTTCCTCTCACAGCTGACAAAATGACTGTACGTCAACTAAGAAACACAGAGCCCGGGACGGATTTCCTTCAGTAGGGATCAGTTACTTACGGCAATAATTAACCACGTGGAGGATAATCCTCATTCATAACCTAATATTCGCTTAGATAGCCAAGAAATTTCCTACCATTTATAGAACTAGAAGGTTCTCTACCGAATTTTCAAGGGTTCCTCTCCAGAGCTAGATGAATCCAATCCACACACTCATATCCTATTCCTTTCATGTCCATTTTAATAAATCCTATCATTCTCCCACCTGCTCCTAGACTTTTCAGGACTTCTCCTTTCTCAGATACGAGACTGACCTATCAGAAAGAAAACATCTGTGACCTATTACGATTCGGCACAATTCCACATTGCATACTAACGGGAAGTCCCTATAGTTCCAACATATCAAACAAAAATGTGCCCTCAACTTTGCTGTGTACAAGGGATCTCTTAGAGAGGGACAGACACAGAAATGAACCTTTTAATTGTGAAAAAAATCTAAATGTATATAAGTAAATGCTTATATACATTTATTTTTTGCAATCAGAAATATCTGTAACAATTTTAAACATATCTATGCAGGCATTACAGTTCGCAGAAAAGTTAAAGAACTTCCATTGCTCTAAGTATCTTATCCTGTCTCTCCCGGCTCTGGGAAACCAATTCAGGACTTCTGTAACCCAGCTAATTCCACGTCTGTCAAGGTTGATAAGAGAGATATTACGTACTGTTCCTAAGACCGCTATTTATTATACAAGTGGCAAAGATGGTACAGTTTACCTAGTATAATACATTTCTTAAAATTACACCGTCAACACCAATGCACGTAGCAACTCGTGTGAGGACATGGCGTGTTGCTCGTCTCTACAGTGAAACAGCTCCATCTCGGAAACCGTTCGGAATAGGATACATGCAGATATTCATTTTTTTGTTTAGAATGACCGATCTATGACCTCCCAGAATACTGACCTTTCCTCCTGGGACACCTCTATATAAAAATGTTGTTACTTGACAATGAACTGCTTAACCGAGCATTAATTCTGTTGTTAACCTGTAAGGTGTCATTGCATTCCCCTCTGTATGAATAACAGAAGTGCAGTACCGGATGTTGTGTTGGAATTATTACGTTTATGTATGCCTACTCTGCTGGCGATTTGAGAGGTACACGTGTATGTACATGTGCAATCAGTGATAGCAGGGAGTGTCTTCCAGTCCCCTCAGAGAAAAGAAAAAAAGGTAAAGTCCCTGAGCTCCACTAATTACGTGCGACGCCACAATGACGTAAAGGGCAGTTGAAGAACAGATCCATGTATTCCTGACCTCGGCATTAGTTCGACGAGTGGTCAGCTTCATGCCAGGGCCCCTTTAACCCCGGGAAAAGAACCCTCGGTAACCATTGGTTAGTAGGCTGATTGGGCCCCAGAATCGGAATGGACGACATGGAGAGGAGAAAATCTTACCCCTACCGGGGCTCCAATTGCGGACCCCTCGGTCGTCCAGCCCGTAGCCAGTGACGACGTGAAAATCCTCAAATCTTATGAATTTCAAACGATAAACGTCCGTACCTAAGACGGAACAGCGCAGTCGGTTAGCGACCGGCTACCATAGTTTTCAGGCTGTAGGACCTCCTAATCTTAACACGCAAATATCTCAAAACAAACAAACTCCGTGGCTTAACTCCGCAAGAGAACTATAACCGAGCGACCGCCGCTTGTTGGCGAAGTTAGTGCCAACTTTAGCGGATAGAGAGTGTTGCGTGGTCAGCGCAACGAATCCCCACAGCCGTTAATTTCGGTTTTCTAGACCTGAGTCGCTAATTCAAGGAAATAGTTCCTCAATTATCCTCACGAGGCTCAGTGGACACCGTTCCAGACCCGCTACTTCTCAGAAAATTTGGTAGCGCAGGGAACCGAACCTGGAACATCAGTATCTGTAGCCAGGAACTCTGAACACAAGACCACAGAGGCGGCCCGCAAATATCTCACCCTTAAATTTCAACACTACTGTAAATATAAGGAATCTATTCCTAACAGATCTACAACCTTCCTAACGTATTGCTTGTAATATGAAAACACACAGTTCTAGGAACGACATTACGATGCCTAGTTTCCTTCAAACACATGCACATAATCGCTAGGAGCAACTGTACATTACTGAGTTCTGCTGTTTTATGGTGTCATCTGTGTTCTGCCTGCACAGGAAACTTGGTACAGTCCACTGCAAAAGCACAGGGGATGTGTAGGTTAGTTTCCCGAAAGATTCATAAGAGGAAAGCCCAATGTGGGGAGGGCTGTGTATGAAACATCAGCTGTTACATGGTGCCTAAGGCAATAGAAATACAAGATGACATTATGGACTTTCACGTGAGGGAAGTCACGGCAGTCCCAAGCCTAGCGCCCTTGACGATACGTAATCAACTATTAACATTTCCCATGGTATCGACGTTGTAATTTTCTCTTCCACGGAAATCTGGGCTGACAGTTCTGCTTGCTTCCCACTCCTCTTTATCTACGTATAATTCTCTCCCTCACAGTACGTCATCATAAAATAATAGAACTACAGATCCCAGGAATGAATTGCTAGTCATAATTTCCACTACGAACAGATCCACCTTCTAGGATAAAACGCCGCGCAGTCAAGTCAATAAGGGCAAGATTGGCAGAGCATGTAGCATGAATGGGGCGAAAAGTAATGCATATAGCATATTGGTGGGAAAGTCAGAAGGGATCACTAGGAAGACCATGACTATGTGGGCGGACAATATTAAAATGGAACTTAGAGAGACAGAGATGGGATGGTATGTACTAGATCGATCTGACTCAGGGTAGGAACCAGTGGATGGTTCTTGTGAACACGGTAATGAACCTTGGGGTTCCATAAAACGCTGAGTTCTTGAGTAGCTGCACAATTGGAAAATTCTCACGAAGGGCTCAGCTCCATGAGTGAGTGAGTTTGTTGAAAGTCAACCGACGTTTCGGAAAAACATTTTGACTCCATCTTCGGGATCAAAGAAATTAGGAAAGCAATAAATCAATAAAAAGCATGCAGCAAACGCGGGAAACCGAATATGAGCCTTCGCTGTGCTTGCTGCCTGCTTCAGTCAGGTGTTTTGCTTGGCCTATTTGTCGATCGTAAAGACGCAGCTGACAGATTCCTACTAAATGTCTACTTCCGCCTGACTACAAAGCCTTACATCCTACAGCTCTGACAATTTCAAATCTGACATAATTTTCACTACATTACATTCTTGAAGGACCGCCTCTGTGGTCTAGTGTTCAGAGTGCCTGGCTACAGATCCAAAGGTCCGGGTTCAATTCCCGGCGCTACCAGATTCTCTGAGAAGTAGTGGGTCTGGAACGGGGTTCACTCAGCCTCGTGAGGATAACTGAGGAGCTACTTGAAAGGAAAAGTAGCGGTTCAAGTCTAGAAAACCGAAATTAACGGCAGTGTGGAATCGTTGCGCTGACAACGCGACACTCTCTATCCGCTAAAGATGGCACTAACGTCGCCGACATGCGGCGGTCGCTCGGTCGGTATAGTTCGCTTGCGGACTACAGGCTACGGAGTTTGTTTTCTACATTCTTGAATACTGAAAGACGTCAGTCATTAACTGTAACCACATACGTAATACTTGAGATCAATCCCCCCCACAAGATATGTGGTTACTTTTATGTTCTCACGCTATATTAAATTCCACGTGCTTCATCAGCTTTTATCAGCAGGTAAGCTGAGGACAGATTTCGACCCACCGATGTCACTTTTACACTGCATGAAAGGAACCTACACAAACGTTGCACATTCTTCAAATGGTTCTCTCATCACAATCAAGTTCAGGTTCTTACATTACATGACATCAAAGTCGATAGAATATCAAGTTCTAAAACACGTCATGTTAGCACTGGCTACGGGAGAGAAGCTGACATGATGATTTTGTGAAAATCAGTCCATTAACGTTTCTTCATAACTGCCTCTAAGTAGTAGGTAATGCTGTCCCTACATTTAAGCCACTCCTCAGAAAGTTATATGGGGGAGTGAAGGTAAAGCTCCACATCTCTTAGCCTTCTTTACCTCTGCACTAAATGGCCGTACACGTTAAACAGAAGGATGGGTTGGTCCAAGAACTGGGGGTGCGAAAAGACTCATGTTGAGCCAGTGTCTGCAAACAGGTGGAGGGATCTGACTGATTGACTGACAGACTGAATGACTAACACCATCCATCAGTCCTCCTTGAGAAGCCGCCAGGCGCTCACTTCCTCAAAAATTTCCCAAAATTTCACGGAACCCGAAGATTTATTACCGTGTTCACAAGATTCAGCCCTGGCTCCATTTTTCGCCCAAATGAATCCAGACCAAACCACACCATACTACTTCTCTAACATCAAATTTTAATATTATCCTCCCATCTAGGTATACGTCCTCCTAGTGGATTCATTTCTTCCGCCTTTCCCACCTATTCACTGTAAGGAATTCTCTTCGCTGCCAAACATGCTACAATCCCATCCAATCTTACATTTTTTTCACTTGTTTCTAATTACATTTGACGAAGAGTACAAGCTATGAAGCTCGAATGTTCATACAGAGATCCTTGCAGTTATCATAAAACTAAGCGAGTAAAAACAGGCATAATACCTGCATAAACGGGAGCATAAATAATAATTCAATTACATTATGGCATCCATATGATGCATCACGTACACGTACATGAACTCCCAATGTCACCCGTGCATGAACTTTCAATGTCACATGAGATTTCCATTTTCGAGTCTTGGAAGCAATTGCATCCTTCCTAGCAACGCAGACCGACATGTCCGCCTCATTACTCGGGAGCTCTGGGAAACATTCAACAGTGATAAGACATCGGCTTCGAAGCCTGCTCCATCTCGACACGGAACTGTTCCTTCTTCATGGCAACAGCCATCTGCCCACAGCGGGATGGCAAACTTTCTGTATTAATTCGCATAGTGGGAGGGTGGAGTCCAACTGGGTACACTCGGCACGGCGGTCACTGATTGACCTATTGTAGCCTGCCCCGGGTGATTATGATGATGGAGATTTTTGTGGAATGAAGATTGGCAGGGGAAACCGAAGTACTCGGAGAAAACACGCCCCAGCGCCACTTTGTCCACCACAAATCACACTTGACCACACCCAGGATCGAACCCGGGCCGCCGCGGTGGGAAGCCAGCGACTAACTGCTTGAGCTATGGCGCGGCCTTGGGGTGACAAACTTACTCAGGATCGTAAGATTTGGGCTTCTCCCAGCGATTATTATGAACAGTTCTATCTTCTGGGATATAGCGCCGTGTACCCCGTTGTAAGGAAACCGACGTTTCGGAAGAACATATCACCTCTATCTTCACGGTCTAAGACTAAGCCAAGAAAGAAACCAGCAGGTAGCTTCGGAGGGACTACTTCATGCTGGTTCCTTACTTAGTTTTCTTCGACCCTTAAGATAGAGCTGATATGTTCTGCTGAAACGTCGGTTGACTTTCATCGGACTATATGGCGTTATATCCCAGGAGACAGAACTCTATATTTAGGTTCTCCCAGACCGATGAAACCGCTTAATAAGTAAATAATAAGAAGAAGAAATCGGCGTGAGACTGCAGGGGAACAAAAGGCATTGAACATACGTCAAAACCATTCAAAACACGTCAGCTAGATCACGCCGCTCTTATGACTGTGTAACCAACAAACCATAAAAAGCTGAAGCTACGTGTATCAATGTACCAGGCAGTGGAGGCCCATAGGGTTGTGAGTCGTCGAGGCTTCCACATTTTCTCTAGACAATCGGCTCACACATGGCGGTAAGGTTGTCAGCCTCCCGAACAGGCTGCCCTTTACCCACCAGGAAGATTCCTGGTACTCATTTCTGTTAGAGGCTGAGTCGACTTCAGGGCCACAGTGCGGCTCGAAGGATTAGATCAACTGAAAAATCCAGTGACCACAACAGGAATCGAACCCGCGACCGCCCGGCTTGCAGCATAGTTCCCCAAACAAACAATATACTTCACCTATAATGGGAACGATGGTGCGTCATCACTGGTTAGTGACATGGTCGTTACGTCATATTTAGAAAGCTGTTCTGGTTTCAGCATATTTCCGGTAATAATACATCGGTGGGAAATTCAAATATACTTACACAGGACATTTCTTTCCGAAAGGTTGCCTACCCTTGTTCGTACACTACACAGACTTTATCAGAAAATAAAGCTGTATCAAATACACAACTAAAAAAGGAACGCGTTAGATTTTCATTTCTCACTATGAGCATGAAGAGTTATCTCATGGGATGTAACGCCGTGAGTACCGTATAACTTTACTGACGTTTGGCAGGAATGCACTACCGCCATCTTGCTTGCTTGGCTTAAGCCTCACCCTTGAAGAGTGAAGCAGTGCGTTCCTCCGAAACTTCGGTAAACATTGCAGGCGAGAACCTCTAATCTAACAACGCTTAGGAGCATATTGAGAACCGCACTGTACCTACTGCAAGGAGCAGACATCAAACATTCTATACCGAACACATTGGCCTAGACGTAACGCCCTACACTTGTATTAGGGAGGTGCTCGGTTCGAATCCAGACCAGGAAACCGGCTACTCCGTGTTCAGTGTTCGCAGTTTTCTCAGTCTCTCCAGAAAAATCCTGAGTTATTCTTTTAGATTAGGCCACGACCGCTTTCTTGCAAGTCCTTTAAAATTAATCGCACATCAGTCACACCACCATCCAACGTTAATTTCTATCGATAGTGAAAGCGTCGTTAAACAAGCTACGAATTATATGACTAGATGCTAATGAACGTATGGATCACAGACCCCCACATACGTAGGTTACACACGTGTAATTATTGTGCGACAAAGAAAAAGTGAAAAATATGAACAAGCCTGCAAGCGCACCTTGTATGGAAACTTGCTTGTATTCTCCCACAAAAACTTCAATAGCTTCCAACTCTTTCAGATTTGAGGTCCTTCTATCTTCTGGGATACACGTCGTGTAGTCCGTTGCAAGACAACAGACGTTTCAGAGGAACATGTCGCCTCCAACTTCAGGATCGAAGAGAAACCAGCTTGAAGCAGGCAACAAGGTTCGCTTGTTCCTCCGAAACGTCGGCTGACTTTCAACGGAGAACTCTTCAGCTTCTAACTCAACACAACTGCTTGTAACCCATACTTTTTATATTAAGAATCCTCTGCGAGGGGTCTGTATTTCTAAATATCCAACTCGGAAGCACAACAGACCACTGTAGGGCCGAGAAGGCCTACCCATCATACAAATATCCAACTCTCTATCAAAAAGGAAGAGAAAGACGAGAGAACCACCATCGATTTTGTGTAGCTAGTACTGAGAATATGTACCGGGATCGTGGGTTCGAATCCCACTCAGGGCATGGATGTTAGTGTGGGTTTTTTTGTGTTTGTGTACAGGTAGAGTCCTTGCGACGAGCTGATCACCCGCCCAAGGAGTCCTACCGAATGTCTAAGATCTAGAAAAACAGAAGTGAACGGAGAAGTTCATGGAGGTAGGCCTACGTCCACTGGGGCTGTAGTGCCAAGGAAAAAAAAAAGTACTGAGAATGGCAACGGAATGGATCGCCGGGATTTTATTCTCGAATATCAGAATACCCAAATCCGTGTCCGTTACAATTTACAATTTGGGGTGCCAGTGTGTGATTCCCTGGCCCTACATTGCAGAATCCCGATTAAATTCCAATTCCAATAGCAAGGAACTCATCTGTTTCCTACCTTACTCATTATTACTGGTCTAGAATTATTTCTACTTCATTATCGTTCGTTTTCATGCTCCTTTGCAATTTATCTCGTTCTCTCACACTCCTTTTTATGCTTGCTTCATACTACACGCTTAATATGTATTTCTGCATCCATATTTCAAAATCTCTTGTCCAAAATCTGGTTCCTCCAAATCTCAATATGTGGCTCCAATCTTCTTTGTTACGTATGGGACAAACCCCTGCTCAGTGTTTCTCCTAATTCCTGTTCTCCACCGCATTATTCTTCTCCTGCCCTCACCTGTACGTCCTCCTCTGCCCAGTTGTTCTGTCTCTCGTATGGCAGCTTCCACACTTTGCATTCTATATCAACACATTTCTTTATTGTATCCATTCCAAATTATCTCTATATACCTTTCGTCTTCTCGTCTGCTGTCCAAAAACATAAAAATTAGAATATACAAAAACATAATTTTGCCTGTGGTTCTGTATGGTTATGAAACTTGGTCTCTGACATTAAGGGTGAAGGTGTTTGAGAACAGGGTGTTGAGGAGAATATTTGGACCGAAGAGGGATGAAGTGACAGGAGGTTGGAGAAAACTGCATAATGAGGAGCTTCATAACTTGTACTCTTCTCCAAGTATAATTAGAATGATCAAGTCAAGGAGGATGAGGTGGGCAGGGCATGTAGCACGAATGGGGGAGACGAGGAATGCATATAGGATATTGGTGGGAAAGCCAGAAGGAAAGAGACCAAGGCGTAGGTGGGTGGACAATATTAGAATGGATCTTAGAGAGATAGAATAGGATGGTATGGATTGAATAGATCTGGCTCAGGATAGGGACCGGTGGAGGGCTCTTGTGAACACGATAATGAACCTTCGGGTTCCATAAAATGCTGGGAAATTCTTGAGTAGCTACAGAATTGGCGGCTCCTCAAGAAGGGCTCAGCTCCACGAGTTAAGCAAAGTAAGTACTGGCTGGCTCTAGAGCCCTTTGGACCTTGACCGCTTTATCAGTTTCTTAATCCCATACACAATTAGCAGAACTCCTTGGACAGGGGATCAGCCCGTCGCAAGGCCGCTACCTACATACTGACTAACACAAACACAGAATAAACGCACAGAGACATCCATACCTCGACTAGGATTAGAACCCACGATCCCAGTGTTCGAGCAGGCGAAGACAATTCATGCCTTAAACCGCGCGGCCACTGTCATCGGCTTTCAATCGATACTACCTTATCGTTCTTCCCTACATTCTCTGAAACATCCCCTACGCCCAGCCTTTCCAACTGCTCTTTAATTCTGTTCCGCTCCTTGTTTTTCCACTTCCTCCTCTGCTGTCTCAGTGCGTCTCCTAATGGTTGCCTCATCTGTTTCCAACAGTCTTAACCAGTATTGCATTACTCGCTCTAACACTTCTCTCCTGTTTCCCCTCCCAGATTCCTTCATACAAGCACCATTCGCTGACATCAGAGGTACCGTCCCTCCCGCTGCTCTTACAACACGGGTCTCGGTACTGCAAATGTGCTCACTTATAACGTCATCCTAACTCAGGGACTCACAACAACTCTGGTGTCATGAACGCCTACTTGGGACGGGTAATGACGGTCGAAGCGTAAACCCTAACACCGCCTTAATCTTCTGTCGAGATCTATACGCGATAGGCACGCGCAACTAGCCGAGAACTTCCATAAGACATGACTGCACATAGGTGTACCCAAAGGTAAAACCACAGTTGCATTACACTTACACCTTTCGTGTTGTTATTTGTTTGTTTTCCTACCCTGGTGTTTGTTTCGGTATCTTTCGTAACATCCGAAACACTTTCTTGCAATATAAACAACAGACATATCACACGAAAAGTATAGGTCTAAGTGTAAATAAAAACTGTAAATTTACTTCTAGGCAACTCTGTACATCAACTCTCCCAGGAAGAGAAGTTCAGTCAGTTGCACAATGACATCCTGCGAGCAGACAAGACACACAAGTGATGCCTAACTCAACAACGCGCCTGCTGGAATCTTCCCTGAAACCTTTACTGAAACCTATTACATAAGCAGTTGCGTATCTTACTGTGTGATGACCAGCTGGCAGGAGGTAGGTCTCTAGGGCGAAGGTGCAGAAAACCTGCACCGCCGCAAGCAACACCATCTGGCGCACTCACCTGTAACAACACAACACATTACAGTACACAGGTGAATCAACCGTAATTTGCGACAAACGTATCATATCACACGTTTACACAGCCACGAAGATTTGGGTTCTGGTCTTCTGGGTTATGGCACCGTGGATACCAGTGTACAAGCCTGCCTGAAGAGGGGAGTCAGAGCGTGTTCCTCCTAAACGTTTTACATGATGTCACAACCCAGAAAACCAAATATCCAAATCCATTACATATTATCCAAGTGAAGCCCAAAGGTCTAGTAGGCGGATCGAAATAGACCTACACGATTACACGATCTTATTAAAGCAGACCAACAAGACTGCACGCTCCGATTGAAGAAGGCCTATACGACTGTACGTCGGATTGAAGTTGGCCTACACGACTGTGCGATCGGATTGAAGGCCTACACGACTGTACGATCGGACTGAAGTAGGCCTACACGACTGTACGATCCGGATTGAAGTAGGCCTACACGGCTGTACGATTGGATTGAAGAATGCCTACACGATTACACGATAGGTTTGAAAAAGCCTATATAATAATAATACAGGATTGAAGAAGGCCTATGTAATAACACGATACGACTGAGGAAGGATCGAAGTAGGCCTATATAATTATACGACAGTCATTTGCGTTGGAAAATTAAGGCTGGACATATGAACTAGCTCAATCAATTGGGCCCAACTAAGTACGTTTCTACCTAAAGACGAAGACAGAATCCAGTCTCCGAAACGATGATTTAAATGAAAACGCAGGACGATGGATTATGTCCAAAAACACAAGAACTGTACTTTTCTTTCAATTTTTTATCATGAAAATATTCATGGTCTATAATTATTTTTGTATTGCCTTAGCGGTCGACACTACTGCGCCGTATTTTGGAAGTCGCGGGTTCAAATCTCGGACCGAAGACCTGCTACCCTGACGGAGGCCTTTTGGCGTTTTCCTCGGTCCCTACAGGCAAATGGTAGGAAGTACGTCAAATCAGACCACGACCGTTTCCTTTCACACATCTTGTCGAACCACTTCACACTAATCGTTTCATCATTCGACGATACATAAACTGCGCTACCTAATCGTTACATAAAAAATAAATACATCGCTTTACAAAGCATGTTAATGTAAATTTACGTGATGACACGATTTAAGGTGGCCTATTTTCCCGTTACTTATAGAACACATTTGGAAATAACTACAGTGAAATATGAAATCAATTGACCCCCCCTCCCAATTTGATTTATGGTTCGTTACAAGTACACTGGAATAAAAAGGAACTGTGTCATGTTTCCAGGTTTAAGTTACGCTACCTAGAGGCATTTGCAGATTAGAAAAAAAAACACAGTGGCCGAGAAGTCAGTTAACCTAAATCACTCTCTCGTATTAATAGGAATCTTCAGGTTTAAACCTGCCAGACAATTTGTAGAACGGTATCGTACACAGATTTGTGTTCCGAACATGAAGAATGTCATTTCGAACAATTTCTTTATAAATTCAGTAGGTAATAAAGAAATTTCTAACGTATTTTAGTATACACTGTATGAACCAATCATCGTCTATAATGAACATTAATAATAAATCGCTACGGTAGGGCACAAAACCGGCATGCACTGTCTTCGCTCGCTTGGAAACCGGGATCGCGGGTTCGAATCCCACTCAGGGCATGGATCTTTAGTTTGTATGTGCGCGTTTTTCTGTGTTTGTGTACACGTAGAGGCCTCGTGACGAGCTGATCACCCGCCCCAGGAGTCCTACCGAATGTGTAAGATCAAGAAAAACCGAAGTGAACGGAGAAATTCATGGAGGTAGGCCTAGGCCCACTGGGGCTGTAGTGCCAAGGGGGAAAAAAAGAGCACAAAACCAGTTTCCGTTTAATCTAAATTCCGTTTCACACAAGTTTCAGTCTAATGGAAACGAAATGAAGGTAAGGTCACGCTATTCACACTGCTAACTATGCGACAAAAAATTACTTAAACTTTTCGACATGTTATCATTTATATATGAAATAAATATGGGGTCCTGAAGCAAAAACACATTTGGCTATCACAGAGAATAAGCGGACAACGTGTGATCACAAACATATCGGGGTATATGCGAAATTCATATGTGGGATTTAGCACAAATTCCATCGCCGTGACGGGTCCCACGCAGCCTTGTGACGGTGCGTGGGTAGGGGAGGGCAAGAGACCAACTGGATGACCACACCGCATTCCCACAGCACGCATCCACTGTATCGGCATTATTGAGCTATCCAACTGTACACGAATTTTATACCACTTCATGTGTGAGATCGCATTCAACGTTCATTAAAGTCCTGGGTTCATGCTTGTCTGTCACGTCGCTATCACTTCAGGCGATAAAAAGTACTGTGCGTCCACATGTTTCGCATCCCGTATTATAACGCAAGATCACTCAGGGCCGAACAAGTACAAGGTCTGGTTATGCGCATCCAGCAACACCACAAATACGTTACCTTGTGATCAACGTCGGAATTGTGTATTAATAATTTAAATTACAGAAATACGGCATTAACAGTGTAACAATTGTTGCTTCATCAATTCTGTTCTAAACTTCTTTCCGCACCGTGTGCCCACATTTCAAAGTTGTGATGAATATGGCCGTTTCTAGGCAACGGTTTTGTAACACACGTTCCCGCTGCCATTAACAGACGCACATATCCACCGCTAGTCAACGGTTCGCCTAACACATTCATCTGGCAACGAATAAAACAAAGTAATATACGAACTGTTAGAGACGGTGATTATGTTTCGTTCGCCTGGAAGTCAGTTCAGATCAGAATAGACACCAGAAAGAAGTCAGTCACGGCAGAAGAGAAGACACTCGTAGTCCAGTAAGGAATGGAGCGAGTCTGAGACAGTCATCGATTCTGAGCTGTTATTTTTTTTCCTTGGCACTACAGCCCCAGTCGGCCTAGGCCTACCTCCATGAACTTCTCCGTTCACTTCGGTTTTCTAGTTCTTACACATTCGGTAGGACTCCTTGGGCGGGTGATCAGCTCGTCGCAAGGCCTCTGCCTGTACACAAACACAGAAAAACGCACACAAATATCCACGCCCTGAGTGGGATTCGAACCCACGAAACCCGGTTTCCAAGCGAGCGAAGACAGTGCACGCCTTAGACCGCTCGGCTACCGAGACCGGCTGTGAGCTGTTAATAGTTGACTGTAATTATAACAGAAGTGCCATCAAATCCAATCATCCAGTCCAGAACCCGCCATTATTCGTCATGGAACCCCGGACACGTGACGATACGAACCAAAATAATAGTATTATTAAAGATAATGCTCATGTAACTACACTGAAGGCTGATTTAGTGTGTAACACGTTTCTTCACACTCCTGCTTTCACAGATTTAACTAATCTAAGTGTAACATATAACAATGGCCCTAGCAATCCAAGTAAGCAAAAACAAAAGGTTAAAACGGTTTAATGAAAGCTCTGAAATGTTAGTTCTGACAAACGTTGCTAGTTAAACTGTGTTACACACAGCTTCATGGTTTATGCTCCTTTCGTTTCATTTACCACTAAGAAAACAGGAAGTACTCTGCAGAATTCACAACACACTGCACAGTCTTCGAACTCCTATAGATATCGTGTTGTTAATGTAACATTTATAATTCAACCACAACCTGCTCATGGGTAAGCGTGCTGGGTTCGTGAGTAGATGGTCACAGGATCGAAACCTACAGCAATCACAACAGTTCATCTCTTAGAATTATATTTTAAAAATTATTTAATAATAATAATACCATCATCGTCATCATGTAATTTAGTATTGTCACGTGTAGGAGTGACTATAGACGAGGGTTTGGACCGGCGAGTCGATTTACTGGATATTCACAAGCTGTAACTACAATTAATTCTTATATGCTCAAGATTACGCTATTATAACACATAATTAAAATCTTCTATATCTGCTTGCAATAGTTGTTGCTAAGTAACAGATCTAAACAATGGCTAAACCTTGAGAATGTTTTCACTGAATTACATATAAAGTCTTCTCTTCACAGCCGCCCGTACAGAGTTGAACTCTCAACCGCTCCTAGCTGAGTCTGAGTCTATGTTAAGATCGAAGGTCAGTCGGCCAGTCTGTCTTAGAATAAGGCACCCATCTGGGGTTTACGACCACATTTTTATTACTCAGACAGTTCAGGTTTGTCGATGTGGGGCGCTCTCTCTGATGGGAGGATGGGTCTGACGTTTACAACTGCTGCTGGCCCTCGCCAGCACAGTCATTCTTGAATTCGAGTCCCGGGGGACTGGCGACAATATTTTACTGCCTCAGATTCGATATTTCCTTTTTCGTCGCCTCCTACGACTCGCAGGGCTACGGTGGAGGTTTTCACCCCGCCTCCAAGCTTCTGAATTCACTTCTCTGCACAGACCCCATTGAAAACACATTCTGTATTATTGATGACGTCATCGCGTTACATAGTACGGTCCCATAGGCGGAAATGTGTTTACCGAGCAGTTGCCCAGAAACAGATTGCATAACCCCGTTGTTCTATAGTTGCGTGCGTGTACTGCTTAGCAACGGTTGTTTCTGTGCCTCAACTGTTCTTGTATGGAATAAATACGCCAGAATTGTGACGTGAAGATCCAATGCTAGGGAACGACTCAGTAAACAAGCCCGCAATCAACAATAGAGAATACTCATTTCTAGGCAACGCTCGCAATACGTTCACGCAACAGCAGAACCGCTGTCGCAGGAGGTGTTCTTTCTATGTGGTTTGCATATATCCACTGCTAGGTAACGGAAGTTTTCTGTGCTGTGGTCCGACCCGGGGCTATATATCAACAAGACAACAATAACTGACAGTTCAACTAGCAATAATCGCACTTCCGATAAACCTCATTGGTTACGATACTGCCACTGCGCAAAGCCACTTACTACTATAGACAATGAATCTGACAAAGGACAGACCCGACCTCTCGTCAGAGAGGGCGCCCCACAATAACAAGACCTAAACTGTCACACAGTAATAAATATCTAGTCATGAGCCCCAGATTGGGCTCGACACCAACACTGACTGACTGACTGACTGACAGTTCAAACCCGTGTGGAGACGGGGTTGAATACCTCCACCGTGACATTGCGAGTCGTAAGAGGCGACGAAAAGGGAAGTCTCAAAACTGAGACAGTTGAATATGGTTGCGAGTCCCTTGGGACTCGGACCCCAGAAAGACTGCGCCGGCAAGTTCCAGCAACATGTACAAAAGACAGACCCGTCCTCTTGTCAGAAAGGGCGACCCACAATAACAAGACCGAAACTGTCAAACATTAATAAATACCTGGTCATAAGACCCAGTGCGGGCTCGACACCAAGATTGACTGACTGACCGTCAGCCACAATGTGACTTTAACTCTGACTGACAGTTCAGTTCAGTTCAGTTCAGTTGGAAGTCAGTATACCGACCGAACAGTGTCCAGCTGGAAGATAACACTGTGTCAGAGGGTGATATGCGAACTATTGTAACCTAACTAGTCGTATGAAGCTCGAATAAATTCGACCATCGAATCTAAAACCGGGAGAAGTGACAGTATCAATGTCTTCTTTCAAGCACATGTTCTGTCTACACTATATTTATTGGTTATAACCTCAATGAACGGATGCAATGCTTGTGATCCCCGACTTACAACATCCCTACAAACGACGACAACAGTGCTTATGGTTTTGGAGGCCATTCAACAGCATGGTTAATAGCGCCGTACAAAAGACACAGACAAGTTTATGATCTACCAACAAACAAACAAAATCCGTGGTTTTAGTCCGCAAGCGAACTATACCGACCGAACGACCGCCGCTTGTCGGCGAAGTTAGTGCCAACTTTTGGGGATAGAGGGTGTCGCGTGGTCAGCGCAACGAATCCCCACGGCCATTAATCTCGGTTTTCTATACCGGGGCCGCTATTTCCTTGGGATAGCTCCTCAATTATCCTACCGAGGCTGAGTGGACACCGTTCCAGACCCACCATATCTCAGAAAAACTATCAGCGCCGCGAAACGAACCCCGACCTCTAGATCTCTAGGCAAGAATTCTGATCACTAGGCCACAGAGGTGATGATCTAAACCCGTATCAAATTTCAAACGCCCAGTTTCACCGGTTCACTAGCTTTCGCCATCAAGCACATAAATATTCAGTTATTCAGTATTAGAGGGGATGGGTTTCCCCATGCACCGCGACTAGTAGTCTATTGTACGTCCCCCTTTAATTTCTACTGTCGTCATACACTACCCGTACTGGTGCTCGCTATCTGCCCCTTTCTGCCAGCGAGGTCGGCCCTCTTCTGGCAGTGGTACCCGATAACTTCCCCATCTACCGGAGGCATTGGAAACTATTTGGGCAGGAAACTTTTGCCTAATTTTGCTCCCTCCCGGAGGACTTGTTCCCTGAATTTTTTCGCCCTTAAAAATTCCACGACCTCCGCTGGGTTTGAACCCGCGTACCTTGAGTCATGAGGTGGGAACGTTACCCCTAGACTACGGAGGCCACTAACCACATAAATACGGCCTTAATGAATTCGCCATGATGTAGTTCACTCAACATCGTTGCATATTTTTCCAGAATCTGTTATCATCCGTCATTTTAGGATTGCCCTTCCGACCTCGTGAGCTCATGAGAAGCGCAACACAGATATTGGCAATTGCTTGGGTGGGCTCAAATGGTGTAACTTTCCTACGAAACTTTACAAAGACAGGTCTATAGTAAGGTAAAAAGGTAAAGCTATCCCTGTAATAGGCCGTAGAGGTCCATAGGGTTGTGAGATGTCGAGGCCCCCATATTTTCTAGATAATCGGCTCACAGATGGCGGTGAGATTGTCAGCCTTACGCATCGGTCGCCCTTTACACCGAGGAAGATTCCTGGCACTCGTTTTTGTTATAGACTTAGTCGACCCAAAGGCCATACTGCGGCTGGAAGGATTATGTAAACTAAAAAATCCAATGACCTCATTGAGAATCGAACCCGCGACCTTCCGGATTATAGCACAGTGCCTCAATCAACTATGCTATTGAGTTCAAACGTTAAAAGCGGAGGCCCACACTTCATGGCAATCTAATAAACCTACTTTTTTTTCGGAAGAAAGGGCATTACGCTAAAAAAAGTTTCTTAAACCTGTCCCTCACTACTAAATTATTTTCTATTGTCTGAAAATAAGTATATCGACTAAAAAGACAGAAATAAAATTCGGCGCCTGCAGATGAGCACAAAGCCAAGTCACTTCGCAAACTTCGTCTGTTTCACACCCTAACGATAAGACCTTGCACTTTCCTGGCCATGAGGCTAGCTGAGACCCAGGGCCTGTCCGAATGTTAAGGAGAAAGTCTCTTGTCACTGCCGGGAATCGAAGTCGCACTCCTTCGTCGTCCAGCCTGTAGCGTCGTGGCTATGTCGCCTGAGTTAAGTAAAGTAAAATTGTCCTTGTGCGTAACTAATTAAGCACAACGCCAAGAAAGTGTATGGGGGAGTGGGTGTATAGCTCCATATTTCCATTACCTCGGCACTAGCTGGTGGTGGTAAGCTTCACGCTCCTGCCGCTTCATACCCGGAGAAAGAGACCCCGGTACCCACTGGACAGGAGGCTGGGTGGGCCTCGGACCCGGCCTGGACTCTGAAGAAAATTCTTGACCCTACCAGGACTCGAACTCCGACCCCCCGGTCGTCCAGCTCGTAGCCAGTGGCTTTACCGTCTACGCTACCCGACTCCGTAGCTATATAAATGAAAACTGTCTAAAAGGAAGATCAGAGGACACTTAAAGATGAGGACAGATGAATTCTGAACACAATATTCGGGATCGGTACAGTCTAAGAACACGAATCCATTCCTGTTGTTGACGTCGTCATAGTCAATGCTATAAATTTCTTATGTTTGCCCGAGGCTAAACCTGAGCATGAACAAGAAGTCACGTCCACACTATGCATGTACTGGAAAAGGCATCAACTTTGTGTTCCCTTTATGTTGGCATTAAAAGCTTAACTGTACTGAATATGTAACGGTTCACGTTTGTAATTTCAAAAGGCAGGTAACGTTTTTACTTTGTGTTGGGAAATGGAAACATTCTTAGTGAAAAAGTGCACAGCGAAAATGGCTGCATATTCCGCGAACCCCCTTTATTGCCGAGAATAATGAAAGTCTGCATTCTGCACTAGGAAACTGTTTCGTACGCATGAGTACGTGTAACAAAGCGAGCGGCTGTGATAACGGTACACTAGAGATCCGAAGTATATTGTCACATGACGGGGTAGTATACAAGTGATGTCATCCACTGCTAGGCAATGGCACAATAAACACGCCCATACGTCAACAAACAAGCGAACAATTGCTAAGCAACTAATAAACACCGAACAACATAAGAACCGTGTGAGGCGGTGTTTCCTATGCGGTCCGACATGAGGCGAGGCAGCAGCCTTACAGTGAGGACGTGAGCACCGAAACAGAGAAATATATACATTGTTGCATTTATCTAGCAACGTGCGGTGAAGACATAGAATCTCTGATGTATGGAGTACTGATTTACAGTGTAGATCAGTGAAACTATTATACGTGTAGTTACGTGCAATTAGTTACAAGTGTTCAATACATCTAATAATCAATCCAAACCCCTTGACTAATCACGAAATCGTGACAATATATTCATAAGACTAGAAGAAAACAAAAGGGAAAGATGTATACACAAACCCTAATATAGTTTATGCCGGTCACGGTAGCCGAGCGGTCTAAGGCATGCACTGTCTTCGCTCGCTCGGAAGCCGAGATCGTGGGTTCGAATCCCACTCAGGGCATGGATGTTTGTGTGCGTTTTTGTGTGTTTGTGTACAGGTAGAGGCCTTGCGAGGAGCTGATCACTCGCCCAAGGAGTCCTACCGTATGTGTAAGATCTAGAAAAACCGAAGTGAACGGAGTTCATGGAGGTAGGCTAGGGCCACTGGGGCTGTAGTGCCAAGGGGGAAAAAAAATATAGTTTATATACTCAATAAGACACTCCGCCGAATTTTCAATGGGCACTACTACACCAGTCTTTATGTCAAATTTAAGGTCTCTGTAAAACACCTTACCCAGGGAACATGATCGCAAGTCGTTAAATGACATTTAAATGTTTTGCCACAAGATGACTCGTCTGGAGGAAAACAGCGTTTTGTCTTTCGTATGTTAGATGTGTTGGAACGCTACCAAGTTTAACTGGGCTGATGCTAAAACTGAGGAGAACAATGTCTGTGGCTGATATTGTTTCAACCTCTGTTTTTCTTCCAAATAATCACATTATTTCTACTAATACAGATATATGAAGAGCCGTATCGGTATAGCGACTGGCTACGATCGAGGGGTCGGAGTTCCAGTCCCGGTAGGGTCAAGAATTTTCACTTCTCCATCACGTCCAGACCAGCTCTGCGGTTCACCCAACCTCCTATTCAATGGGTACCGCTGGATCATTCCCAGGGGATAAAAGGGCCAGAGCGTAAAGCTGACCACTCACCTGCAACTAGTGCCGAGATCAAGAAAATGTGAATCTATACATCCACTCCCCCATACGCCTTCATGGTGTAGTACTTAATTAGTTAAGCATATGAACAACTTTACCTTTCATACACTTATACAGGGTGTCGCAGGAGGAATGTGCCAAACTTCAGGAGGGTGTTCCTTATGTTATAGTATGCCGATATAACCCAAAACACCTATGTCCAAAGTTGAACGGTTACGGAGATAATGGCCCGAGAAAAGTGTGGTCTTCTGGCGAGTCCACGCACTGTACCTGTCAGCTGGCATGTCTTATCTACGTTTGTCCTTGAGTGTGGTGATGGCAGCTCACGTTAGCCCCATACACTCGCATACCAGAACGCGCAGTCAGCAATGTTACGTCAGCGCTTGCCATTCATGTGTCACGTATAGTGCTTGGAACTCTTAATGACAACTTTGACATGGCGTGAGAGTTTTTTGTAGTTCAAATTAATGGCTTCATGCACTCACAAGTTAGTTTGATGTTACGTACATTATTAACATTACAGAAACCCCATATTCCTCCCAGTTTTAATATGTATTTTGTAATCAACAAGTATGTAACACCGGTCAAAGTTTCACACTTCTCTGGCCATTAGCTCCGTAACCGTTCAACTTTGGACATAGGTGTTTTGTGTTATATCGGCATACTTTAACATAAGGAACACCCTCCCGAAGTTCGGCACATTCCTCCTGGGACACCCTGTATATTCAATGCATCTCCCTTATGTTCATTCTTTCAAGTTGTTTGGGTTGTTTAGACACACATTTCTCTGTGCAGCCATACGAAAGTTTCAAAATTATGCATACGTTTCAGGACGATGTATCTCCGTCTAATAATACTCTAATTTATGATGCTGCTTTCTATAAAACTACGTTAGTCGAAGTGATACAATACATCTAATTAAGATCCAAAAATATATGACAATAGCACATTAATACAAATATTATGTTTTTGGACAATGTCTATGGTCGTGTTTTTATCTAAAACACAGTCCTGTTTATATTTTAAAACACAACTCTTCGAAGACTGCATTCTGTTTCCGTCTTCAGATGAAACCTACTCATTTGGGCCCAATCGATAGAGCTAGTCCATATATCCGTCCGTGTTTTGAAATATATTGACATGTCTAACCGTTGGTGGACAACGGGAGGTGGAATGAGTTACCACGAAGACA
Organism: Cryptotermes secundus; assembly: GCF_002891405.2. Classification (NCBI taxonomy): domain Eukaryota; kingdom Metazoa; phylum Arthropoda; class Insecta; order Blattodea; family Kalotermitidae; genus Cryptotermes; species Cryptotermes secundus. Next base: position 771,612 of record NW_019720574.1, read on the forward strand.
GACCCTTGATAAACGATCGGTTGCCAAGTTACGCAACAGTAAGGAAAGCGGTGTTTCTTCGTGCCTTGCTGAGTAGAGCCGAAGCGCGCTGGTTGCTAAGCAGCAATAAACGCTCGGCATCGTTGCCCAGCAACGCACGTAAACACGGTGTTTACGCAACAGTGAAGCGAGGTGGGTTCTCCGCTGTCCGACTGAGGGTTTATAAGATAAACTGGAATGTCTACGGAGTCAGGTGGAGGCGGGGTCGAATACCTCCACCGTGACCCTGCGAGTCGTAGGAGGCGACGAAAAGGGAAGTTTCAAAGCTGAGACAGTAAAATATGGTCGCAAGCCCCAAGGGACTCGGACCCGAGAAAGACCGCGCTGGCAAGGGCCAGCAGCATATGGAAAGACAGACCCGTACTCTCGTCAGAGGGGGCACCCCACAAAAATAAGACCGTAACTGTCAAACGGTAATAATTAATATCTGGTCATGAGCCCCAGATGGGGCTCGACACCAAGACTTACTGACTGACTGACCGTCAGTCGTAATGTGACTTCGACTTTGACTAAGGAGTCAGACAACCCCGTGTGGACGTGGGGTCGAATACCTCCACCGTGACCCCGCGAGTCCCAATGGACTCAGACCAAAGAAATACTGCACTGGCATGGGCCAGCAGCATATACAAAAGACAGACCCGTCCTCTCGTCAGAGAGAGCGCCCCACAGAAGCAAGACCTTAACTGTCAAACGGTAATAATTAATATCTGTTTCATAAGCCCCGGATGGGGCTCGACACCAAGACTCACTGACTGACTAACCGTCAGTCGTAATGTGACTTTGACTTTGACTACGGAGTCAGTTAAAATGTAGCAGCCGCCGAAGCCAGCTAGTATTCGGAACATTCGGTCAGTGGAAGTCCAGCAGTCGCCGAGTTCAGTTGTAGTGAGTGAACTGTGAACGTGAAGACGCCATAAGTCAGTTGGAGTACAGCAGCAGTCGCGGAAAGAAGACCCGAACGCGTGGTGAGAAGATTTTGTGTGACAGTGTGCGATAACTGGGAAGTGAGCCAGTAAAGGCTTATTGTGTGCGTTATATTGGGAGTGTGTAATTCAGAGAGACTTGTACAGCTCCCGCGTTATTAATAAGTGAAGACTACTGAAGATAGAGTGAATTAATTAGTGTGTAGGGTTTTTAAATTGTCTAAACCCGCAACAGTGTTACAATCAATTGTAGTTACGAGTTGTAGGTTGTTAGATAAACCAATTAACAATCCGAACGGCGTCGTCAGTAGCAAAACACGTTACAATATAAACAGAACGGTGTTTTAGATAAGAACATGACGATGGATTATGTCCAGAAACGTAATTTGTCTAATAAATCCAATACTTAACTTTCTGTATATAGAAAAATCATTCTGAAATTAACAGCATTGTAGTTCACTAAAAATGCTCGATAGTTCAGCGTTCTAACTATATACAAGACACGTGAAAAAACAAGGGAATCCCGCCAGAATATACGCAAAACTATGAACAGCAGGCCTACACGAACTATTCTGGTTTACTTTCAGGTCGATTGGTTGTTTGAAATCTGCTTCCAGTTCAACACACGCAGACGTGTGTGCTAGACAGGTTGTCTACGACACAACAAAGGGAAGTGCAAGGCTAATTTCCGGCAACCGCCACATCATTATCTGAAACATGCCTTTACAATGGCAAACTTGTTCGCTGGTGGAGGGGGGTAGGGGGAGGCATTCTCTGTTACATGCTGAACGCTGTATCAAAATGAGTTTTATTATGAACGACATTATAACATGTAACCTTTAAATAAAAGACGATCAAAATCAAAGTTCAGAGTTTAAACAACAATACGTCAATGCAGTGATCGATTCTAGGTTGATTTAAAAGCTCTTTCATTCCTTTGCACATACCATATGGCGCAGAATGAAATGAGACGAATAAACCCCGTAAGTGATAAGAAAGTTAACATGTATAAATGTAGGCCTCCTCGGCCCTTGCACCGCGACCTACAGTGGTGTATTGTGCTTAAAGTTAACATGTGCTTAATTAATTATGCAACACGCCATGATGAGGTATGGGGGGGGGGGTGGAGCTGAATGGTCAGCTTCACACCCTGGACGCTTTACCCCC
>NW_019720574.1:773905-823405 GCF_002891405.2 Cryptotermes secundus
CTGCTTTTACCGGTTCTCACGGTCTCTTCGCTTGCAGATTTCTTATATTTCTTCTTCTACCCTGAAGATGGAGGCGATACGTTACTCCGAAACGTCGGTTAACACCACATATACACGGCGCCAAATCCCAGAAGACTGCTTTCTTCAAAAAAGATGATGTTTACGTGTCTAGGCCACTGCTAGCCATCATCAGAAGTCAGCCACCACAACAAAGCAATACTTCATACTGTCTTGTTCGCGTGCACTGGCTGGCAGTGGCCGAAACACGTTATATTTGCTGCACTTGATGGACCTTACTATTCAGTCATGTATTAAAAAGTGTTAACAGCTCAAAATTTCGCTCATAAAGATGGGTACTAATGTGTAAGGCGGCAGTCGTGGCGAATTTGAAGGTACGATCTTGGCACCAAAACAAATTCGGTGGCTTCAGTACCCAAGCGAATTATACCGACCGATCGACCGCTGCTTGTCGGCGAAGCTTCGAGAGATAGCCCACGTATTACACAATATACTGATGTGAGTGAACAGCTCCGTCCTCCGGTTATCAGTAGCCATGAGAAAGGCGGCCGAAAGGTTCACAGAAGCAGGACGTGATAGAAGAGAAAGCAAAATTAGGTGTATGTGCAAGCTACGGACCCCGGATTGTCCACTGCGTCACCAGTAGCAATACCCAGCGACCACCACCATGACTCAGGATGAGGTTCTATAAACACTAAAACTAATAGCGCACTAATGGAGACACATATGCAATGCGAAGCTATGTACTCATTCACTTCGGCCTAAGCGCGCAAGTGGATATTACGTACTACTCTGCCCACAGACGTGGTGTATAAGACTGCATCCTTCTTCATTATAATCTTCTGACTTATGACACTGTGTAATCCAGCAAGTGTATACAAACATTTTGGATGAACCTGGCACCTCAATCATCAGGTTAGCGGTTACCGGTTCTATGGCAGCAGATCCTCCCAAAATCTGACACCCGTATTACCGGACTAAACCGCGTCCATCTTCGGTGTAGAAGCATCATTCATATCCTGATGATGGATAAAGACTTCGGTACGTCCACCTTGAAGACAGAGATGACTCTTCTACCTTCAGTATTGAGGCAGCATGTTGCTCCAAAGCACTGGTAACCATCGAACAGACTATACAAGTAAGATTTGAGGCTTTCACGGCGNCTATACAAGCTTCACCTTCAGGGAGACGCACTTCTGCCCTCAAGACAGACGCAGCATGTTCCTCTGAAACGCTAGAAATCGGCAACCAGATTACATTGCCCTCATCTTCAGAGCACAGCAATTAGTTCTACTCGGAAGATAGGTCCAATGTCCTCCTCCCAAATGTCGGTAACCCCATAAGACTACAAGGCTTCCACCTTTATAGCAGAAGTACCAATGGAGGCAATTGGTTTCTCCTAAACGCTGTAGCCACCTACCAGACCACACCGTCTTCATCTTAACAGCAGGAAGGTGTCATTTTGCATTGAAGATGACGATCCCACTTGTGAAAGGTGTCTGAAAGAAGACGAATCAGCCACACACATTCTATGCGATTGTGGGGCCATAGCTTATTTAAGATTTCGTCACTTGGGCCACTTCTTCATGGAACCAAGGGAGTACTATGACGCCCCCATAAATAAAGTCCTGCAGTTCATTCAAAGTGTAGGATTAATAAGGGGTTAATTAAAGGGGAAGCACAATAGATGATTGTTGGTCGCGGTGCAGGGCCTGATTGTGGCCCACCCCCTCATACATACATACATACATACATTGCCCTGAAGCTCTTGACAGTACCTTCCTCTCGAACGCTAACTCCCTCGTGCAGAGTACATACCTCCGTCTCCACAGCGTATCATTTCCATCCTGAAGATGGAGGCAGTACCGTCCTCCCACACGCTGGAAACCACCGACAAGCCTACAGATCCTTCATCTTTACAGTAGAAGTGCCTGTTTTGCCCAACGCTGGTAACTACATGCAGATTACACAACCTGAAAACCTACAGAATCTTCATAGCCCTGAAAACCACTAATCTCATGCTATTAACATACTTTCCGAAAGTCGACGAGCGGTGCAAATAGAGTTACATTTCTAACTCCATTTCTTGCTAATATAAACTGCATTACTGTTGCTCCTATCCGATACCGTCCGTCCGCTCTTTCTTATCCGAACACAGAAGGAAACCAGTAACTACTACAGGTTCATCTTACAGTAGCGTAACGCATTCTACTGCCAGGCAAATCGCACCTCTTGCTGAAAGTGGTATCAATGATGACATCTTTCTTTCACCTTTAGGTCATTATATACACCGAGACAGGTGTACGCGTCACCCTGGCGGTTCACATACGTTTGGCGCAATATTGCCCCGAAACTACGGCGTTTCTGTGAAGCGAACTTATGCATTATGGATCAGCCTGACTTTATAGGAGGGGCGTCTGACTCTTCTGCCAGAGCCCACACTCTCAAAAAAATGCACTGTACGTTCTTACATTTAAGGTAAAGGTAAAGTTGTCCTTGTGCTTAATTAATTAATTATGCAGTGTAGCATTATAACCGTTTGTAAGGCAAGCGACGAGGATGAGTGTGGATTGACGAGACTGAAGATGGACTGGTAAAGGCACGTTGTCCCTGTGCTTAACTATAGCACTACGCCATGAAGACGTATGGGGGAGTGGGTGTATAGACCCACGTTTTCTTGACCTCGGCACTAGTTAGAGGTGAGTGGTCAGCTTCACGCCCGGGGAAACAACCCCCACACCCACTGGATAGGAGGTTGGGTGGAACGCAGAGCTGGTGTGGACGACGCGGAGAAAATTCTTGACCCTACAGGGACTCAAACTCCGACCCCTCGGTCGTCCAGCCCTTAGCCAGTCGATATACCGACTACGTAGCCCGGTTCCTCCACCTGATTAAGGAAATAAAGATGGTTTCCAAGTCGTCTTGAAGAACCTTGGACGACAAACAACATCCAACATATTCGCCAAAGAGTTTGTCACCCTGACTTCAGTGAATGCAGTTCATTATCCTAATCTTTAAGATACATTTTAATAATCTCCCCATCTACACTTCGTTTTAGAAGTTTTCTTTTTCAGCACATTTCGACTAGAACTCTGAATCGCATATGGTGAATAAATGAAGAATGCACTATTACCACAGGTTCACAACAACAAGCAGTGCACGTGTTGGTTAAGTGAGGTACTGCTGTCGCTCCCGCACTGGGTACATCGTCTCCAGCCAAGGCTGCACACTCCCACGGCTGTAAAGTACCACAACCGAGCTACAAGCTGGACTCTCGTTGAGATACGTGTCATGTGTACCTAACAGTGCGGAACAAGGCAGTCCCAAATGCGTTCTTTATTCCGACAGAGATTAAGGACTCTTCAAAACAACAGTATTTGTGAAAGAGATTCTTTACGCAGGATACTAAAGAGAACATGTTCGACCTACGAGACAGGCAGCATCACAGCTGCGAAAATTACATAATGAGGAGCATCATAATTTGCACTCGTCATCCGATTCTATTATGGTGACCAACTGAAAGATGACTGGATGGGAGGACAAGCAACAAGCAAGGATGAGAAATTCGTGCAACATTTTAGTCGGAAAATCTGAAGATACCACTTGGGAAGGTCTTGATTTAGATATGTTAATATGATTCAAATTATGTGAGAGTGTGCACTAGTTCATGTGGCTCTGAATAGGTTCCAGTGACGAGATTCAGTCGGTAACGATGATTTTGGCTCATAAAAAAGTTAATTTTGTATTTTAGCGTCCTGTTGCGCTGATTCGTATCCATGTGTATATATTAACCGTCTTTTAGTGCATACAATTTCACCTGTCACTTCACACACACACATACGTCCAGCATTACAACGCACGCAGCCACATAAGAAAGACGCACCATAAGGCACAGTATATACACAATTAAAACATAAGAAGAACGACTCCCATAGCGGATGAATGGCGTTACACACGAGTTTGATATACGAGATGTAAGATGATAGATCTTAACAAGTTTTAATATATAAATTTTATTATTGAACAACGACGAACGCGCATTTTATATCATTTTATAAATGGACACTTGATGGCAGGCAGTGCAATGGTTTAACGTGATTGATACACCTGAGGATGGCAGAATGATGCCGAAACATCTAGTGTGAACTGACAAGTGAAATTGTATGCACTAAAAGACGGTTAATATATACACATTATGGAAGTTACTAATTTCTTGTTAAGCGATACTTTGCTCCTTGAAGTCTATGAAGTGTAGCCTCGATTACAGGTGCGAAAATAGAATATGAACCACAGACCAAAAGCAATAACCGAAAAAATTCAACATGGCCAGTAATGATACTTTCATACGATTGTTAATGAATATAATTACCTGATCATTTTTTTCTTTAAAACATAGTCTGCAGAAAGTGAAGCCGTAGCAAAATATGTACACTACATAATACAGAATTTCGGCTAAAATGCAAGTATTTGGGGTCCTTGTACACGTACTGGATTATCACAAAATAGCTTAATATTTTCAAAAGTTCATTTGTGATTAAATTACACAGGATACAAAAACCAAAATTACATTGCTGGAAGCAGTAACTCAGAATGTTTCTTTATCAACCTCCAGCTATCCAGTGTGGGTTCCACGTGTAACCTTGACCACATACAAACGATATGTGAACCCCTCTCATGCTTTGTGTACGGTGCCTGTGTCAACGCATTCCACAGCTCGACTAATCCTGTCTTTGAGTCCCTGAAGACTGCTAGACACAAAAAAACGGACACAAATTTGATCTTAATGCAGCTAACTTAAGAACAAGTTCATAGGTGTCAGACCTGATAGCTCGGGAGGCAAAGCCTTTCGACCTCCACGACCGATCAATGCACTGTCCGCTTCTGGTCGCGACTTCAGGAAACTCCATACTTTCACAGATTGATCGGTACCTAGGAGCCAGGGTCTAGATCTATCAACTGGGCCCCACTGAGGAAGCTCCAGTCTCCGAAATATTTTATTTAAAAACAAGATGGTGAGTGAAATCAAAGAAGTCCATAATTACAGTTCGTTCATTTTGTGTCTCTCTTAGTACAGTCGCAAGGCCGCGCCATAGCTCAAGCGGTTAGTCGCTGGCTTCCCACCGCGGCGACCCGGGTTCGATCCCGGGTCTCGTCAAGTGGGACTTGTGGTGGACAAAGTGGCGCTGGGGCAGGTTTTCTCCGAGTACGTCTGTTTCCCCTGCCAATCTTCATTCAACAATTGCTCCACAATCACCCTCACCTATCATCTGGGGCTGGTACAATAGGCCAGAAGTGGTCGCAGTACAAAAGACTTAGTCCCAACCCACTTGCAATAACGAAAATAATAATATTACAGTCACAATAGTTTTTAAATGCTCAATCCTTCTGAAATAGAGGAACATTTTCTTTATTATTTTCATGTAATGTTCTTGGAAATGAGAATGACAAATCAAGCGGGGTCCCGCTCCAGATTTTGCTAACCCTATTCTTCCAACCTTAAGAAGACATACCACGATTTACTAAAACTATTGTCACGTGTTGGGGGTGTGGCACGCGACAAATAACTTCACGCCGTCTTGGATATAGCGAATTTATTTCACTTGCTCTTACATTTACACAATTCACAATTTATAAATTACTTGTCTTGCTGGAGTCACTGCCACTCTCTCGATACAACTCAACTAGTAGATGCTGGACTTCAACTGAGACTGAATACTAGTAACTCTTTCACTCTCTCTCTCTCTAGTAACTGGCTCAATGCTCACTATTCCTGAATCAAGTTAAAGTCAAAGTCACATTGCGACTGACGGTCGGTCGGCCAGTCAGTCAGTCAGACTGTCTTGGTGTCAAGCCCCAGCTGGGGCCCATGACCAGATTTCTTTTTTCTTATATGAAAGTTACTGTCCTGTCCATTTAAGGTGCCCTCTCTGACGAGAGGTCGGGTCTGTCATTTGTCAGTCATAGTCCGTTAGTAAGTTCACTGTCAGTATTTACATATTTTTACAATTTAATCTTAATTCCTATTTCTATGTACTATACAGGCCTCTGTCAATCCAGGCTCAGTACAGCAGACTATGCCCTATTTCTAGTAGTATTCGTTACCACGGCAGTCACTTGAACGGTCATATGCTTGACCGCCGCCAAGTTTAAGCTTCTTATACTTTCTGTGTCGGGCTTCGCCTTGCTCAAAGTTGCGAACATTCTCGCTGATATGATTTTGTATGACTTCTGCTTGTTATTCCTGAATAGTATTCGCTGCTCCTTATTTAGGCTCGGCACGAACAACATAGAGAACACATTGCTGTTCGGCAACAGATATCAGGTATTGTTGTCAGGTGTTTATATTTACGCAATGCCTAGCAATAGTCGCTGCACGGTCTCGCCTGTTGAGTGACGTCACATCCTAGCGGGGTGGGGTGTTTACCGAGTGTTGCGTAATGATGGGAGGAGTGGGGGTACGAGACGTCACTCGTGGAAACGCAGAGTTCACGTGACCCCTATTTCCTGTTGTGCCATCCACGTTACACTATTATCTTGTCTTCTGGAATATCTAAGAAGTATGTAGCCTTACGGTCTCGGCGAAAAACTGACAGCTCTCCAACACATTAACTACAGATTTTCTGCCGTTCTTTGCAAAGTAATGTGGAGGACATGTCTGTCGGTCCGCGATCTGGTAACACCACCTAAACAGCTGGACTGATTCCTCTAAAATCGGATGTACGAGGCTTTCAGTAAACGTCGTCCGGTAACTCTGACTTCAGTCACACTGGCCCTCAACAAAGCTCACTACACCGAAGGCCGTATTTGGCTCCACATTCTGCAAACAAGCATAATAAATGGCAAAGAATACAACTGGGAATTTTTTGCATTACATGACACAGTGCAGAGGTCGGAATAGCTCAGCTCCTTGGCAAATGCACATTTCGAAATGCCATGCCTGGTTTCCCAGTAAAATTAACTGCCCTTGATGGCCTACACAGAATGCTCTTCCGTAGTTCTACTTGTTCAACATTCTGTGTTATAGTTACGTGGAATTGTAGTTACGGCGTTGAGTAATAAAGTGAAGTCGCAAGAATATACTCCTCGATGTCTTGTTTCACAACAATCCCAGTGTTCGAGAGGGCGAAGTCGGTTCATGCCTTAGACAGCGCGGCCACTGTGAACCGCAAAGGCCTATTACTTACAAGAAATATACAGTATAATGGGGAAATTTGCCAAAAAAAAAGTAAACATAGCTGTGAGGCTCGATATCTCTAGCAAATGACTCAGGCATCGGTAAAAAATAATTCTCAAGTTGTGGGGTTTGCCTCGGTGCAAAGATAATTTTTCAAAATTGTTAACGTAAAAATTCGTTACATGTACGTTTATAAAGCGGATTACTTTTTTTTTACTTCTTTAATGCGCGTAAAAACAAGAAAGACAATTTTGAACACCCTGTACATTAATTTCCGAGAAAGGACTGCGGTCGGTCAGTGGTTGCTTGGTTGCACGAGACAATGTGTGTGGGATACAGATATAAATCAGTAGCGTCTCCTTGTCGTCTTCCTGCTACGACTGACGACTCTGCGTCATGGGGAGTTGGGATCATATTAACTGAACTTATTAACATCCTGAACTGTACAGAATAGTTACAGAGGCTAAACACAGGGTTCTTAAATACTAGCAAGAAGTCCATTAAAATTTAAGAGGAAAATTTGACCAATCCCACTTCCAGCTACTGTTTCCATAGATAACCCCTTTAGCGGTCTAATCTTATCGGTACTAAAACTGTTTAGATTATACTCTGAACCCCGGATTTCACTAAATATGCATGCCATGAAATGCAACTTTTTGGAAAGTCAGCCTGAGGGCGCAATAGGTGCTGCTATCTAGACGTAAGATTCTTTCGGTATAGAGTGTGAGTGCAATACCGGCTAAAACATAGGGAAGATACACTGTCGTCTACTTCTGAAATGTTCTGGTCCTATCCGTAACTACTACCAACTCTGATAAAGACATTCTGTCACAACAGGAAACACTTTCATTTCCGTAGATATTCGACAGGGCATCGGCATAGACCGACCAGTACCACGCGTTAAACCACTCCTAGAGATCCGGCGTGAAGAAAACATAGGCATACACACACACATATATATTTCGTCTGCTATAAATTAAACAGTCGATCACAATGGCCACGCGTTCTAAGGCATGAACCGTCTTCGCCCGCTCTAACACCTGGATCATGGGTTCGATTTACACTCGAGGCATGGATGTCTCTGTGCGTTTATTCTGTGCACTTCTTTTACGCGTAACATGAGGATAATCCAAACTTCGTTTTCGTCACTGAGGCATACAGTAAACCCAAACAGCAACTAATATGTTAGAACAAAACCACCAACTCTGAACAGTGTTTCGCAAACAGATGTCCAACGCCATAGCAACAGACTATGTACAGTCTGGCGAACATAAAATGTTACATGCAGACTTCAAACACAACGTTCACCCGTCACAGTACAGGCTGCAGTAATTAACGCTAGAGCAAGCGAAAGCCGAACAATATCTGATCTAACCACGTCTCAAAGAAAGGAGACACAATTCCACGTGCCATTCCTACCATGGACAGAACTACAGCGGGGCGGGCTGGGGGTGGGGGGGCAGCTGCCCCGAGCGTAAGTGGGCGCAGTCATTCTGAAAAATCTGAAACGGACGCACAGTGTAACAGTTCTGGCGCGTTATCTCCCTTTCAATTATCCTGAAGCCTGTAAAGCTTACAAAACAGTAAGGTCTGGGAAGAATCAATCGCCTTCTTCCCTTTCCTACGACATGGAACGCATAGAAAACGACGCCTATAACAATTCTTCTACGCAGCGGGAACGTCTTTACTGAGTTGTTACCTAGTAATGACAGGCGGGTTACACACACCTACAGACTTCCCTTCTGATTAGAGACGGGCGGCAAAGAAATTGACGTGTATAATAATTCTTCTCTTGCTGCGAGTATTCGTTGCAGCGAAACGTCTTTACTAAGCCGTTGCCTAGTAATGAAACTACAAAAGCACTTTACCAAACGTTTGCCTAGCAACGATAGGAAGGATAAACAGACGCAAAGGGGAGGGATTTATGAAGTAAGCCGCTGAGATGGGTTCAGTTGCTGTGATATACATACAAGTTTCATAAAGATGGGTTCATGCATTCAAAAGTTGATTGGGGGAGGAATACAGACAAAAACCATGGTGACAGTACAAACCTCCTTCAGGAAAGTAGACTAAAATAATAAATTTCATGAAAATACGTTCACCGGCTCTACAGTTGCTTCACGAGTAATCACGGACTGGGCTATTTTAATAGGCACCCTACAAATACGAGATCGCAGTTGAAAAGGTATCACTAAATCTTATACTTACGAATTTTTTCCCTTGGCACTACAGCCTCAGTGGGCCTAGGCCTACCTCCATGAACTTCTCCGTTCACTTCGGTTTTTCTAGATCTAACACATTCGGTAGGACTCCTTGGGCGATGATCAGCTCGTCGCAAGGCCTCTACCCCTACACAAACACAGAAAAACGCGCACACACAAACTAAACATCCATGCCGTGAGTGGGATTTGAACCCACGATCCCGGTTTCCAAGCGAGAGAAGACAGTACATGCCTTAGACCGCTCGGCTACCGTGACCGGCCATATTTATTATTATCGAATTATATATTTCTATTATACAACTTCTGAACTGTAAGTTCTATTACGCACAGGCCGGACACCGTACCTTCTAATCTTTATGAAGCACGACGAGTCGGTAACAGATTCACTAAGAAACATATTAATTATTCATAAAACAAGAAGTTCTGGCAACATTTTATGATTCCTATTGTCCTTACAACTGAAGCGGCAGATCAACTGCCGTAGTATGCATGCTATTCCCACGCTGTAGAGCAAGGTCAACAAAAATTAAAATGAATAAATGGGATATTTAGTGATATACTTCTGCGTAGTACTACGGATTCAGTTTATCTTGAATTAAAATTGGACATTACAAAAGTACTCCCCATTAGCATATTTCGATAGGCGACTGTAAGTTACAGGTTGCTACTGCTATCCTCCGGATGTATCAACAAACAACTCAGACAATATCTATCTATGGCTCTACAGCCCTTGTGGGCCTTGCTCCCTTTTTCAGTTTCTTAATCTATACACAGTCGGTAGGACTCCTTGGACGACTTGGACGACGGATCAGCCCGCACCAAGGCCGCTATCTACGAACACAACAAACACACACAAACATCCATGCCTTGAGTGCGATTCGAACCCATGATCTCGGTGTTCGCGCGGGCGAAGACTGTTCATCCCTTAGACTGCGCGGCCACTGTGATCGGCAACTCGAAACAAATATACATATGCAAAATGTACGAGTATGTAAAGTAAGGTAAAGTTGTCCCTGTGCTTAACTGATTAAGCATTTCAACATGAAGACGTATGGAGGTATGGATCCACGTATTCTTGACCTCGGCACTAGCTGGAGGCAAGTTGTCATTACTTACTTACATACGGAGCTGAGCCCTTCTTGAGGAGAAGCCAAATCTGCAGCTATTCAAGAATTTCCCATCATTTTAGGGAACCGGAAGGTTCATTACCGTGTTCACAAGAGCCATCCACTGATCCCTATCCTGAGCCAGACCAATCCAATCCATACCATCCGGCGAGTGGTCACACCTCAACAAATTTCTGACCAATTCGAAGTGACCCCGACTTGCCAGCGCTTTCGTACGGATCATAATATAAAGGCAGATTTATATGTAAAATTTAGCATTCCTTTTTTGTGATATCTTGCATGATACCAAGATTGGAAGAACGTGCTGCATAATGCAGTACACAAAACTCCCAAGGGCGCTCTTAGCAGATTACTTGCGAATAATTCATAAACAGCATTTCACCAAAAAAAAACCCATTAAACAAAATAAATAAAATTAATATTTGAAAGGCATAAGAACTGAACTACAGAACTGCAACAAAATCTGTGAAAGCGTTTATGTGAAACAAGGAAAGGTCCATTTATGACCTTACGCAAAGTATGCTGTAATCGAGCAATACAGCCACAAAGCAAACTGGTCCATTAACGTTACGTTAAGCCTCTTGTATCGAATTTCATCAGAATCTGAATAACGGTCTACATTACGTTCGTTTGCGACCTCAGGTAAGGAGGCTTTTTAATCCATCACTGTGGTTAAAAAACAAAATGGCCGGCTGACATTAAGCAAAGGGCTAGATAAGAAAGCTGTCCCTGTAACAGGCCGTGGAGGGCCATACAGTTGTGAGACGTCGAGGCTCCCACATTTTGTCTAGACAACCGGCTCACAGATAGCGTAAAGTAAGGTTGTCAGCCTTACGCACCGGCCGTCCTCTACCCCCCAGGAAAATTCGTGGTACTCATTTCTGTTAAAGTCTGAGTCGAGCCCTTGGCCATAGTGCGGCTGGAAGCATTAGACCAATTGAAAAATCCACCTCATCAGGAATCGAACCCAAGACCTTCCGGCTTGTAGCATAGTGCCGCAACCAACTACGCTACCGCGTGCCACACGCACAGAGCTCTCATTCTAAATTTACCAATAATCAGATTAACAGACGAAAAGATTAATTTATGATCGTATATACAGTACTCCTTGTAAATGGGCAATATGACTGAACACAACAATTCCCGATAACGTTTAGTGACAATCTCCACTGTCGAACTGGAAATCTGTCCAGTGGTTTATGTGGTAGCATTAGGAAACACACAGATGAAGAGACATAATGTCCACACAGGGCTTTCGTCTTCCTTTTTCCTTTATAAAGAACATTTAATAATACGTACATTAGGAAAGACAATATACTCTGCACTGCTTTTGTTTTTTTAAAAACCAAATTGTCCCATATCTTTGTCTCAACGTCAAGTCCATACGTAGACGAAATTATTGGGGATCATCAGCGTGGGTTTCGACGTAACAGATCAACTTCTGATTACATTTTCTGCATTCCTGAGATACTAAAGAATAAACAGGAGTACAGCAAGACGTACATCAGCTATTCTGACTTCAACAAAGCCTACGATTCACTTGGGGGAGGGGGGGAAGAGTTGTACAATATTCTCACCGAGTTTGGGGTATCCATGAACCTAGAAAGGCTGATTATGCAAAAATTTGTCGATAATTTTCCTATCCAGAATGATATAAAACAAGGAGATGCTTTATCGCCGCTGCTTTTCAACTTTGCCTTACAACATGTCATTAGGAAGGCGCAGCTAAACCAGGAGGGACTGAAATTAAAAGGGACAAATCAGCTACTGGTCTATGCTGATGATGTGAATCTACTGGGAGATAATATAGATTTTATTTTCCCCTTGGCACTACAGCCCCAGTGGGCCTAGGCCTACCTCAATGAACTTCTTCTTGTGTAAGGCTTCTAATTTCTGTGCGGGAAAACATTTCGTCTATCTCCACTCAACGCTCTGGATTTGAAAACAGTGTCTTGCGTAGATGTAGGCAGCTATGACCTGAATAACGCAACATTTATAGGTAACAAACAAAACAAACTCCGTTGCCTGTAGTCCGCAAGCGTACTACACCAACCGAGCGACCGCCGCTTGTCGGCGAAGTTGGTGCCAACTTTTGAGGATAGAGGGTGTCGCATGGTCAGTGCAACGGATCCCCACTGCCGTTAATTTCGGTTTTCTAGACCGGAGCCGCTATTCCCTTGAAATAGCTCCTCAACTATCCTCACGAGGCTGATTGGATCCCGTTCCAGTCCCACTACTCCTCAGAAAATCTGATACCGCCGTGAATGGAGCCCAGAACCTCTGAATATATAGCCAGGAGCTCTGACCACTAGACTACAGAGGCGGTCAAAAGGATAGTAAAAATTTTAAAGTGGATATTAAAGAACTGATTAATTACTTCATAAACATATCCATAAAGCAGATTAGGAACTGGAAGAAAGGAATGTTGTTGGTCTGTCGGGATGTATGCGTAGTTGACAAAACTGTGACGTAAGGGACCTGTCAGCATAATTTCAGTCAGTCCCACAAACTGTACTTCTCGAAACACATCAATACACAGTAGTACAATTTTACAAATATCGGCGTACTCCATGTTTTTGCTAAAGATATGTTACGACTTACTGCCATATGATGGAAACTGTGAAATGGCTTTAAATTTTATTACATATATATTGAAGTGGTAATTCCGGTCCTGCTGCTGAATTAGGTGTTTTCTGCCTTTTAAATTTATCAGAAATCGTTTATGTTAATCGTAAAACTCAATCACTCACACAGCATCCTCCAGGGGAAACACAAACGGTCCAACATGAAGAAGAGTAGAATGATGTGTTACAGCGGAGTGAAACATTACTCGCGAATTTACCTGACTAGCTGCGATATTCACTGCGTCTACACACACGAACCGAGACAGCTCAGTCGGTATAGTAGCCGGCTATGGGCCGCAAGATTTGGCTTCTATTCCTTGGAGGGGGAACAGCTTCTCTCTTCGCCACCCACATCCAATAAAGAGAGTAAAATGCATATAGCTATATGCACATGTTTTCATGGAATAGCGCGTAATTAAGCACAAGTGTTAGTATTTATGGCGTGGTGCTTAATTAAGAATAGAGACAAATTTAGGGCGTGAAGCTTTCACAATATAAAATCAATCTTCTTGCGCCAAAAGCCGTTTCAATTCGAACTGTTAAGTCCATTCCGTGATGATGGAGGCATCGAATGTTTCCGAAACACTGGACTTCCTCTCCATACTGAATGTGGCTAGTGGCCAGAGATTTAGACCAATTTACGTTTGACTTTTTAAGTGTAACAGGAATACAAGTTGCCCCTGTGACTAAGTATAAATTCATCAAGATGTTTTCTTTTTGTTTTGTGCTTTACCTCCAAGCACGCAGCAGCCAAATTGGATTGGAGACGGAGTAAGTTCTGGCGTCGTTCCACGTGCGGAACAGCGATTCGAATTCGTAGGTTCAATTTTGCTGTTTCTTGAGAAATTCACGGGAACTGACGACTCGCAATTTAAATATGTTCACAGCTAATGAATATGATCAGGAGAGCCGACAGCAGAGTGAAGGTAGACCTGTTCTGGTTTCTTTTGGCACTTCAGGTAACAGCCAACCCACACGTCACGAGAGACTCCTGAAAGCCAATCTTCAATTCACGTCGTTCAACGCCTCATCCCGAAAACAATCTGCCCGTACGAAAATGAAACGAACATCCACACACATCTGCGTTAAAAAAGAGGTAAAGTTATCCCTGTAACAGACCACGGAGGCCCACAGCTTTGTGAGACGTCAAGACTCCCACACTGTAGAGAATCGGCACATAGATGGCGGTGAGATTGTCGCCCTTACGCGCCGGCCGGCCGCCCTTTACCCCCAGAAAGATTTCTGGTATTCATTTATGTCAGAGGCCGAGTCAACCCCAGGGCTATAGTGCGTCTGGAAGGATTAGGTCAATTAAAAAATCCAATGCCCTCATCGGAAATGTAACCCGCGACCTTCCGGCTTGTAGCATAGTGCCTCAACAAACTACGCTACCGTGTGCCCCTACATACATTTGGGGCCAAAAATATTAAAAGAAAGGGTCCTGGCCATATTGATGTATTCACAGGATCTTGTCATCGAATACCGACACAAATTTATTCATTCTTCGACAAGTTAAATTAATGGTGGACATTACTTTCGCAAACCATATCAAACTTACACAGTGCAAACACTGGAAGGAGCTGATGACGGGAGGGTATAAATAAGGCAGACATATCATACAAAGAGAGAAGTGAATGAGGAAAGAACAAGAAAGGACGGGAGAAAGGAGGGTGGAAATAAGAAAGACAGAGGGCAGGAAGGGAATAAGCAGCAAAAGAAGAGAAATGAGGAAGAAATAATAGGAAACAAATAAGGATTCTGGCGTGGTAACAAACAAAACAGAATGGCCACTATATTTCTTGGTCGTTAGAAGTCCTGATTCCTTTCTTAGCTACTGCAGGCCCCTCTATGCCTCCTTTATCTTGTCCAAGAAATCGCAACTGATGTTCACACACAGTTGTTCGACCCGGAGCACAATGCTATGAAAGCATATTTCGAAACAGGCGAAGACAAATTGCACAGTCACGCTTCAGGGACAGAATTAGCTTATCGCGACACGGGAACGAGCTTTCCAACACATTCATGGATTCAGAAAGTTTAACAAACAAATCCATGTTATGAAGATTTTATACATAACGACAGTGTCAACAGAACAAATCGAATCTAATTTACATTCCAAGGTATTCCAGAATATTCCATTCTTGTAGTTTGATCAAAACCAGTTTAAAACGTAATGCCATCGAAACAGTTTGCTTATCCATCTACTCAACGACGCTTTCTACAGGACATCGCAAATGAGAGGATCTTAAAGAAACGGGATATATGGGTATTGACTTGATTCCTCAGGGTCCGGATAGGGAAAAGTAGTGAGCCGTTGTGAAGATGGTACTGAACCATCAACAAACAAAATAACAAACTCCTTAGCTTTAGTTAGCAAGCGAACTATACCGAACGAGCGACCGCCGCTTGTCGGAGAAGTTAGTGCCAACTTTAGACGATAGAGGGTGTCATGTGGTCAGTGCAACGGACACCCACGGCCGTCAATCTCAGGTTTCTAGACCGGATTCGCTACTTTTCCATTCAAGTAGCCCCTCAATTATCCTCATGAGGCTGAGTGAACCCCGTTCCAGACCCACTATGTCTCAGAAAATCTGGTAGCGCCGGGAATCGAACCCGGAACCTATGGATCTGTAGCCAGGAACTCTTGACCACTAGACCACAGAGGCGGTCGGTACTAAGTTGCCTAATTCAATAAAACACAAGGAACTTCCTGCCTAACTAAGCACCTAACAGCTTCTCAAGAAGAACTCTTCTCCATGGGATTAGTTGTAATACACTCGTAGACTCAAATCTGAATAATAGATTGGAAAATATGTTGAAGGAAACAGCATTATAAAATCTTCATGTACATTTGCTGCAGGATCTGAACTAACCACTTAAAACACCAGTTAGGACAGACGGCCAAGAATCTACCCCGGGACCTCTCGAATACGAAATACTAACGACTAAATCGAGATGGTATGAAAATCTGAATCTTGTCCACAAAGTACGTGTATTTTATCGTTTGTCGATCGGTAAGTTATATATTGCCCTAATAACTGGTAGATTTTGAACGTCACAATATTTTTTGATCCTGAAGGGTTCTGACAATGGTGTATAACACTCAGATTTACTGAGTTTTTGGACTTCGGCCATCGTCCTGCATTCTAAAATCTAGAGAACACGACGTTTCGGAAAACGAATCTGTTTCCGTTCTCAGATGTACGTTGAGACACCTAATCTGTTGGGTCCCTTAGAAAGAGATAACCTCAGTAATTCCTGAGACCAACCTATGTCGAAGGGAGATAACAGGAAAATATGCAATAAAACTGTGACAAAGCATGCAGAGACCTGACACTAAGATAGAAAGCGAGGTGAAAATTTTTCAACAAACCAAGACCCAGGAAAACCAATGCTATCAGTGGGCACAAAATGGTTTCACAAATTTTCCATCTAATCCCGTGCATTGGGTTTCCTGGTCTTGGTTTCTTGGCTGTTTGTTGCAAAATTTTCATCTCCCTTTCTATCTTAGTGTCAGGTCTGTGCATGCTTTGTCACAGTTTTTATTGCATATTTTACTGTTATCACCTTTGAACAAAGACTGGTCTCAGGTTTTACGAGTACATAGCGCTGTAGCTGTACTGACAGCCGTTCAGTGATTGAGGTTAGCTCTTTCTAAGGGACCAAACAGCGTCTGTGTCCCCTTTTCAACTGAAGACGACAACAGATCCAATTTCCGAAAAGCTGTGATCGCTAAATTTTATAATGCCGGACGACGGACAAAGTCCAAAAACCCAGTACTTCAGAGTACAATATTTTTAATTTGTAATTTATTTTACAGCGCTGTCAGCACCGAAGACAATCTATAGCGTCGACTGACAGGATTTAAAAACAACGAGGTGAGAAGGGATGTTGAAGGAAGCGGTCATGATCTAATTTCAGGTACTATACAGGCATTTGTCTCCAGTAACTTAAGAAAACTACAAAAAAGAACTCATTATAGCCTGTGTCCCAGCCGACATTCGAATCGGTGACCTTCCGAATGAAGTCAGTGTCCTGTACAGTGTCATACACAGCGAAGAAAATGAATTGCGGAGGAAATGGTTGTCGTTATTTCACAATACAGCGTCATTACTCACACCGAGAGACCTAGAAAAAACCGAAAAACTGCAAGCATTAAAGCTAAATCACGTCATAATTTTCACGTTAAATATATTCCATACTGAGCATCAGTCAACATACATTCATTTCTCCTTCATTTTGCCTTTATTTGTTTGTTCACTCTTACTTCAGGCAACTGAGAAGACCAAGGTCGAACTCCGGTCAAGATACCGACAACTTTCCCTCTGCCCCAATCTGTAAAGAAGGGAAAATAGCCAGTATTGTACTGGCTCTACCCACGGCGGGTTTATTGAGAGAAAAGAGGATTGCGAAACACGTGCGGTGTCCAGTGTCCTTTCCTTGGTCCTAACAATCGGGTTTCGTTTTAGCAGCTAGGGATCTTAAAGACGAGGTCAAAAAAGCTCCAGCCATCCAAAACAAGTGATGAACAATCCCTATTATAAATCTGTTCTAAAGTGAAAGCTGATAAGAAAGACGCAATAGGGACATTGCCCTTTTACAGAAAGGGCATGAATAACACCAAACAGTAAACTGTGTTCTTTCCTGGAGAAGAAAAGGAGCAATTAGCTAATGAGAAGTCGATCCTAGGGTTGAGACTGTGCCATAAGAACAAATACGAATGTGGCTGGACACAGCAAAATACATTTTATATATTAATTTTATTAATGTTTGGCGGAGTTTTCGAATCTACGAAAGCACAAAAGTAATCCACACCGGAGCTCCTAGCAACTAGACACGAGGGAATCGAATTAAAAATTCGACACTCGCCACTCAAATTCAGGCAGTTGTCATAGAGACGTGTCTTTTGAGGTTTTTAACAGACTTATATTAAATTCTTCGAAAATCTATAATATTTCATAAATTGCGGTTTAATGTAACATTCCGTAACGTCCAGGACTATTATTATTATTATTATTATTAATCTACAGCCCTTCGTTGGGCTTTGGTCGGTTTTTCAGCCTTTTGATCCTTTACACAGAAGGTAGGACTCCTTGGACGGCGGATCAGCCCGTCGCAAGGGCGCAACTTACACAGATAACACAAACATAGAACAAACGCACATAGACACCCATGCCTTAATGGCGCGGCCACTGTGATCAGCACGTCCAGGACTGCAATAATAAAATCAAAATTATGCACATAGGCCTACACTTTTGAAAGCATTGTGACGTTTTCACAGTGGCAATAATCAAAGTGTTTATGCCCGTAATCGTGAAAACCTTATGTGAAACATTATTTATCACAGTGAACTACATTTCCCTCTGGTACCACCAAATCCTCCGTTTACACTATACAATCAGTTCATTTCCCTTATACATGACCCTGCAATCCGAGATCTCATGTTCGCTAACCGAACCCTGAAACGAATCCTGTCATCCCAGAGACGAGCCTTTGTCTATCCTTAAACACAAGCCGTTGGCATTTATACAAGCCTGGCAGTAAGACACTCCCAGCGCGTGCGTGATAACTACACTCATCCAGGAACACCAACTCCAGTAATAGCTAAAGTTGCCCCTGTGCTTAACTAATTAAGCACTACGGCACGAAGGCGTATGGGGGAGTGGAAGTATAGATCCACATTATCTTGACCTCGGCACTAGCTGCAGGTGAGTGGTTAGCTTCACTAGGTACCTCCGCAATATAAGTTATACACGTGGACATAATTGGCGCGGTGCTTATGCACAAGGGTACCGGTACCTTCTGCAACAAAATTCAGGCCAAAGATACGCTGCTGATCAGACATACTACGCTATAACTCCTTATTAATGACAGCGACAAGTGGAGGCACTTGTCACACTTTGCATTTCTTCAATAAATCGTCTCCCCCCCCCCNGCGTCTTGGCATTGCGAAACAAGCAGGTAAACAAAACAACGCTGTGATTTATTTCTAATACATTAACTATGCTTGCTGAGAGCTCTGATTCACGTAATTACAGCAGTGGAGCTCCTCCGTAATAACTGTATTTTGATATCGCAGCAGCCGAACATTCTCAAAGCGTTTAATCTAATATTGTACCAACACAACTTTTGCAACAGAAGGAAAGAGGGGGAAATACGAGAAAACGAAACGATGAAGAAAAAGGAGGAACTTGGTAGAACTAACCAGAGTTACTTTACAACTCACGGTTTACCGCCAATCTGTTCGTCTTGGCGACAAGCCCCTTGAGACTCACGACCAGTATCGCTTTTTTTCAACAGAACACTTGTGGGCATAGCCCTTATGTAACACCCTCTCATGAGAGGATGGGTGTCATTTACAATTGCTAGTGGGCCTCGCCAGCACAGACTTTCTCAGGTCCGAGGTCCGCGGGACTCTTGACCAAATTTTACTGTCACAGGTTCGAGATTCCCCCAACCTGGAGGGTCGGGTCCCCGTATTTATATCCTCCGGGAACTAACAGCTTAATTTCCTTTCAATACCTAATCAGCATCTGATACGACAGCGACGGCACAGAAAACACCGCATTCAAGAGTTCTTCCACTGTTTCGTGTGTATTCGTTGCTGCGAGTATGTGTTTATCGAGCAGTTGCGAAGCAAGGTTGGGGGGGGGGACACATAGATATAGCATGGTGATCCCATAAGCTTCTTTTTACATTTTCAAAATAAAGAAAGTAGTTTCATGACATAAAAGCGTAGAAAGAATGGAACGAGGAAATTATGGATTATAGAGAGAAAAAGTATCTTCAATTTATGCTTCTGAGAACGTGCTTGGAAACTGACTATTAAACCGGGTTTACCGGAGAATTCAGTGGGCTCATTCCGGCAGGGCAGCGTCATATAATGACACCCCTAAAATAAATAAATTAAATACAATGATGTACGGATGCCAATCGTGGTTCATTTTATTGGCGCATTTGAAATGACATCTTGCCGTAGTTTCGGCCCTCCCGTTTGTCATTCCGTATGTAACAACTGAAGAACCACCCAACGCATTTCCGTGACATCTTATACCCAGCATTAGTAAATCTAAAATTCGTCAAAACCTACGTAAGTGTTACATTCGGACGATACCAACGCACAATTTACGTGACGTATGTGCGTTTCTGCTCGCCTTTCTTTCGAAACTCCCTAAATATTTATCGGAGCGATAAATATTTCAAACAAAAGTTGCAGACTAAGAAGAAACATATGTCACGCCCAAAGCATAAAGTGGAAGAACGCACCAGAATTGTTAAGCTATGTATACAGTTTCTAACTTACCGATGAAGACTAAATAATCTACGCCAAGGGGCGGCAAGGATTTAAGATATAATAACTTTCTGGAATGAGGATACCATATTTTCGGAGGTATTTCCTGCCTCCGTTTTCGAGGAGAACTGAAGCATATCTGGCATGCATCGCGCTAAAGTAGGTGTCATTCCTTTGTTTCAACGACCCTATACTCTCCACACTACACAATCATAATACATCTTAACCATCATGTATGGTCTCCCGCACTATATCAAGATTATGACGCAAGGAGCCATGGCTGCACCTGAATTCTACGCTGTTCATAGAAAATTTTACGCACGCACGCACAAGGTGTTTTCAGTTCCCCCTAAACCTATCGTTTCCTTTCATACAAACAACACGAACTAGCCTATTTATACATGTAACTGGTTTGGCAACACAAAATTACACGAGTTTCGTCACAATAACGCGGCTACTAGATATTAAGAAAAACTGCGCGCGTGATCTTCACTGAAGATTTATAGGGCGCCGACGGCACTGGTTCAGCCTCTTGCATCTCCAGCTGCAATGCAGTGCCCATCAGTATGAACTACACTAAGCGGTTCATTCACGAATACTTGTTCCGGAGAATGATCATGCGTAACTCTGTTTCCATCACATATTTATGCAAGCGAGTTATGGTTCATGGTTCTGGACTTAGAACTTAGTTTTGTGCTCATTCTTGCCTCTAAGCACGATCGACAGAGAGATAAACTTAGAAGCAACATTTGTGAAAGAAGAAGAGCAGAACATACGGTGTACAAAGTGTGCTGATCAATGTCACCCAAATCTTTCCTTTCATTCGCGCACACAACGATCTGATCTTACAGTTCACGCTAAAACTGCTTCAAATTTGAGTAGTGCCATCTTGTATGGGCCAAGATAGCGTAGTCGGTATAGCGACTGGCTACGGGCTGGAAGAGTCCCGGTAGGTTCAAGAATTTTCTCCAAGTCGTCCAGACCGGCTCTCGGGTTCACTCAACCTACTATCCAATGGCTACCGGGGGTAAAGAGGTCGGGGCGTGAAGCTGACCACTCACCTCCAGCTAGTTCCGAGGTCAAGAAAACGTGGATCTATACATCCACTCCCCCATACGCATTCATGGCGTGGTGCTTAATTAGTTACGCACAGGGACGTTACCTCCTTACCTATCTTGTTGCATGTGATGCCGTGCAGTCTGATGAAATTTACAAAGTCTTCATAGGCGTCAAACAGTAAGCCCCCAAAGCTAACAAAGCAACCATCCAGCAAGGGTGTACACAATTTGCTCTTGAGAAGGTCCTTAAGCGGGAGGGGTTAGAAAGAGGTTCGTAGACAGGGCAATGAACCTCAGCGTTCCATAAAATTAGAGAATTCTTAAGAAGCTGAGCGACTGTCCATAAACGTCTTAAGAGAGATTAGAAATGCATACATTTTAGTCGTAAAACTTCGACAAAAGAGACACTTTTACGAGACCTAGACGTAAAGACAGCGTTAACATGAATCTTGGAGAAGAAATACAATGTGAGCGTATGTATCGGATTCCACTGCCACAAGACAAGGTTTGAAGCCAGACTTTCGCGGACACTGCTTTCCTAAATGAATTCCTAGTCGGGTTAAAGCGAACGCAATGAGAGTGTTTCGAAAAATAAAACCGTGTGGCTTCAGAACCCTTAACAAATAAACACACGCTGTAGATCTACATATTTTGGCGCGACCCCGGAACAATGTTATTACCACACACTATCTACAATGATTAAGGAACTTTCGGTGAGCCAGTAACGAGTGTTCAGCGGGCACAATCTCCTAGCCATACTTGATTAATGGCTTTCCAATCGATTGGACAAGCAACGTGATAAAGACTTACCGTTACATTCATATTATTACCTGCTACCTACATATCGGCTGATCACATATTATGACAAGAGCCATAAATTATATTTGCAATCAAACTGGTATCGGTTACTGTCAGAATTCCAGGATGAACGTGGAAATTCACTGGGTAAAGTCCGCGAACTCTGTCTTACTAAGAAGGTTAGGGCCTTTAAAGCAGTTTGGGCGTGAGGTTATGGGGAACACAGTTGTCCCATTCCCATAACTTCCAAACTGTCACGATTAGTAAATTAGAATATTATTTCGGTGGGAGTTTTGAAAACTCAATCCACAACCACAAATAATTACGCTGGCTGATAAATAAATCGAAAGGAAAGAAAAGAAAGTAAG
This sequence comes from Cryptotermes secundus, assembly GCF_002891405.2. Classification (NCBI taxonomy): domain Eukaryota; kingdom Metazoa; phylum Arthropoda; class Insecta; order Blattodea; family Kalotermitidae; genus Cryptotermes; species Cryptotermes secundus. The sequence continues at coordinate 796,586 of NW_019720574.1, forward strand.
AATTTATTCATTAATTTATTTATAGCGTACTACATAATGACAAAGCGTGGGATTATCAGTACACAATAAATTGGAGAGCATGTGAAAGGAAGCGGTAAAAAAAGTAACTTGTCTCTGTGCTTAATTAATTAATTAAGCACTGTCTTGAAGACATATGGAGGAGAGGAGGTATAGCTCCAAAATTCTTGATCTAAGTTCTAGACGGAGATGAGTGGCCAGCCTCACGCTCCGGTCGCCTTAACCTCGGGGAAAGAGCCCCCGGTACCCATTGGACAGGAGGCTGGTTGCGCCCCGGAGCCGGTCAGCACGCGGTCGTGGCCCGAATTGAGGCACTATCCAGATATTCACTCCGATGGACTGAGTAAAACCAAGAGAACTGTCAGTCAAGTTAGTGGACGTCTGGAACGAGAAATGGGACCTACTGAATATAATGCAGAGTGCTAACCACTCAAGCGCTATGCTCGATAAGACAGTATGATGTTACTAGCAAAAGCAAAAGATGGAGAACATGACGGAAATAAAGGGAAGGGTAAAGACAGACGTGAATAAATACAAAATATTCACATACACGTACACGTTCAAACAAAATTTAGCAGTTAGAGGAGTGGGAACATGAAATTTGTGCGGGTTGTGGCCGTTAACCTGAGACAATATTATATTTAAGCATCCTGTTACACTCTACACAATGTATGACACAAACTCCGTCCTAAGTGCAACAATTTATTGCAGTTCTTTTGTCTTCTCTTCTTCTACACTACATGTTTCGGCCCTAAATGGTCATCACCAGGTGTATACTCTCACGTAGCTGTTACACTGCACGTAGTTTAAAATTTAAAAACACCAGCTTTCTTGATATATTGGGTTTTTGGACTTTATCCATCGTCCTGGTTTTTAAGATAACTAATAAAAACACGACGTTTCGGAAACTGGATCTGTTTCCGTCCTCAGGTGAAGGAAAACACCTATTCTGTTGGACCCGTTAGAAAGAGCTAGTCTCAATCACTGGACCTACTGGATCTTTGTTAATTTACATACGCCAATTTGATTTTTGAATTTTGGTATTTTTAAAATCTTCAATTTAAATTTAAAAAATTTGTAAAAATTAAATTAATTATAAAAATCAAATTGACGCGTGTACGTGTAAATTAACAAAGATTTTATACATATCTGACAAATATCAGCGAGGGGATTCTGATATATCGGGACCTATTAACAACGGAGAAATGAACAATTAAGAAAGCTGGTGTTTTTAAATTTTAAAGTACGTGCAGTGTAACAGCTACGTGAGTGTATACACCTGATGATGGCCATTTACGGCCGAAACATGTAGTGTAGACGAAGAGAAGACAGAAGAACTACAATAAATTGTTGCACTTAGGACGGAGTTTGTGTCATACATTGTTAACCTGAGAACGATAACATTTCTGCGCGTGCGCACATCTATCTACCACTGTCATTATTTAAGAACACAGCCTATTTTGGTCATACGTACTGCTATGTCTTGTAGAGCGTAAGATAGCGTTTTCGGAACGCAGAGCACAATGAATTTTTGTGCCTCCACTCGGCCACATTCTGGAGATATTCACCGGCACACATTCTGTGTGTAGAGTCCAACTACAATTTTGTATTGGATGGTGTTTTCAAAATTCAATGAACAATCACATTTTAGTATAGCTATTCAAACATCAAAAGGATGGAAAAGAAAGAAAACAGAGAAAAAAGAAAGGAAAGGGAAAGAAAATAAAAGAAGAAAACAAAAAGAGGAAGACAGAAGGAAGAACAAAACCAAATAAAAACATTACGAACAGCATGTGCAACACGTTAATCATTTGAAAAAGAAAACAATTCGCTACACCCCGCTTCAAAATGCTTCCGACACATACATACATATGTATCATCTTCTGACGACTGCCTTCGCAATTGGGGACACAAGAAGCAGTATTCCCCCCCTCATGGCATCACGGCGATGTACACGCGAAAACACAGACTTGGGCGTGCAGACGAGCGCTGAATTTACACGCTTACATGACTGGCGCAGAAGAAGCGAAGAGCTCCGCCGTGTAAGCTGCACGAAGCAAAACATTCAGAAGATAAAACATTTTTCCAGTTTTACTGACCTAACGGCGCTCTACGAGCCAGACCGGACGATAGGATTCCGTATTAACTTTCAGTTCACAGAAACGGATGGAAGACGCCACGCCGTCCATTCTGACACTGGCGTTTTTACTCACTGTACTGAGGAAAATCATAATGTTTGCGAATCTGTGTTAATTCGTTGACAGGCGTGGCTGTTCGTACGTTGCCTACTTCAATATTAATGCCGCATGTGTAAGCACGATCACGTAGAAGAGGTGCTGTGTGAATTTGTAGGTGTACAACACCCAACAAGGCAGGGACGTGGGAGAGGGGCGTATTTCAGGGCCGCACAGATAGTTCGGGAGGCTACTGCTGGAATAAGAATAAGCAGGGCCCAGATTTTGATGACATGTCATCTTTTTTCCTTGTATCCTATGCGATGCTCTTAAATATATAAATCTCGGATATGAGCTGCTGGTTACAGAAATGTAAATTTTATAGGTAATTTTTGTCATTTTTTGACAATGTTAGGTTTAAGGTCATTTTTTCATTTTGGGGGTAATTTTTAGGTCAATTTTTGGACTCTTAAGGGTATTTCTTGTCATTTTTGGCCACTTTAGGGAATTTTTCTTCATATGTTTTCTGAAATACGAACAATATGGAAGCGAAGTGTTCTTTCTTTTCTCCTTTAGGTCATTTTTCTGGATTTTTCGGTCATTTTATAGGTCTTTTTTAAATATTTTCAGGTGATCAAAATCCGTGCCCTGCATATTACATTTTTGGGTCATATGTTAGGTATTCTTTCTGGATTTCTTCAGTCATTTTATAGGTAAGTTTTTTAAATATTTTCAGGTTATCAAAATCCGGGTCCTGATAATAAGTGACGGTCAAACTAGTAATTCTGCTGATGTCAATCGCCAGTATGCTAACAGGAGAAACTGAAGAAGGCGGCGAAACTTTTCAGAAAGATTACGGTATTGACACTTTGGCTTCAGACAACAGGGCATAGCAAAAATGGCGTGGCCTCCGGCTGCAAGATTTTTACCGTGCATAACATGCCTGTGTTGATCCTCCATTTGCTCAATTTAATTGCCTCACCAGAAGGAGCTGGGATAGCGTAGTCGGTATAGCGAATGGCTACGGGCTAGATGACCATGGGACCGGAGTTCGAGTCCTCGTAACATTAAGAATTTTCCCTTCTCCAAGTCGTCCGGCCACACACTCTGAGGCCCACCCAGCCTCCAATCCAATGCGTAACGGGGGCTCTTTCGCTGGGGGTAAATCGATCGGGGCGCGAAGCTGACCATTCAGCTCCAGTTACTGCCGAGGTCAAGAAAATATGGATCTATACATCCACTCTCCCATACGCCTTCATGGCGTAGTGCTTAATTAGTTAAGCACTGGGACAACTTTACATTTTTACCTTAATTACCTTACCAGACCCAAAAAATGCTTTATAGGAAGTGCTGTCCTTCTGTGTGTCCTATGGGGTCCCTCGTGAACAGAGTACTGAACTCCCTCCAGTTTTTTAAAAGATTTTTGCCCGCCTCGGGTGTAACAGCTTCTCAAAAGTTCTCGCTCGGCAGTCAGCAGGACTTAATCTGTATATCAGGGAAGGTAATGAGTATCAAACACCGCGGTAATAGAGACGAGAAGAGAGGAACTCATACCCCCCCCAACTCAGCCCACCATTAATGATACATACACTGCACGATGATGTCCAACTGCCTGAGCTAGAAAACAAATTCTATAAAATATATGTGTTATTACCATTTCGCTTATGCCTCCTCATACAAGGTTTTGATCCCTTCAAACTGATAATCGTATAATTAATGTTTAGCATCGCTGTTAGAACGACATAATGATGCACTCTGAAACACGAGAAACTTGAAATCACTTAGCAGTCATTTTGCATGCCAAAATAATCCAACAGAACGTTCACTTTAAATGCAAAATACAACCAAAAGAACGTGTCACAAGTGCAGTCGTACTTGTTTACTAACGTTTACTTCAATGGGCAACAACACAATAACTGAAATTTTATTTCTCAGCAACTACTTGAGCTAGAGTATTTTTTTATTGTTAGTGGGGTGGGACTAAGTCCCTTGTACTGCGGCCACTTCTGCCCAATTGTACCAGCCCCAGATAATAGGCGAAGGTGATGGTGGAGCAATTGGCGGAATGAAGATTGGCAGGGGAAACAGAAGTACTCGGGGAAAACCTGCCCCAGCGTCACTTTGTCCACCACAGATCCAACTTGACCAGACCCGGAATCGAATCCGGGTCGCCGCGGTGGGAAGCCAGCGACTAACCGCTTGAGCTATAGCGCAGCCCTGAGCTAGAGTTACGAAACGCGATGAAGAGTTGACTTATCAGCATTAACGCTCAGTAAAACAAAATCGATTCTTCAAATTATGAATTAAGACAAGTGTTTTTACAGAATTCTGCTCGACATTTCTTTAAAAATTGGCTAGAGCAAAAGACTATTAAACAGATGATCTTGGGACTGCATCAGCTACAGGTACAGAATTTTAAAAAGATTGCCCATCTTCACTGCGATCTGAGTAAAACAGTTCCCACTAAAATACGCATCAGAAGATGAGAAATAAACAATAAACAGTATAGCAACAATAAAGACAGCACGTGGTACTCGAAAGATTTAATGTATTGGACTCGTGATAATGGCCTTGCAGGTAAATCACACATCTGAATAGCCTCACGGGGCTTACTTAGAGTTCGTTCCATATTAGGTCTTCTAAGGTCGACATTTTTGTTGTACTTGGCTTCCCTTTTCACGCATAGCGATGTTTTGGGGTCAATTTATGCTCAAGGCAAGATTCGACCTCGCAATCCCGAGAATCAAGGTTCCAAGCGCAATCGTGCTTGAACGACCTCGACTACTGAGGAGGGCTGATTTCTTCTTCATCACTGACACCGTCGGCCTCAAAGGAAAACAGTACTACAGTCGCACAGAAACAAGGCAAACTGTTTCGTGTACTCCGTACAAGCCTAATAACAGAATAATGGTGCCTCCCGGGAATACGCATACCGACGATCGTGAAACACAAACAGCATGGGTAAGCCAGACTAGTGCTGATCACAGCGGCCGCGCGGTCTGAGGTATGAACTGCCTTCGCCCGCTCGAACGCTGGGATGGCGGGTTCGAATCCAAATCAAGGCATGGATGTCTGTACTTGTGTTTATTCTGTGTGTAGGTAGAGGCCTTGCGAAGAGCTGATCTCGCGTCCAAAGAGTCATACCGGCTGTTTACAGCTTCAAAAGGCTGAAAAAGCGGTCGAGACCCGACAATGGGCTGTAAAGCCATAAAAACAAGTTACACTACTGAAGCGATCTTGTTTATTTAAGTCCAGTCAAGAAATTAACTCAAAATATTGTTTGTGTAGAGAAGCAAAAACTGACATTTCATTACAAATGTAATGTTAAAATTGAATCTGGAAGAAATTCAGTTCGAATCCTGATTGGTTGACCTGAGATACTGACGCAGGAGGTTTATTAACGGATTTCAGTCACTACCCTACACAAGGTAGCGTTATGCCTAAGACAGTAGACGTCTATTAGTTTATTTTTACTTTATTACTGTATTATCTATATCAGTAGGGACAGCTCATTATATAAAGTTAACGCTTAAATAGGATTATCGGAATTCGATTCCTGACAGAGGCAGGATTACTCTCTGACCCGGCCTTCTACCCACTGGCTGCGGAGAGTTCCCTTCACGTAAGTAAGGTGGACGGAGCAACGGGGAGACCACTAACCTCCACGTAGTGGCATGTTACGAACCCATCTCCCCCCCCCCCATGTCTTCACAGTGACAAATATACATTTCTTTACTGAAAATCTTTAGTTGTAATACTGAAGGCTTAATGTATGACAAACAATTTATACTGCACTATGACTGAGAAGGGGAAAAACATGAAAATGTCCATATTAACGTGTTAATGCTGACAGACTTAAAATTACGGAGCTGCGTTTCGTAACACTTCAGGAGAAAACTGTTATGAAAAAGACCAAGAGTTGTCATGTAGCAGGGTGCTGCGAACACCAATTAGACCTGACAGACAGCAACTACAAAAAGGGCGGAGGAAATTTTACAGGCATAATTACGATAGTCATAATTTTTACTTCCCCCCCAAATTTTTCTCATTAGGTGGATCCCTTGACGATGAGATGGGCCCAACATGCAGGACGCATAAAACAGATAATATAGAATGTCACAGGACTTGAATGGAGAGACTATCTGGGAGACTACAACATGGTCCCTCAGACAGCACTGACCGACAGTCACATATGCCCTCTCCGCCTCGAAACAGCATTGGTATTTGCATGTAGTACGAGTATATTGGAGCACTTTTTCACTGTCATGATGTTCCTGTCTGCATTTGTACTTTTTGATGTCTGCAGTTGAAATCATGACCTGAGAGCGATGTTAACATTACTAAGCCACACGCGGGCTAGGCAAGGCTCATTAAATCGCGGTCGGACTTCGGGCGTAGATGGGATAGTAATAAAATGGTACTTAAAGAAATATGGTCTGAAGGTGTTGAATGGATTCATCTGTCTCAGGTGAAATCCCAGTGGTGTGTATGTGGCAATGCATGCAAAGCGGAGATTCTCTTAACCAGCGCTCCATGCGGTTATTTTCGGACCAAAAGCATCTGAGGACATAATTAAGGCACCGTTTTCATTCGAGACCTAAATAAACTCAAATTATTAAAAGTCAACAGATATTTGATATACCGTAGTATCCTGCTGTACCTCACATATTTATTCCTGAAGATTCTGATGGGTTCTTATGGTAGTATATATTTTTTTTCCTTGGCACTACAGCCCCAGTGGGCCTAGGCCTACCTCCATGAAATTCTCCGTTCACTTCGGTTTTTCTAGATCTTAGTCATACGGTAGGACTCCTTGGGCGGGTGATCAGCTCGTCGCAAGGCCTCTACCTGTACACAAACACAGAAAAAACATGCATGCCCTGAGTGGGATTCCAACCCACGATCCCGGCTTCCGAGCGAGCTAAGACAGTGCACGCCTTAGACCGCTCGGCTACCATGACCGGCAGGATAGTATACAGTACTCAGAATTACTGGGTTTCTGGACTTTGTACACTGTCCGAACATTAACTATGAATATTATTTATTCCTGTTAGCCGCCTCAAATGCATTTCCTTTATTTAAAACTTTAAAATCTCTTCTACATCACTTGTGTATACACATTACATGTTTCGACCAACACTGACTACAGGACACATGAGCGAATAGACAACGGCATATCCAAAAAAAAATTGAACGTACGGACGGAAGTACAGCAATTTCATCAACAATTTTAGAGACACCTGAAGATGAGCAATGTTGGTCAAAACATGTAATGTACATATACCAGTGATGTAGAAAAGTTTTTAACGTTTATAAATTTTAATGTTTTAAAAAGCAAGTTGCGTGTGAGACGGCTAACTAACAGAAATAAGTAAAGACATACGCGCCCCACTAGCCCCTGCACTACACTGGTAGCATGAATAAGTACACAAATACTCGTACAAACGAAAGAAAGAATTTTAAAAGCAAAGGGAAACAAGCCAAGAAAATAAATCAAACGAGAAAACATACACAGAAAAAAAAGACAAAAATTGCAATGGAAAACAAAAAGATCACGAATGGAAAGTAGGAAGGAAACAAAGGAAATGAGAGAAAAAAGAAAAAAAGTATTATGACAAGGCAGACGCGATGTACTACATTTTGTGGGGAAAAAAAATCGCATAATACAAATACGTTTTCAATTACATAGCGTATGAAGCCATTGTAATGTACTGAATTTCGAAATATTAATGACTAAAGTAATATTACGTTTCAACACCCACGGTGCAACGCAGTTGCCATAGTGACCTAAAAGAGTCGCAACCAATGCCGTGCCCCACATATATCCCCTCCTCTTCATCGATTTCCCCTACTCAGCTTCCCTGCGTGCCCTATTTTCAAGCTGACCCACATCATGCAATTTGGATAGCAGGTGTCACATGGATGCTAAGCGATATGTTGAGACACAGTTACAGGACCCCCACCGCAATCAAGTACGTGACAATTCACATCATTTCGTGAGAGAATCGCTTTCCGATAATGATCGATACCTCATGTTTTCCCTAGGCAGTTGAAGAAGACACAAATGGGAAAGAAATTCCAGTATAGAACCCGAAGGTTCAAATCTTCGCAACTGTTTCTTTAAGCTTGAATGTGAACAAAATATTAGCCACTACAGAAAATGTGCGGGCCGGTCAAGGTAGCCGAGCGGTCTAAGGCATGTACTGCCTTCGCTCGCTTGGAAACCGGGATCGTGGGTTCGAGTCCCACTCAGGGCATGGATGTTTAGTTCGTGTGTGTGTGTTTTTCTGTGTTTGTGTGAAGGTAGAGGCCTTGCAACGAGCTGATCACCCGCCCAAGGAGTCCTACCGAACGTGTAAGATCTAGAAAAACCGAAGTGAACGGAGAAGTTCATGGAGGTAGGCCTAGGCCCACTGGGGCTGTAGTGCCAAGGAAAAAAAAAATATGCAGGCCTAACAAACATAACTCCATGAGGTACTGCTCTTCTTCAGAACCTAGTAGGCAATAAGCTGTTAGGAAATTCCTCGTGTTTTGTTTTGTGGAAACAGTAGGATCATTACCGCGTTCACCAGAGCCAACTCTCCTCTGCATTCCTTCCTCTTACACCCAAAAACTCTCCTAAGCACCCTGCCGCCCATCTGCCTTCCTCCCATAAAGCGACGAAGTTTTACACCAATTCAAAATAAAAGGTAAAACTATAACTGTACCAAGCACAAGCCGAATTTTACCTGGTGTTATTTTCTTGTTAAAATAAATTTGAACTGTTACCACCGTTCAAAAACATCTGAAATTTCTGTCATATTTTCATACTCACCAAACCTAGGTTTAATTATATGTATCAACTCTATTATTATTCCTAGCATACTCGAAACTAACAAAAACACTAGGTGGCCTGTAGTCCGCAAGCGAACTATACCGTCCGAGCGACCTCCGCTTGTCGGCGAAGTTAGTTCCAACTTTTAGCGGATAGAAGGTGTCACATGGGCAGCGCAACGGATCCCCACGGCCGTTAATCTCGGTTTTCTAGACCGGGCATAATCAAAACACCTCGCTCAGTTAGCGACCCTTGAGACTTCAGTCCTACCGACAGAAAATGCGGCGGGAGCTACAGGAAATATTCTCTGACAGCCTCATAGTCGCGCATGCTCTATATTCTCAGTTACTAGCTACTGCTAACGTTAATCTCCATGCAGCACAGTTCGTGAAAAAAAAATGTAGTGACACAGTTTGTGAAGAAGCTTCCCGCCTTTTATGGAACCCGAATATGCATTACAGTAACACTGGACATATCCTAAGCCAGATGAATCCCTCTTTCTTGCGGAGACGTTTGATGGAATGTGTTTGCGAACGAACCACAGGAAACATCAGGTCGTAGTGGGTACGACAAATTGTGATGTAGAGCGTACAAGAAAGCATCCGCGTATGAGTGTCGGTATGCAATGAGGACTGCTGGAATGCCTTATGTATATATCTAGATAATGAGTTTTGTACTTTAAGAACAATAAAAAACTCGGTGGTCTGCAGTCCGCAAGCGAACTATACCGACAGAGCCACCGCCGCTTGTCGGCGAAGAAAGTGCCAACTTTAGCTGATAGAGGGTGTCACCTGATCAGTGCAACGGACCCTCCGAGGACGTTAAACTCGATTTTCTACACCGACGCTGCTGTTTCCTTCAAATAGTTCCGCAATTATCCTCACGAGGTTGAGTTGACGCCGTTCCAGACACACTACTTCTCAGAAAATTGGGTAGTGCCGGGAATCGAACCCGAGACCTCTGTATTGTAGGCAGGAACTCTGATCACTAGACACAAAGGTGGTCACAATATTTAACAAAATAATAATACTTAAAATTTACTGTAGATGAATAACACGTGATTCAAAACAATATCCGCTGCACTTACTTTAATGTTTACTTAACAATGCTGTCAGTAGCTCAGAGTATATAGCACCAAAAAGTATGGAATGAAACGATCACGCTTAAATTTTGAGGTACTATCCTGGCATCTACCTGAAGGGACAAAAGAAAATCATGACACACCTCGGCAACGCTATATTTTAAAGAAATATTTCTACCGTCATATAAATCTGTACACACGGACGAACTAATATTCTCTTAATTACTTTGGGATAACAAGCTTCTGGTGTAAAGTATTTAACATATAAAAGCCCACTAAACCACTGAAACAATATATATACATATATATATATATATATATATATATATCTGTGGTCAATTACTTGAGAAGCAGCCAATGCATCTCAACTAACGCTTATGAATTTCCAGCACTTAAAATATATATTAGCGTTGAATACAGTTTCTCCGAGTAACTTGAACTCGAGTAATGCTTGCTACCATTCAGTCCAGAACCTTCTGTCTTCTTTTCTGCTGTCCAAAAACATAAAAATTAGAATATACAAAACTATAATTTTGCCTGTGGTTCTGTATAGGTGTGAAACTTGGTCTCTCGCATTAAGGGAGGAACATAGACTGAGGGTGTTTGAGAACAGGGTGTTGAGGACAATATTTGGACCGAAGAGAGATGAAGTGACAGGAGGTTGGAGAATGCTACATAATGAGGAGCTTCATAACTTGTACGCTTCTCCAAGTATGATGAGAATGATCAAGTCAAGGAGGATGAGGTGGGCAGGGCATATAGTACGAATCTGGAAGACGAGGAATGCATATAGGATATTGGTGGGAAAGCCAGAAGGAAAGAGACCACTGGGAAGACCAAGGGTTCAGCTGCATAAATAAGTAAGTAAGTAAGTAACATTTCCTCTTATCCTACAAATTTCCGATGTTACTTTCGGCACATCTACGCACATCGCAATTCACCACAATTACGTATCTGAATTGGCCAAACCCATACCCGAAACCTCTGTTTCTCAACATATGGCGCGCGTTTCAGTTCAGAGCGGACACAAATGCGAATGTGAATATAGCATCACAACGCGATCTTTTCGTGTGGATTCTATTAGATCACGGGGGGCACGCGGTAGCGTAGTTGGTTGAGGGACTATGCTACAAGCCGGAAGGTCGCCGGTTCAAGTCCCGATGAGGTCATTGGATTTTCTTCAGTTGACCTAATCCGCACTAGGCCCTGGGGTTTACTCAGCCTCTAACAGAAATGAGTACCAGGAATTAATTTAATAATTTTCCTGGGGAGTAAAGCCCGGCCGGCGCGTAAGGCTGACAAACTTACCACCATCTTTGAGCCGATTATGTAGATAATGTGGGACCCTCAACGTCTCACAACCCTACGGGCCTTCACGGCCTGGTACAGGGATAACTTTACTTTTTTTTTTTTACTTCTATTAGATCACGCCTTTCTTTGCTATAGTATGTTCCTGGGTGTGGCAACAATGCACCAGTTCGCAGCATTCTGGTGACACCAGTTCAAACCAGCTTACATATACGTCTTCGTCTTCCCCAGCTAATATTAGTTCAGATATCCCCCCCCCACTTTTTAACACTCCACACTAGATGTCGCCACAGTCTCTGACGTCCGCAGGCTTCAGTGGCCCGTTGCCGACGTTACGTTTACTTACGAATGCGACATGACGGAAGAAACAGAGGAAACTGTAGGGAGAGAAATAAAGGAATAGTGGCAAACAAATATAAGGGAGACGAAGGCACAGGGAAAAAACAGAAACGAAGGAAATAACGGAGAAAATAAAAAAACAAAGGATTAAATAAATAAATAAATACATACATAAATAAATAAATATAAGCATTTGAATGAATTAACGTATATACAAATGAATGCCCAAGACACTGCATCAACCATATTTTGATTCGGAGTGGGCCCATATTTAGGATCACAGGGTTTATTCACGTCTTGTAGTACAGAACCAACTGACAAATGTGTACACGTACCATTATAATCCTGCAGACATGGATGCGAATGTCCTTATGGGCATGAATGTTATGCCTATGTGCTTCTCTTGTATTGTCCTGAGTACGACTGACTGCTGAAGAACATCCAGAGGACTGCCACTTCCGGATCGGTTGCTGACGTCCCATTTGGCACCGTACAAAATGTTATAAATACTCGGCACATGATTCAGAAGAACATACATAGATCAATATTAAGTCATGTTCACTGCCGCGCCATAGCTCAAGCGGTTAGTCGCTGACTTCCCATCGCGGCGGCCCGGGTTTGATCCCGGATCTGGTCAAGTGGGATTTGTGCTGGACAAAGTGGCGCTGGGGCAGGTTTTCTCCGAGTACTTCGGTTTCCCCTGCCAATCTTCATTCCACCAATTGCTCCACAATCACCCTCACCTATCATCTGGGGCTGGTACAATAGGACAGAAGTGGCCGCAGTACAAGGGACTCAGATCCACCCCACTAGCAATAAAAGAAGTCATGTTCACAAACGTTTACACCCTAGGTGCTGAACAGCTTCTAGTCCTACTTCATGCTGTCTTGTTTGGAACTGAATTGTCCAATGCCTTCTACTATGAAAATGGAGACAGTATTTTCCTCCGAAACTCTGATATCAGCAACACGACTATACATTATTACAATCCGGAAAAACACAATTTAAACCTTAATTAACGCGAAAATCTCAACTCTCACACACGGCAAAGCGACTGATTCCCAACTGCCGAATTACAATGTTCCCCTAAGGCTGTGTCTTTACACTAAAACTACACGCAAACTACATCTTTCGAACTCTAATAGTTTAACAGACTCATTTTTTTAAATACTGGCGAAGGCTAGGTTCAATCCAAGGTAATGTGAATATCGCTTGTATGCTAACAACCAGATACAAGTGCGGTCCACCTGAAGCCAACCATAGACACGTCATAAAGGCTTCGTATCACACCACCACTGAAAATGGAGGATGACACAAGGAGCTGAAGAAGGCTAAGGGCTGCCATGGTCTACTTGACGACACTACTGAAGTTTTCTCCTGGATAAACCGCACACGACCTACGTAAAACCAGTGCATTGTTTGTTCCTAAAACGTTGTTAATGTCTTTCATCAATTACAACAGTTGTATAAGTATAAACATATTAAAGTACAGAAGCCGCAATTGTGTGGTCAGCATAGCGACTGACTACGGTCTGGGGGTTCCAGCTCTCTTCTCCACGTCGTCCAGACCGGCTGAGGTCCACCCAGCCTCCTATCCAACGGGTACCCGGGGCTCCTTCCTCCGGGAGGTTTAAAGCGGCCGAGTGAACCTGACCGCTCACCTCCAACTAGTGACGAGGTCAAGAAAATGTGGATCCATACAACCACTCCTCTATACGTCTTCATGGTGTAATGCTTAATTAGTTAAATACAGGGACAACTTTACCAACTTGCCTAACACGAAAATAATTTAAGTCTTCATAGGCCTACAGAGACACAGACACAATTTCATACAGCAAGTATTTATTGCGAAGCTGATAGTCACTCAACTAGTCAAGAAATCTCCGACTTTTATGGAACTTGAAGATTAATCACCGAATTGAGAAGGGCTCGAACGAGGTCCCACCATGAGCCAGTTCAGTCCTGTCCGCAACCTCAAATCCAATTTCTTTAAGACTACTTCTGATGTTATTCTAATATCTATACATATTTTTTCAAAGCTGAATCGTTCCTTCAAGTTTCTCGACTAAAATACTGCATGAAACTCTCATGTTTGCCATAATAACAGAGGTGTGGACCGTACAATAAGAGTGTCCCGTGAGACATGGAACTACATTTCAGTGTACCGCCACGTGGACTAGATTGGGAAACACAGGCTTAACGCAAGAGGAATATGTAACATCCTTCACATTGACATATAGGAAAATCAGTATGGGTAACACTGTAAGGGTCACGCTGCGCGATTAACAACGCCCGTATGAAAGTTCGCTTCAACCAGCAGGCCTGCTTTTGTCACATCTGCAATGAGGTTACTAAACACGACACAGAACAACTGACGACTCAAAGTACAATCACTACCTTGTAAAACAAAAAACCTAAAACTAGCAACTATATCTTTATGTAGTTCAGTGAGAACATCAGAAACTTAAAATGTTGTCACATCGTACTCGCATCTCTTGGCCTTCAACTTCCAGCAGAACTGCCATCTTTACTGAAGGAACAGGAGGCTGTCTGTAACATCTCCGATGCTACGTCAGACCTTGAATAAGTAACCTCACAGTGGAAAAGTCCTGCATGTACAAGATTTCAAGTATAACGGTTTTGTTACTAACATATGTTGAAAGCACAATCCAGTAACTTTATGATGATGGCATAATGAGATATAGCGCCATCTGATGATGAGGAAAAGTCAAGATGTTTTAGACACAGTACAGAATTGTTATACTCCATGCTGGGAGGAAGTGCCAGTCGTGCAGGCAAATCCGCTCTTAAAGGATGTCTCTAGCTGGTTCATGAAGATCTCACCCACTGGAAAATCAAGAACTTTGTCTAGTTGTATATCATAATAGCGGGACTCAGTGAAAACCTAGAAATCATGTCTTTCGGTGCATTACAGATACCTGATCTGAGTAGCTGAGCAACTGCTGGCTTCTCAAGGAAGCCTCGGCTCTACTGTTAGATAGTAAATTAGTTCGTGGCATAGCTCAGGCGGTTAGTCTCTGGCTTCCCACCGCGGCGGCCCGGGTTCGAGGCAGGGTCAGGTCATGTGGGATTTGTGATGGACAGAGTGGCGCTGAGGCAGGTTTAATCCGAGTACTTCAGTTTCCCTGCCTATTTTCATTCCACCAACTGTTCCAACTGTTCATCTGTCATGCGGGGTTGGTACTATAGGCCGATTAGTAGCCGACGCACCAAGTGGACTCAGTCTCAGCTCAACCCAAGAAACTTAAAAAAAAAAAAATTAACTAAATATGTAATTAGCTACGGCAATACTCTCGAAATCGAAAATTCGACCAGTATACCCCCACTTCCGATCTACTGCGTTCGAGATACAATGAAGCCCAGAGGCTCAGTTCATTTCAGACCATTTGTTTGTTTTTGTTTTTTTGTTTATTCAGCAATCAGAATATATCAGACAATTTAAATTAAGATATCAACTCACGTTTAAGAGACATATCTTCTGGAATAAACGGCAGTGTAATCCTTTGAAATTCAGTCGACGTTTCGGGTGAACATATCAACTCCATCTTCAGGGGAGACTTAATCAAGCAAGAAATCAGCATGAAACAGGCAGCAGACAGCGTTAGATCCCTGAATACGGTACATCACTTATCTTCTCTTCTAAACCACGCCCAGGTAGGCTTTCGGTTCAGACTATCGGACAGAGAGGGCTCTTCCCTTCAAGGTGGGAAAACAGGCTGGAGCGTGAGCCTAACCGCCGATAAAATACGTTGAAGTATACTTCCACGCCCCTTATACACGTTCATGACGTGATGCTAAATAAAATGCCTATCTGCTTGACATGTCATGCCTCCCAGAACTGACTGAGACGCAATGTTGTTGTTTAGGGCCGCGCCACAGATCAAACGGTTAGTCGCTGTTTTCCCACCACAGCGGCCCGGGTTCTATCCCGGGTCTGGTCAAGTGGGATTTGTGGCGGACAAAGTGGCGCTGGGGCGGGTTTTCTCCGAGTACTTCGGTTTCCCCTGCCAATCTTCATTCCACCAACTGCTCGACAATCACCCTCACCTATCATCGGGCTGGTACAACAGGCCAGAAGTGGCCGCAGTACAAGGGACTTAGTCCCACCCCACTAGCAATAAAACAACACAATGTTGCTCCAAAGTAATACTAAGCAAAAACAACAAAGAGATCGTGTTCATGCTTACAGATGAGAAACAATTATCTGCTTAAAAATGTTTTGTTCATCAGTTTAGTCGTCATCATCACTCCATGAAATGTATTGAAACGAATAGTAAAGCTATCCCAAACAACGGGCCGTCGAGGCCCATACGGTTGTGGGATGTCGCGGCTCACAGATGGCGGTGAGTCTGTCAGCCTTACGCGTCTGTCGCCCTTTACTACCAATAAGACTCCTGGTATTCATTTCTGTTGGACACTGAGTCGACCCCAGGGACACAGTGCGGATGGCAGGATTAAATCAGTTGAAAACTTCAATTATCTCATCTGGAACTGAACCCACAACCTTCCAGTTTGTAGCACAGTGCCTCAACCAATTACGCTAGGGCGTCCCCAAAACAAAAATGAACGAAAATAAGAATGAACACATGCATAAACCATGTAATGACTGCTCACAGTAACAGTTCCAAGCATTCCCAACTAAAAACTAAGTCATAAAAGCNGCTTCCAACATAACAAGCACCACAAACTCTTAATTGCTACGGCTCTTAAGAAAAACGCGGAACCTTAAACACATGTCCTTATAACTTCCTGTTATTGGTACGGAATATCCCTGAATGTCATAACAAATCACTTGCGCAATTGCAAAGACGTCTCACGGGAAGGCCCATAAATATTAAAAACGCGCAAGAAAAGGCACAATGTGACCTGCAACATGAGGTTCGCGAAAAGGCGTCACTTAGTCCTCGATTTAGAGCACAAGTGGAACATTCTACACATTCATATGGCCGAACAAGAGACACATCTGGCTATGCTCCCTGACAAGTACAGATCTCTCTTCATTCATCACAACTCTCTCGCACACAGAGCCTTACACATTAATTCTTTTCTAGGAAAGATACATCCATTCGGATGACAGCGAAAGAAGGGTCGATAATTTCTAGGCATTTAAGAAAACAAGTACTTTAAATGTTAAAAACACCCAAATTTGAGGAAAATTAACGATGAAATTCAATACTATGAGTAGATATAATTTTGCGAGCATTACACACGGTACACCTACTTCTGTGTGCTTCAGGAAAATAGGAGACGGAACAGCGCATTGTCTCTCTTATAGGCTTGCACCCTGGCACATTTAAACAAGTTCTGTCACGGTTAAATCAATGACTTAATAAAATTCATTAATAATATTGAACATGGTGTTATATCTATGACTCTACAGCCCTTGTGGGCCTTGGCCGCTTTTTCAGTTTCTTAATCTGTATACAGTCGGTAGGACTCGTTGGATGGGAGATCAGCCCGTCGCAAGGCCGCTACCTACACACAGGACAGCACAAACATAGAATAAAAGCACACACAGATAATGACGCCTTGAGTGGGATTCGAACCCACGTTCCCAGCGTTCGAGCGGGTGAAGACCGCCTTAGGCCGCGCGGCCACTCTGCTCGGCTCTCATGTTATATGCACCGTGTTAAATATTAATTCAACAGAAAGAAATAAGTAAAATATGAGGGTGTTAAGGAGATAATCGTTTTATGTTCTGTCATTATGGACTGTCTAGTATCTGATTCTGGTATATCGAGGTATCAGGCCTACTTGGGCGTAAACAAAAGGGGGAAGCGGGAGAAAAAGGGGCACGTCTAAAATAGCTATGGTGCCCGCTGAACTATTTCGTGTATTTTCACAAATGTTTTCCACATTATTAATTTAGGTTGAAGGAATATTTGTAGATGGATATAATATCACCCACGACAAGTCAAATTTCGCAAGCATGCCCCACTGTATTAAAATGCGTAGGGCACGTGGTGTCATAGTTGGTTGAGGGGCTATGCTACAAGCCGGAAGGTCGCGGGTTCAAGTCCCGATGAGGTCCTTGGATTTTTTTTCAGTCGACCTAATCCTTCCAGCCGCACTAGGTCCTGCGGTTTACTCAGCCTCTAACAGAAATGAGTATCAGGAATTAATTAAATAATTTTCCTGTTGAGTAAGGCGCGGCCGGTGCTTAACGCTGACAACCTTACCGCCATCTTTGAGCCCATTGTCTAGATAATGTGGGACCCTCAACGTCTCACAACCCTATGGGCCTTCACGGCCTGTTACAGGGGTAGCTTTACTTTACTTTTTTTAGATGACACAAAATACAGAGTTCCCAACCTCCTCCCGAAAATGTCTTGACTTGTCACAGACACTTCGGAGTTCAAACATAACTTTTATTACTTTAACTTTCACAAACTCCTAACAAACGCTTGTTTCGTACATGTCACGGAAACTATTCAGCTGTCGAAATCTCTTACAAAAAAGGTAAATCTATCCTTGTAATAGGCCGTGAAGGCCTATAGCATAGGGATGTGAGACGTCGAGGCTCCCACATCTTCTAGACAACAGTCTCACAGATGGCAGTACGCTTGTCAGCCTTACGAGCCGGCCGTCATTTACCCACCAGAAAAATTCCTGGTATTCATTTCTGTGAAGGTTTGGCCACACAGAGCGCTACGCTATGTTCGCTACGTACGCTACGTGGCCAGTCACACTGGCAATAAAGGGAGATAGTTTTCTGTTCGTATAGCGAACACAGCGTACGTAGCGTGCGTCGCGTACGTAGCGCTCTGTATGGCCGAAACTTTAGAGGCTGACTCGGCCCCAGGGCCATAATGCGGTTGTAAGGATTAGGTAAATTGAAAAAAAATATATATATCATCGGGAATAGAACTCGCGACCTTCCGGCTTGTAGCACTCTGCCTCAATCAACTATGCTATCGCATGCCTCCCATCTGTTACAAAGACTATACTTTAAATCAACTATGCTATCGCAGGCCTCCCTTCTGTTACAAAGACTATACTTTATATCAATCTAGTTTCCATATAAACTTCATTCATAATTCAAAAGAGGCTATAACTGTGACATGCAGTAAAATTTCCAGCGAGCAATGAGAGTTACCACGTACGGCTGGAGCTTACCCAAGTACCAAACCATACAGATCATGAGAGTCAGAACATTCATGAGACACAAGATAATGTGACAAGTCTCAGTGAACATCACTATTATGTAAGGCATTCACTTTAATCAGGAGAATACCAGGTGCCACACTTACAGGGAGACAATGTGGCAAAACGCTGCCGACACTCAGCATAGCGATTAAGATTGCCCTATATCCACGTCTTCGCCGCAAGGGTCTGCATTACGCGTTAAATCTTCTACTACATAAGGTTGGGGGCACGTGGTAGCGTAGTGGTTGAGGGGCTATGCTACAAGCCGGAAGGTCACGGGTTCGGCTGGGGAGTAAAGTGCGGCCGGCGAGTAAGGCTGACAACCTTACCGCCATCTGTGAGCCGATTGTCTAGATAATGTGGGACCCTCAACGTCTCACAACCCTATGGGCCTTCACGGCCTGGTACAGGGATTTTTTTTTATTTACATAATGTTAGCAATCAGAATTACATGATTCTATAAGTTAATTTGCTCTATTATTCTTCGTGACGTGCAGAGGGCTTATCCAGCGATAAGTCCTCGTTACCCCTCTCTCAGGTCGGCTGGCCAATTCC
The DNA here is from genome assembly GCF_002891405.2 of Cryptotermes secundus. Classification (NCBI taxonomy): domain Eukaryota; kingdom Metazoa; phylum Arthropoda; class Insecta; order Blattodea; family Kalotermitidae; genus Cryptotermes; species Cryptotermes secundus. The sequence goes on from NW_019720574.1 coordinate 816,042, forward strand.
TTTTTAGTCTTCGTCCTTTGTGCGGTTCCAGTAACGGTTGCATTAGTACGTTCTCATGTCCTTCTGTTTTGTTGAGGTATCTTGTGCTTTTCCCTATTATAACTTCCTTCACTAGCGGCACTTTCCGGTCTTCATGGAGTGTTATATTGGAAACATACCATGGGGCGTTAGTAATCATACGTAGTATCTTTGACTGACATCTCTGGATTATGGAAATATTGGTTTTGCGAGCACATCCCCATATTTCCACTCCATATAACCAAATTGGTTTTATTATTCTTTTGTAAAGCAAAACCTTGTTGTCTAATGAGAGTCTGGACTTTCTTCCAACTAACCAATGCATATCGTTGGTACAGGGATAGCTTCACATACTTTACTTGCTACATAAGATTAGACAGCAACAACACCGCGTATGAACTACATCTATCCACATCTAATGTTTAACAGCCCAGAATATGAGGTTTGAGTGTCCCAGGTACCTTCCTTACATTACTAGAGAAACGATACAGCCGATATTGCAATACCTGTGTCCACTCACATCTAACCTCAACACTTTCAGTGCGGTCTACGCAAAAAAAAAAAAAAACTGTGCTAGACGGAAAAAAAGTCGACCCCAATGTAATTGTAATTCGGCTTCCACGTTACAACCCTCAATACGACACGTTTCACACTGACTTATATCTCTACGGGAGCACATACATGTACAGTTCACGAACGCATGACAATCTCGAAAATACTTGACATGTAAAGATACGACGGCCGGTTGCGGTACCCGAGCCGTCTAAGGCATGTACTGTCTTCCCTCGCTTGGAAACTGGGATCGTGGGTTCGAATCCCACTCAGGACATGGATGTTTAGTTTGTTTGTGTACAGGTAGAGGCCTTGCGACGAGCTGATCACCCGCCCAAGGAGTCTTACCGAATGTGTAAGATCTAGAAAAACCGAAGTGAACGGAGTTCATGGAGGTAGGCCTAGGCCCACTGGAGCTGTAGTGCCAAGGGGGAAAAAAAAAGATAGTCTAATGACGAAACATACAGGCTACTTGATTTGGGAAAAAATAATAAAAAAGAGAAGTGAAAGTGAGCATGTAAAATTTGCTGTTCTTTCACAAGCGAGACTTAGGACAAGAATGTACACACGCACGGGGGGTATGTATATGCATATGATATATGCTGCTTCTCAGAAAAGAGGGATCGCCTTATTTTCGGGTCCTTAAAAGTAAACATGAAGACGATTACGAGAAGTTGCTAATTCCACTGATATTTGCAAAAATATCTAGAATTATATTAAAGGTATTAAATTAAGAAACAACGTGAGCCGGGATAGCGCAGTCGGTAAAGCAACTAGCTACGGACTAGACGATTGAGGGTTCAGAGTCTGAGTCCCGGTAGGGTCAAGAATTTTCTCTTCTCCACATCGTCTAGACCGGCTCTGGCGCCCACCCAACCTCATATCCAATTGGTACAGGGAGTAAAGCGACCGAGGCGTAAAGCTGACCACTCACCTCCAGCTAGTGTCGAGGTCAAGAATACGTGGATCTATACATCCACTCCCCACATTCGTTTTCGTGGCGTAGTGCTTAATTAGTTAAGCATAGGGACAGCTTCACTTACTTTTTATTTCTAAATAGTACAGGGGCTTTTTCTTATAACCCTCAGAAATAAAATATATATTCAATTTTGCCCCCCCCCCAACTCTTCTTCTAAAGAGTTATATCTTGTGGGAAGTAACGCAGTGTACTCCGTTAAAAAAACATCCTACGTTTCGGAGAACAACATGTCGGCTGACTTTCAACGGACTGCACGCCGTAATGAACCAGACGACAGAACTCTTCGTAACCACCGCTGTGATAACCTCAAATCGTACGACACTTTCCTGCTCTTTTCGTTGGAGGAATAGGGGGTCGCATATATAAGTATATATGTATAAGACAGTTTTCAATTACATTCTTAAAAAATATCAACCAAATCTGGCGAACTCACGAGCAATTTCCAAGTTTTATTTCGGGCTACCATTTAAATCCAGTCGCTTAGCCGGACATTGTTTAAGTAACAGCAAGCGATCCGGGACAACTCAGTCATTATAGGAACCAGACTGGATTTCCGGCAAGGATTTCTCTCTTCACCACAGCGCCCAAAGCGGTCGAAGCATCCCATACAATTTATGCAAGGGGTCTTCCATCGGGAGCAAAGCGGTCTCAACATCAATTTGACAACTCGGTTCCAACTAACGCCGAGGTTATGAATACGTTATCTTTGCCTCCCCTTGCGGCGTGGTGCTTAATTAAACCCAGGGACAACTTTAACCTTGCAAAGTGTACTCAGACATGCGTGTCAAGATATGCATTGCACACAAGGTAACATACACTTCCACCGTCAATTTCATATCAAAACAATATTACTTTGTAAGATTTGAGGCTTTCACGGTGGTGACTATGAAGAAAGCAGTCTTCTGGGATTTGACACCGTGTATAAGTGGTGTTAACCGACGTTTCGGAGGAACGTATCGCCTCCATCTTCAGGGTAGAAGAAAANTAAAAACGAGTTAATGGGTTCGCTTTAACAATGCCGCAAATGCAGTCATTACTGTTCGCCTTACATCACTCTTGAAGGACGAAGAACCAGAAGGTTCCTCCGCGGGTCATTCATGCTGTCGTCACACGAAATAAAAGACAAGAGGCGATTGGTGTACATCAACAGTACAGAACGTTTACTGCATGAGAACTAATTTCAGTTGCTAAATGCCTGTTTTTTTTCTTTTCACTAGCTCTACAGCCCCTTTGGGCCCTCGCCTCTGATTTTCAATTTCATGATCATTTTACAGACGGCAGGACTCCTTGGACGTGTGATCAGCTCGTCGCAAGGCCTCTACCTAAACACGGGACAACACAAACACAGAATAAACACATACCAAACATCCATGCCTTGTTTAGGATTCGAACCCAAGATCCCAACTTCCAAGCGGGCGAAGACAGTACATGCCTTAGACGGCTCGGCTACCGTATGACCTATGTCCATGAGCCAAATTATACCCATAATTCATATTCCTCGAGCATCCCTCAGTAGTTTCCAAGCTTATTGTATCATCATCATCATCATCATGAATCATAGGCTTGGAGAGCTGTTCCTGTACCGTCTAATGTAGGCCTAGTTGATCTCAGTGTCTTTTATTAGCTCCAGTTAATGGTTTCTACTCCAAAACTTCCTCTGTCATGTTGGTTGTCTACTTGCTGTATAGGACTGATGTGAGAGTGTCAGTTCCTATGTAACTAACTCAACGGAGACAGGACCGTCTGGAGAAAAGAACGGTCACTCAGTCAAGAAATTCGACTTTTACGGAACACAACAATTCGTTTCCGTTTGCGTAAGAGTCTGCCACTGGTCCATATCCTGAGCTACATGAATCCAGCCCATATTCTCAGACGCCATTCCTCTAAGATCCATCGCTTTACTTCATAGTCTCTAATTTCACGGATAATTCTTCTCGTGTCTCTGTTTCGCTGGTAATCATCTAATGGTGGTTGAAACCATTTCTTTCAGTCTACTGGTGTCTGCATTCTTGCATAACCAAACCTCACTACTGTAGACCTAGTTCAAAGCCACATTTGCTGCGATGGTGTGTACTAACTCCCATTGCCTCCACCGAACAACACGGCTCAAGGAGAAACACTTCACAGTTGTATTCCGGGGATGATCAGTTTGAATCTCGGCGGAGACAACGATTATCTTGAGGGTTTTCAAGATTTCCGTACGCCCCTGTGTAAATTCCGGGAGAGTATATCAAGCAGCTAGCCGCTTCTTTCCACATCCTTTCCGATTGACCTATCCTCCTCCTCCTCCTCCTCCTACTACTACTACTACTACTACTACTACTACTACTACTGATAATAATAATAGGTGAAAGCATAATTAATCCGCAAGTAAATAATTAAACAATGTACTTTCAAAGAAAAATTAAACCTATTTGAAAAAAAAGAGAGATTAGCATTTTATTGAATTTTGCTAAATTTTATGAAAATGCAGTTTGTGCTTTGGAAATGAAACGTTGCTTATCACAGACTGAATGGCAGAAGAACCAAAGTAGAAACGAGAATGAATATCCAGCGGACTGCAAACTTCAAACGTCAGTCATCAGATATTTAACTAGAGACAACACGTGGAGGCAACGCTGGAAGACAAAATCAATAAAATATTCAAATAGAAAGTTCTAACACCTGACTTTGCACTTTAAAGCACGGTGGTTAATGTATGTACCACCTGTTCTAACAGCGATTATTTTCTTGAACAACATTATCCGACTGGTCTTTGTAATGGAGACACCGAGTGTTTTCTGTGGACAGTAACTGAATTTTTAAATATTTATACAAATGTCAGGCTTCAAATGATTGATACGGTTACGATATAGGTGAGAAAACGCGGCGTGACGCAGGTTACGCACTGTCTCCATATCTGGCAACTCTTGGCACAACGCACTCATTGGGAAACAGCAGGGTGTAGGCCGTCCAGCGATCAGTAGGTTAGTGGGACACAGGATGGATGAGAACGAGGTCGCCATACCACGGCCAACAAGCTCAGCGGTGGCCATCCACAGAAACAAGCGACTCTTAGCACGTAACACTTGCTAGTATAATGCGTTACGCAAATTGGTATCTAAGGCTACAGGAATCGAAAGATATATGTTTATTTCATTCATTTCTTTCTCATCCACTTTCTTCTTTCACAGAGCAAGTTGTCTCATGCGGTAACGCTTCTGCCTTGTATTCAGGAGCTGCCACGTTGAACCTCCACTGAGATACCGACTAATTCTGATTTATATCGGTCCTCATCACTCCCTCTTCTCAAATGCCGAGATAGTATCACAAACTGAGACATACCCGTCCCACCATTCAGTCTACAATTCGAGGCAACACACCCCGAGCTAACGACAGCGCCGTAAATTAAGAAGTAAACAAACTTTCTTCCTGTACGTCTCTCCTTTTTAGGGGCCGGGATAGCGCAGTCGAATAGGGACTGGCTACGGGATGAACAACCGAGGGGTCGGACTTCAAGTTCCGGTAGGGTCAAGAATTTCTCTTCTCCACGTCGTCAAGAACAGCTCTGGGGCCAACCCAGCCTCCTATCCAATGGATACCGGGGACTCTTTCCCTCGGGGATAAAACTACCGAAACGTGAAGCTGACCACTAACCTCCAACTACTGACGAGGTCAAGAAAATGTGGATCTATACATCCACTCCCACATACGTGCTTTATTAGTTAAGCATAGGGACAACTTCTTTCCTTTTTATCTTTCTGCCTCTCTCTCCCTCTTCCTTCCTTCCCATATTTCTCTCTCTCTCGTGTCTTACAATCTGTCCTTCTTCTTCTTCTTCTTCTTCTTCTGACTCCTTGTGAACGGAGACCAACCGTCCTACCGCCCTTCTCTTTCCTCCCAAGTCTTTCTTCGCTCATCCGGTCCTTCAACACAGGAAGAGGCTACCTGAAAGCTCCAGGAGTAGATGAGAGGGTAACATTAAAACTAATGTTCCGTTCCATGGAGTTAGGGTAGTAAGGCGTGTTCCCTTGCAGCGGGAAGTTGCTCAGTTCCACTGTGGGGGACGAACACAAATATCACGTGCGTCCAGACAAGATATCAGTGATTCCGGTAAACATTTCTAAGCGGTCTGCATTATACTGTTGCTTTAGTCCTGTCATGAATTAACGTATATTTTTCGCCAATACATCATGTATGGTAAAGGTATCCCTGTAACAGGCCGTGAAGTCCCACAGGGTTGTGTGACGTCGAGGCTCCCACATTTCTTCTAGACAACTAGCTCACAGATGGCGGTAAGGTTGTCAGCTTTACGCGCCCGCCGCTCATTAGGCCCCCAGGAAGATTCCTGGTACTCATTTCTGTTACAGGCTGCGTCAGCCCCAGGATCATAATGCGGCTGGAAAGATTAGGTGAATTGGAAAATCCAATAAACTCATAGGGACTCGAAGGCGCGACCTTCCGGCTTGTGCCTCAACCAACTACGCTACCGCGTGCCCCCACATGATGTTCGGTTCTTAGATTATTACATAATATATTCAAAATAAGGGTTTAAAACGATCTTGTACACTTAGATTAAAAAGGCAAAGGCTCGGATCCCGTACAAGTATGTCATGTCTGATTGCGTACAGTTTTACGTGTCCTACGCACCTGCTTCTCGTGTAACGAAGTGCCAAAAGCATTTCAAGGAAATTAGATCGCAAAATTATCACTCACTACAGCACTGGAACGCTATCGGTTGGTTAAAGGTAAAGGCTCACATTTAAACTGCAAACGAAGACGTAGTGGGGTTGAAGATACAGCTCCATTCATTCTTAAACTCGGCATCTGATGGGAACGAGTGGTTAGTTTCATACCCATTGAATACATAGCCCCGGTCTGAATTAGGTGGTGAAGAAAGAACTTCTGTCCTGGTCTAGGATCGAACCCTGATCGTTCAGCCCGCAGCCTGGTCACTACAGCCTACTGACTGAAGTACCTCCGCTTCTGTTACTGTTTGCTTGGTTCAAACAAGGACTCAGTGCGAGATCCTTAAACCAATAAGCTGTTACGAACATACCCTCGCTCCCCTTATGAAACACCACTTAAAAAGTTAGTAAAATAAGGCGCATGGTTATACATACTTGCAGCGCGTCGCTAGTGGCCGTGCTTTTTATACATGCGCGCACATCTCAAGCACAAAAAAAGTGGATTTCTAAAAGTATCAAAACCTAAAAGCCGGGGCCTGTGAAGCGTGAAGTTGCAAAGGAAAACAAAACAATGAAAGAAGCTGAGACACTTGTGAATGAAAGGGCTAACTTTTAGGGACTAATGCGTATAATGTAATAGAAAATCTGCTATAAGATTATTACCAGAATGTATTATTATCATTATTATTATTATGGCTGTACAGCCCTTTGCTGGACCTTGGTCGCTTTTTTTTTTCAGTTTCTTGATCCTATACACAACCGGTAGGACTCTGGACGGGGGATCAGCCCGTGGCAATTCCTTTACCTACACACTGAAGAAATGCACACTACACAGATATCCATGCTTTGAGTGGGATTGGAACCCATGATCCCAGCGGTGGAGCGAGCGAAGACAGCAGAATGTAACGTAACGCTAGGAAATACCACAGCGTACAAGACAGTGACAAACACGAGAAGAGTGCAATGTTATACTTAAGCATCCTGTTGCACTCTACACGATAAATGATACAAACTCCGTCCCAAGTGCAAACAATATATATTATATGTCTTTGATCTTGTCCTCTTCCACACTACATGTTTCGGCCTCTATCGGCCATCATCAGGTGTATACTCTTAACGTTGCTGCTACACTGAACCCAGTCTAAAAT
>NW_019720574.1:823622-848156 GCF_002891405.2 Cryptotermes secundus
ATATATTGTTTGCACTTGGGACGGAGTTTGTATCATTTAACGAGAAGAGTGACGACGCCGACAAATAATTAAGTGAAGAAGCAGTCTTCTGGGATTTGGCACCGTGCATATGTGGTGTTAACCGACGTTTCGGAGGAACGTATCGCCCCCATCTTCAGGGTTGAAGAAAAAGTAAGAAATCTGCAAGCGAAGAGACAGTGAGAACCGGTAAAAGCAGTCTGCACATATACACGGTGCCAAATCCCAGAAGACTGCTTTCTTCATAGTCACCGCCGTGAAAGCCTCAAATCTTACAAATAATTACCTGTTTCTCTAGATCAGAAGTAAACATCAGTTTCAGGCTATATCCGATCAATCTGTTTTATACTCGTTCAATAAGCTGGTCTTGGTTGTACCAAATGTTTTGTTAGACTGTTACTACGTCAATAGCGTTGGGAACACCACAGTAACTTCCCAGTGACTCTAACCAAACGTCAAGTGATGCGAATCCTTCCACACTTCTCTCCAGCGCTTCCAAGTGCGCAACTTGACACATCAGCGAGAGTTAAGGTTTCTTGACGGTCTCACTTCAGTCCCAACAGCGTGCGCTTTCTGACAGAATTATCGTGACGTTTAGCAGTCCACCCAGACAAATAACAGGTCACGGTATCTACTTCTCCCCCCCCCCTTATTAAATTCACATTTTATATTCATTTGAATATTACGAATTCTCTCCAGGAGGCTTGCAGTAAACGGCAGACACATAAGTCACGCAACCAGTTAACTGGGAATTGCGTAAAAGATGGATGGGATAGGGTTTCTCAGAAACGGTGGATTAACCGAACCAAAGTTCTTGCTATTTTGCACCGCTATAAAGATAGCTGGCCGGTCAGGTAGCCGAGCGGTCTAAGGCATGTACTGTCTTCGTTAGCTTGGAAACCGGGATCGAGGGTTCGAATCCCACTCATGGCATGGATGTTTAGTTTGTGTGTGTGCGTTTTTGTGTTTGTGTACAGGTAGAGGCCTTGCGACGAGCTGATCACCCGCCCAAGGAGTCCTACGGAATGTATAAGATCTAGAAAAACCGAAGTGAACGGAGAAGTTCATGGAGTTAGGCCTAGGCCCACTGGGGCTGTAGTGCAAAGGGGGGAGAAAAAGAAAAAAGATAGCTGAGAGATCAGTATGACACTGCAGCAGTTATCCAAAATCATTACTGAATCTGAAACACAATATCTTTGCAGTGTCACATACTTTACCTATAAAAACACACTTCGTCAAAAGCATGCAGCCTAAATAACTTCAGGAGTTCGACAAAACGGGTACATTAAGCCTATACTAAGATGTCACATATGACAGAATAATAATGTACATTGAACTGAGTTTCTAGAAGTAAAGTATGGACGTTTCTCGGGGAAAATTAAACTAGAATACTGATTAAAGCATTCTTTCCGCTGTCGTCTGTTGTAATCTTTTCCTTTCACTCGTAACTACTACCAACTCTGAGTGCTAACCTACACGTCAGAACACCTTGCAGTGTGGTAAATATATATAAAATATTCGGGAAAAGATCGCACATTTTAATGAGTTTATTTCGAGACATCCTATGAAGGACACAAACTACTGTATGTCTTATAATTCTGGTGCTGGAGCTTAGAGGTGTCGCAAGCCCATGAAGCATGGCCGTCTACACACGCGAGAAGAAATCTACGTGATACGCTAACAAATGACGTGCATATTAAATTATATTAAAACTTAATTTCATTTGGAAGACAAATGATTCAGGTTATCGCAGTGGTTCGACATATTCATCTTCAACTTCAAAATGTTCGGCTGTGAATTCAGCGTGTATCTAGAACATATTCTCCGTATAGGGATTCTGATGACGGTGGGTAACACTTGGGAATACTGGGTTTGGTGGCTTGTCCATCGTCCCGTATACTGAAAGAACACAACGTTCGTCCAGCAATTGAAGTTGGCTCTTCCTAACGGCCCCAGCAGAGCACGTGTCTCTCACACCCCTCATCTGAGGGTGGAAACAGATCCAGTTTGCGACACGTTGTATTCTTTTGCAAGCCGCCTCTGTGGTATATGGGTCAGAGTTACTGTCTACAGATCCAGATGTCCGGGTTCGATCCCAGACGCTACCAGATTTTCTGAGAAGTAGTGGGTCTGGAACGGGGTCCACTCAGCCTCGTGAGGATTGAGGAGCTTTTTCAAGGAAATAGGGGCTCCGGTCTAGAAAACCGAGATTAACGGCCGTGGGGATCCGTTGTGCTGACCACGTTACACCCTCTATCCGCAAAAGTTAGCACTAACTTCGATGACAAGTGGCGGTCGCTCGGTAGGTAATGTTCGCTACAGGCTACGGAGTCTGTTCTTTTGTATTCTTTTGCAACATCGGACGACGGACACAGCCGAAAGCCCCAATAATCCGGAGAGACATCCGTTTAATACCATGCTTCTACTCTTCCAAAATATACGAGGCTCGTGACGAAATTGAATAAATTACGAAATGCCTACGGTCATCCCGTATACTTTCCAATATTAAAATATCGAATAAACATACCGAATTTCAATTAATGTCTCATTTCGTGGTATGATACTCTAACTTTGCCATCAAAACTAACTGCAAACACAATTTAATTACGAATTTTGAGTCCGTACCACGAAATTCGGCAAGCTTATCCTATAAGTAACAGGTCTGTCACCGGCATTAACGTAATATAAAATAGCACAGAAAGTGCCAGGGAAAACATACGAAACTAAGGAGGATGAACTGGGGAGTTTCGGGTAGTACTTGTATTAGGTCTACATGCCAACACGCATCTTGGTTTATACGGGTCATCTGGCAGAGTCAGAATATTGGCATCACGGTGGACACCACGGGCTTACACATGGCGAGGCTGTAAACGACAGAAGAAAAATACTGGCACGTGTAGGGCGGTACGCGTGACGAAAATGACGGGTTATAGTTTGGATGATTGGATTTATCAGCACTTCGGTTGCAACCTCTCTTAATCGCACTTAAATACAGGCAGTACAGCGTTTTCGCGGATTTACATACTTTATAATTAATTGTTACAAACTAGTCCTCTCATTGTAATGCAATTAAAACACAGAAACTACCACTTCAAATCACTATGTAGTCTTCTTGTCTTCAATCACTTTGTACTCCCCTGTCCTAGTCTGTACTCAACTGATCTTCACAATTCAATAAGGACATGCTCCATTCTCGTCCGTGTACCCTCAACAGCCGTCTAGCTTCTATTTCGCTCCTCCAGCTTACGACGGACTGCAAACCTTTGTTGTCCCCTATAAACCTTCGGTGCGGACCTACAGAAAACAAGTCACGTGTTTCCTAGCCAGCAACTTCGTTGGTGAGCTGGGTGTTGGCTAGCAACGAGCTAAAAACATTCGTTCACTGATATACAGCTTGCACTGTTACGCGTTTTAACATGTTTGCTGAGTCGTTAACTAGAAATAGTCATGTACTGTAGTCAAGCGCTTAAGCGAGGTGTTTTACCGTTGTCTAGCTAAGCCCGTTACAATACATAGTCTATAGAATTTTGGTACGAGAGAGCTATCAGCTGAAATATCAGGAAAACGATGGATGGATCTTATGGAACAAGGTTATGAGCAATGACGAGGGGTGGAGACGCCTCAGGATCGTGTTCAATGACAGACTCCTGTTATAAGCGGCGCTGAGCTTTGTGTTTTGCTACCATGTACGTGTGACCTATAGTTACACGCAGTTTAATTAACACAATGAACATTACAGGCGTATACGTATATGGCTTTATAATGCTTTCCAATACTCAACACTATTCCTCCTTGCGTATAGGTTATAAAAATAACACAAATGGGAGATAGTGTTCGCTCATCCATGGGTTTCACCTTCAAATACATTGTAGGGTGTACAGCCGTTCCTATGCACTGACCGCGAGACAGGCGAATAAACAACGTTGTTATGCAACCCGTTTCTAGGAAACGGATAGGTAAACAAGTTCCCGCTGCAACGAATACACACGCAACAAGTCACTGTTGGAAACGGTGTATTCTACTCGGTCCGTGCAAAGGGGTTATAGGGAAGACAATTTGGGCGAACCCCCGTAACCCTGCGAGTCATAGGAGGCGACGAAAAGGGAAGTCTCAAATCTGAGACAGTTGAATATGGTTGCGAGTCCCAGAGGACTCGGACCCCAGAAAGACTGCGCCGGCATGGTCCAGCAGCATATACAAGAGATAGACCCGTCCTCTTGTCAGAGAGGGCGCCCCACAAAAACAAGATCGTAACTGTCTAACAGAAATATCTGGTCATGAGCCTCAGATGGGGCTCAACCCCAAGACTTACTGACTGGCCGTCAGTCGCAATGTGACTTTGACTTGACCCAGTTGAGAGTTGAGTTCTGTAAGGGACGCTGGGAAGAGATGGCGCTATAGTTCAGTTGACAGTTCAGTTGGGTTCACCGCACAGTAAAAACGTGAGCACAGAGGCTCAAAAATTTGTCGCTGCCGTGAGTTGTTAGCAAGCAACGACTAGTGACGACACTGCAGGCTGGAAAAGACTTGCGGTGTAGTGATTTGTAAAGTGTGGTAATCAGCGGTACTGTTACAGTTATCTGTAGTTACGACCTGTAAGTGGTCAATAAATCTATTCACCAATTCATAACCCGTCTAGTCACACAAAAATCGTGACAATATTTAAGGGATTTCGGTGAAATTTAGTAGACCCACTGGGAAGTCAAAATGCAATAAACTTGTGTTATCTAAAATGTGTCTCGCCTTTACATTTTCTAGACTGATGTGACAGTAAAATAAAGTTTCCGCTATAAAGGCGTCGACATGGGCTGAAGTAATCCTAACACTGTATGCCAGGGGGCAGCTTGGTGCCCTCGAAAGGGTGTTTGAGTGCCAACGAGAATTTTAAAATCTGTGTAATAATTTCCTGATCTCAGTGACTATTTCAAAGCGCGTGGTCACTTCCGTCCGCCTTATGGACCAGGTCTCTGTTCAGAGTCGAGCTATCCCAATTGTTTACAATGCGTTTAGGTGCCGCATTAACTGTGAGGATCCGGTGTAAATGAATACGAATACCACGAATTTTCGTGGGAGTAAAGGGCAGCCGGCGCGTAAAGCTAACCTCACCGCCATCTGTTAGCAGACTGCTTAGAAAATGTTACAGCCTCGACATCTCACAACCTTATGGGCCTCCACGGCGTGTTACAGGGATAGCTTTACCTTTTTTTTTAATATGCTTATGATATTACAGTTAGCTTCATCGACCATGAAGAAGGAGGCATCACCTTTCTCCGAAACGCTGGTACCTATCTACCATATGGATGAAAATCCCAGAATACGGTAATCTTAATTGTTTTCAGTGGATTCATGCGGAGCCGGCCATGCATATATTAGAGCCTCTCTTTGTTACCCGTTTCACAGCCCATAGTAACCACAGGTCTAGACTTTACATTAAGTCTACTTTACCCCTTAGTGACGAGCAGCTGAAGGAGACAGGGGGGATTGATGGGTCCCAAGCAGGTAAAGCATGTTGCAATAAAGTAGATCAAGCAATTCTGTACATCAGTCATTCATATGGCACCTTTCTCTACACATCGTGACCAGTATCGCCGGTGGTAAACATACTCAGAAACTGATAAGGCGTTCAGAGAATAGCATAAAAGAACAAAGCAATCTCCACTCGAAAGCACACTAAAAGGTCAGCGACCTCCACTCTTTAAATGACATGAGGGTTTAACCAACTTTCTAAAAAGCCCTCAAGACATCAACAAATTTCGTATTAAGATAAGGGCGAACAGGCCCATTACACATCCTGACCTACGCTCAATGACCTTGCACCATGATGACCGAGTGCTCACGCCCCGTTTAACATCTCTGGGAGCACTTCATAGTTACGGTACACTCAGCTCCAAGTTAATGTAAAAGTTTCTGCAGTATCAGACGCCAGCGACGGCCGGAAATGGGGCACATATATAGGTAAGGTAAAGTTATCCCTGCCGGTCACGGTAGCCCAGCGGTCTAAGGCATGCACTGTCTTCGCTCGCTTGGAAGCCGAGATCCTGGGTTCGAATCCCACTGAGGGCATGGATGTTTAGTTTGTGTGTGTGTGCGTTCTTCTGTGTTTGTGTACAGGTAGAGGCCTGGCGACGAGCTGATCACCCGCCCAAGGAGTCCTACCGAATGTGTAAGATCTAGAAAAACCGAAGTGAACGGAGAAGTTCATGGAGGTAGGCCTAGGCCCACTGGGGCTGTAGTGCTAAGGAAAAAAAAAAGTTATCCTTGTGCTTAACCAATTAAGCACTATGCCATGAAGGCGTATATGGGAGACGTATAGATCCACATTTTCTTCACATCGGCACTAGCTGGAGGAGACTGGTAAGCTTCACGGCCCGGCCGCTTTACTCCTGGGGAACGAAACCTCGGTACCCATTGGATAGTTGGTTGGGTGGACCCCAGAGCCGGTCTGGACGCTGTGAAGAAAGTTTTTGGCCCTACCGAGACTCGAACTCCGACCCCTCAGTCGTCCAGCACGTAAGTAGTCGCTCTGCAGACTCCGCTATCCCGGATTCTGCACAATATAGGTACAAACTGAAATACAACCACCTTCGTTCGGTGTATCAGACCTTTGCAACCGAGTTAATGTATCGAAGAGTTTACCTTCTGGGATATGAAACCGTGTAGTCTGTTGTATATCAACCGACGTTTCGGAGAAACGTGTCGTCTCCATCCTCACGGTAGAACATGCAAACAAGAGTCAAGAGTAAAGTCGGCAGCAAGCAGAGCGTGATCGTCATAAATCAGTTAAAGGATAAGTTCAGAGTACTTGTTGGTTAGTCGAATACTGAGAATAAATTTCCTGCCATTTTCAGTTTAAGCTTTTCGTTTTGGTCTGGCATGCTAGCTGCTTCAAGCTTGATTCTTGCTTGACTTCTTATCTGACACAGAGGATGGAGGCGACATGTTCCTCCGAAACGTCGGATTACTTTCAACGGACTACACGGCGTAATAACTCAGACGACAAAACTCTTCATAACCATCGCTGTGGGAATCTTAAATCCCATGAGTTAATATATCGTTTCCGACCGAGTGTGTACAGATATTCTGAATTAAGATTCGACTCATAACACTTAACGGTAGCTCATTCGGTGTGGTTAACTGATAATATCCCGTTCTGCTCGGCCTCACCGTCTCACTGGCCTCTGCTGCTGCTTCTCTGTCGAGCTGTTATCGTCTTCACGCTGACAGCCGTTAGCAAATATATTTTACTGTCGTATTTCACAGTTTACAAGTGCACAATATTTAAAATTATCATATGTACTGCCACCGCCTCTGTGGTCTAGTGGTTAGAGTTCCTGGTTACAAATCCAGAGGTCCGAGTTCGATTCCCGGCGCTACCAGATTTATCCTGAGAGATAGTGGGTCTGGAACAGGGTCCACTCAGCCTCGTGATGATAATTGAGGGGATATTTCCTTGAAATAGCGGCTCCGGTCTAGAAAACCGAAATTAACGGCCGTGGGGATTCGTTGCGCTCACCACGTGACACCCGTTATCCGCTAAAGTTGGCACTAATTTCGCTGACAAGCGGCGGTCGTTCGGTCGGTATAGATCGCCTGCGGACTAAAACCACGGAATTTGTTCTTTGTATATGTGCTGCCATTTTTGTTTCCCACAAGAGTCATTCTTTAACTTCTTCTTATCCGTTACTGAATCATTAAAATCTAAAAATTAGTCTCTTAAACGCTTCTATAAATTTAATGTATATCACAAATAAATTACATAGATGATTATCGTGTTGGAGAAGGATGGAGAAGATCAGTTGGACCGATTATGTGAGAAATGAAGAAGTGTTATTTAGAGTCAGTGAGCAGAGGAATATCCTACACGAAATAAGAAAACGGAAGGTTAATTGGATTGGTCATGTTTTACTCAGAAACTGCCTTCTAAAAGAAGTTTTGGAAGGAAAGATGAGGGGCGGATAGAAGTGACAAGAAGACGAGGAAGAAGATGCTGGATGACCTTGGGGACAGAAGAGGATACTGTCATTTGAAGGAGAAAGCTCTAGATCGCATTAAGTGGAGGAATTGTTTTCGAAGAGACTGTGGACCTGTCGTCTGACAGATTACTGATGATGATGATGATGATTATGACGGAGTATGATGAAGTTTATGAACACACTGAATGTACAGCTCGGTCGGTATAACGACAGGATGGACGGCCAGGGTTCGATTCCCAGCAGGAGCAAGAGATTTCTGCCTTCTTCACAGCGTCCAGGCCGGCTCTGAGGTCCACCCAGCTTCCTATCAATTGGGATTCCCTCCGGGAGTAAAGTGGTATAAGCATGAAGCTGACCATTCACTTTCATTTTGTGCCGAGGAATAGAATGGTGGAACTATACCTCCACTCCCCATACGTCTTCATTGGGCAGTATTTAATTAAGCATAAGGACACGTTTACTTATTTTTATACCAGTGAATGCATACTTCAAACACTTAATAGACTGACTGCTTGATCTGGAAGTACTCAACTGTCACGTGTCAAATTTTGCACAGAAAAGAGAAGAAGAAAGAGAGAAACAGAAGGAAAGAAAAAAGAAAACACGTACAGAGAGCATAGACAGAATTTATAATATCTGTACTTCATTTCTGGACAGCCATACAGCGACCTAAATTTTCGTGTACTGCCATGCGGAATAGTTTGAGGAAAAGAGCTACTGTACTGACTTGCAGAGACGATTGGAAGTGATAAAAAAACTTCTCTTGCTCCTACACACAATATTAAAAAAGGCCTAAGAAGCTAGAAGTATGAGCTTGCGAAACGCGTAATTGTACCGCTGTCTGTTCTATCTAAAGGCACACAATGGCCGACCCCGTCACCCACACACCAATTAGTCCTCCATCCACCAGTCTGGCAAACA
Organism: Cryptotermes secundus; assembly: GCF_002891405.2. Lineage (NCBI taxonomy): Eukaryota > Metazoa > Arthropoda > Insecta > Blattodea > Kalotermitidae > Cryptotermes > Cryptotermes secundus. The sequence goes on from NW_019720574.1 coordinate 832,535, forward strand.
ACTTACGTCACAAGCAATTTAGCAATAGCAATACTGTACAACTGTAAGTTGGATAATTCTTCGTTTCAAATTGATAACGCAGCTACAAAAGTGCAAGATAATGCAGATTTAAAATGTTTTGGGGGTCAGGTTCAAAATGACTATTGCTGATCCGACATCTCACATGATAACAATGCAGACACTGCTTCCATGTCCTGTGTCAAGATACAACTGCTAACATGAGTAACCCTAAAACTCTTTGCCGTTTCAGGGGCGCACCATCTTAACTTCATTTTGACATGGATACCACACAGCGACTATAGGTACAAACTGTCAGACTACAGTTCTCTCAATACGGTACTTTTCTAAGCCGATCTAATTGTCTATCTTATGTCTCTACAGCCTCTGTGGAGTTGGTCGCTTTTTTCAGTTTCTTAATCTACAAACAGTCGGTAGGACTCCTTGGACGGGGGATCAGCAGGTCACAAGACAACATAAACACAGAATAAACGCACACAAACATCCATGCCTCGAGTAGGATTCGAACCCAAGAACTCAGTGTTCGAGCGGGCAAAGAAGTTTCATGCCTTAGACCGCGCGGCCACTGTGATCGGTTAGTTAATCTGAATACGATTTAACAATTAATTCCTACCTCAAACAGAACACTACGTCTTCATTCCAAACACCGCTTGTTTAACAATGTGTTGGGAAATGATCGCTGTTTATGCCGACAAATATATGAAAAGCATAAATGCGCTCTGCGAAATGCACTTGTTATATGTTTAATCAGAGAGCGGCCTTACGCACAGTCGCCTAAGTTCTTAACGGTTATGTCTCCAAACTGTGTGAAGCAGATATAGCAATGATAAGATTGAAACATGAACAGTCGAACACTGGAGACTGAACAAAAGGATTTTTTTCTAATCTATACTGTGGCTTTTACCCATTTTAATCACGGACATAAGCCTTTATGCCCTACGAAACTAATGCATTTATAAACTGAAAAATAATGAAAACTGAAGATAGAACAATTAAGAACTAGGACAACGACATAGTAATTACTGTGGTTTGAAGATGCTGAATCTGAAAGAACTGCAAGAAGTCCTGTGGTCCGTGAAAAGGAAAAACGGGCAGAAAATGATGAAGTGCCGGTCACGGTAGCCGGGCGGTCTAAGGCATGCACTGTCTTCGCTCGCTTGGAAACCAGGATCGTGGGTTCGGATGTTTCCTGTGAGGTACGAACTAAATTCTTATATGTTATTCTTATACTTTGCCGGTCAAAGGCATGCACTGTCTTCGCTCGCTTGGAAACCGGGATCGTGGGTTCGGATGTTTCCTGTGAGGTACGAACTGAATTCTTATATGTTATTCTTATACTTTGCCGGTCACGGTAGCCGAGCGGTCTAAGGCATGTACTCTCTTCGCTCGCTTGGAAACAGGGATCATGGGTTCGAATCCCACTCAGGGCATGGATGTTTGTGTGCGTTTTTCTGTGTTTGCGTACAGGTAGAGGCCTTGCGACGAGCTGATCACCCGCCCAAGGAGTCCTACCGAATGTGTAAGATCTAGAAAAACCGAAGTGAACGGAGAAGTTCATGGAGGTAGGCTTAGGCCCACTGGGGCTGTAGTGCAAGGGGAAAAAAAATGATGAAGAGGCAAGGGGAAGGACGAGTAGTGGGAAGATGATGCAGAAGAACAGGAAGAAAACGAACACAAAACAGATCATGAAGTAAAGCAGAAGAAAAACACTGAAGTTGATATGTGAACATGCGCATGCCTGCATTTCCTTAATTTCGAGGATCATCTAATGACGCTAAATCAATTTCAAATATATAGCCTGTTACTGCCGATGACTCACACGAACAAGATAATATTCACAGTCTTCATGCAGTGTTTTCTGTGCACGTTATCATGGGCAGAATAGAGTTCGACCCTATAGACTTCAACTTCTGGGATCTCACGCCGTGTAGCCTGTCCGACAGAGAAACGTGGTCTCCATCTTGTAACACGAAGGCCCAGATAGGTCTCTCCCAGACGTCGGTATATATCTACCACTCTACACGGTGGCATGTCCCAGAAGACTGTGATCTTAACACTGATCGCTGTGAGAATACTGTGGCATGCCGAGAATCGGGAAGGGATACTTCCATGGAAACGCAATAACAGCGGGCCGTTGCGTAGGAATTGCCCAATCAACAAACGCGTTTCCCCGGAGATGAAAGGACAACAGAGGGTTCGTTGCATAACAACGTCCGAGACGAGTGCAGTTTGTGTCTGACCTTAGAAGAGATCAGTCAGTAGTAGTCAGTTTCAGTTTGGCTTCGACTTTGCAGAAGAGTTCCAGAGAGTACTAGTGGTGTATTAGTGTCATAAGTGGATAAGTGTACGAGTGTGGGTACAAATAAGGGTCCAATAAAAGAATTCGTTCCAATCCGAAGACCCACGCAATTTATTCTTGTTGCGTCACGCTGCAGACACATTAAACTGGTGTCAGAAGTCAGCCGACGCGTTACAATATTAAAGCCGACATTTTTAATTTTGTGTATTCTACTTCATCCCTTGACACTTCAACAAATTTCTTTTTCCCTCGCCATTTTAACTGAAAATTTACGTAATATGATGAGCCACCCTTGTACGCCTCCAGTAACAACAAAGATATGAATTCCGTTCAGCCATACATTCAGAATTAAACGTATAAAAATAGTTGTAAGAATGTTCTAAGCGAGTGACAAGCACCGAAGTAGGCCTAATTCAGAAATAAGAAGGCTATCAGCCATGCTCAGGTCGCTGCGGGCATTTGTAACTCTGTAACATTAGCATAAAGCAGTACGTCACATTTCAAAAGCATCCACAGTCCAATCTCTTGACTTCTTGTGTCCAAGTCGGATACAAACGTGAATGTGCTCATAGGAAGATGTGGTTTGGGCAGCCCTGAACACTCCAGCAGATGAAGGAGAGGACTGCGGCCACAGTGGGGGAGTCGGATGCACCTGCTGGCCAATCCATCACTGCTCAGAGGCGGCACCCGCCCCTTCCTTCTTACTTATTGACAGCCAAGACCTCAACACTTTCGTATTCACGACATGTACGAAGGATCTGTGGGCTTGCTTTCTGGATAAGAACCCTTCTTCAGTTGTTCCTTCAAGATACAAATTTTTAGTATCTGGATGAGATTCTTGGTGCTGCATGTATTTCTCCGAGCAATTCTGTTTTCGCCTGTAAATTAACATCTTCAACAACTCCACACTCATCTAACAGCAGTGGCTAGTATAATGGGTCCATCTGAAGCACTCTCACCCCACTGCCTCTAATAATCCCGTTATTTGAGTAGTTTTGAGTGTCGAGATTATATAGCGATCATGGCCTAATCGAGGTACTTTCGGGTTTTGCCTGACGGGACTAAGTAAAACCATGAAATACCTCATACTGTTGCTGATTACTGTCTTCTAACATATGATGCAATGTAGTTTGGCACATTGAGATCAATGTTTCGGAGGAATCTGTTGGCTCTAGCTTCATCTTCTAGTCAGAAGATTACTCCGAAACGTTGGTATCTACACCGAAAACTATATGCGGTCTTATCCCATAAAATAATCAACATATGCACCGATGTGGGAACTTCAAATCTGTAACTACCGCTCTGATTATTGACGTTATCATTGTCACTGTTGTTAATGTTGCTATAATCACGAATAGCATTGTTATCATCGATAACAAAGATTCAACCCAACAGCCTGTCTCTCGACCCTGTTAAAAATTCTCAGGTTAATCCATCATTTTATGTCTTGCATCTCTCCATTCTCATAGAGAATCCTAATTAAGCACTTTCTCTGGAAATGCGACTTCATTTCATTCCTTTAGCACACTCAACCGATTTCCCCCCCCCATTGGCGCTACAGCCCTCATTTGGGCCTAGGCTTACCTCCATGAAACTCTCCGTTTCACTTCGCTTTTACTAGATCTTAGATATACGGTAGGACTCCTTGGGTGGGTGATCAGCTCGTCGCAAGGCCCGGTATGGGTGACATTCTCTTCTCCGCGTCGCCCAGACCGGCTCTGGAGCCCACCCAGCCTCCTAACCAATGGGTACCGGGGGTTCTTTCTTCGGGAATAAAGCGGCAGGGGAATCACCTCCAACTAATGCCGAGGTCAAGAATACGCATTCATGGCGTAGTGCTTAATTAGTTAAGCACACGGACAACTTTTCTCATTCTTATCTCGAGAATTTCAGAATGTTCGTAATTTCTTAATTGTTCGCCAATTATCGCAAAACACGGGCTGATTTCCGCTCTGTGTGTTCAGATGGCACATCAAACGATACATTTCTTGTATGTGAGAAAACGATGTTTTAGAGCTCCAGATTACTGAGTTTTGGGGAATATTCTAACGATACTGACGTAAGAACACAGGCGTGTAGGCCAACCCCAATGCGTGCCACACACCCCTCCTCCTTTTCGCCCTTTACACCAAAATGTTCACACCAATGCACACTCTGCAATACGAAGTTGGCTGACAATCATAATAAGCTGCACGGTAGATGAGCAGCAGCACACTCACGGAACATATGTGACGCTGCTTGGATGATGAGGTATTGACGAAAAGCGAGAAACTCGAGCTCTCATCAACATGCGCGCATACTGAAGCTGCAAAAAAAATGTATACCTGAATAACGGTTTCATCTGCTGCTACACCCACGGGCGGATATCCTACCGACCGGTACGTACTGCGCGGCCACACCGCGCACCACACTAACGTTAAATCCACTGTGGTATGGAGCAGCTATTTTTATCACATAAATTATTTACATACAGTCTGAACGACCCTGCACTTTCCCCTCTCATGGAGACATGGAGAGCAGCTTTATGATTACACTGATGTTAAGCTTACAGGCGATCATCGGTTCAAATCCCTTTACCTGGTTTCGTGTAATGAGTTTGAATAACACGATTGTATGAGATTTTAACACCAATAGGAAGACCTAGACCTAGATGTGAGGTATAGGTAAAAAAAGTAAAGTTGTTACTGTGCTTAACTAATTAAGCATTACGCCATGAAGGTGTGGTCACCTTCACGCCCCAGCCGCTCTATCCCGGGTAAGGAGTTCCCGATACCCGCTGGGGATGGAGCTCGGTGGGTCCCAGAGCCCGTATGGACGATGTGGAGAAGAGAAAAATCTTGCCCAGATCAGGGCTCGAATTCCGATCCCTTGGTCGTCAAGCTCCTAGCCAGTCGCTATCCCGGCTCCTATACGTAGATGTGAGGGTAATCTTGTCACCTGTTGGGTTCTAGATAGGATGACCGGATTTATTAGCACTTCGGTTACAATCTCTTAATTACGGTTAATACAGCGCTATGGTTGATTTACACACTTTCCAGTTCACCGTTGCACACGCACTAGGATTCCCAGTCTTCACTAGTCGTCTCCTGGCAACGGAGTTCAACACAGAAATTAGCACTTAAAATCACTATGAAGTTGTTCCTGCTATTTCTTGATCAATCGCTCTGGAAACTCGGAACTGAAAATTCTTCTGGGCTCACTCCTCCAGCTGACTCGTAAATGCCCTGCACGAATTCTGTCATTCCCTTCTCTTTTAAGCACTCTGCGCAGACCCCACGGAAAACACCGTATCTATTGTTGATGACGTCACCGCTTTCACAGCTCAGTCCGATACGCGGAATTGAGTTTACCGAGCCGTTGTTTAGAAACGGGTTGTATAATCTCGATGTTCCACCGCTGTTCAGCACGGACTACATAGAAAACAGCCTCCTCTATTGCTGCATAACCTAGCAAACGGAATGTTTATCAAGAACCTGTCTTCAGGGGAACTTGTTTACCAGCCTGTTGTCTAGCAATGCGCGTATATGTAACAATATTTAAACGGATCTTAGAGAAATAGATGGCGGTATGGAGTAGATTCATCTGGATGAGGGCAGAAACCAGTGGCGGGCTCTTGTGAACATGGCAATGAGCCTTCTGGTTCCAAAAAATGCTGGGAATTTCTTGCGTGTCAGAATGACTGCTGGCTTCTCAACAAGGACTCGCGCCATCGATTTCGTTTAGTTAGTCTGAAATTTTTAGTTTGGAGCTGAAAGTATAAATGCTTCTGCGCTGTAGCCTACAGAATACATGATTGGTAGGTATCATATTCCAGAATATCCCAAGAAGTACCCGTGAATCTCAAGAAAAGTGAGCATGTGGGGCAGATTCCCGTGACTGGCTCCTGTAAACATGACAATGAAGCTTTACGTTTCTTTAAAGCAACGCACTCCGTGACCAGACTTCAAGAAATATCCTACACCCTGCCTCTGGGTGTACTTGGATAAACCACCTGGCTCTTACAGCGCCTGGAGACAGAGCTACCTTCAAAGCAAATGTCAGCAAAGCAGCAATGTTGCTAACTAAAGTAGGAAGAAACATATAAACTGGATTCTGGGCGGCACAACCAACGTGTATCTCTCTATACGTGCCGCTACTATATGAATTCAAAGTGTGGTAAATGTTGCGAGATCTTGTTCGGCCCTGTTTTGACACCATTTAGGCCTTTGATATTGTTCCCGTGTTTTACTGTTTCAGCCCTGACCATTTCATTAGTTCTAGTCTACATCCTTCACATTTTGGCAAATGCAATTCTTAACCGTGTTTCCCGCCCAAGTAGTTTCCAATGCCTCCGGTAGATATGGAAGTTATCGGGTACCAATGCCAGTAGAGGGCCGACCTCGCTGGCAGAAAGGGGAGATAGCGGGCACCAGTATCGGTAGGGTATGGAGACAGCAGAAATTAAAGGGGGACGTACAATAGACCATTAGTCGTGGTGCATGGGGAAACCCACCCTCTCTAAACTGAATAACTGAATTCTTAACCGTAATACTTTACTCGTGTTACTCTTTCACTCATCAGGCCCATTCCTTCCTAAGACGTTAATTTGAAAATATGTCTTTTAAGTGTAATATTCTTTGCAAAGCAGAATTTACAGCAACGCCATAAAGTTTGCTGGCCTACTGCACAAACTTCTAGGGACACGCGGTAGCGTAGATGGTTGAGGCACTATGCTACAAGCCGGAAGGTCGCGGGTTCAAGTTACGATGAGGTCACTCGATTTCTTCAATTGACCTAATCCTTCCAGCCGCACTACGGAACTGTGGTCGACTCTGCTTCTAAGAGAAATTAATTAAATAATTAATTAACCAGGAATTAATTAAATAAGTTTCCTGGGGAGTAAAGCGCGGCCGGCGCGTATGGCCGACAACCTTACCGCCATTTTTGAGCCGATTATCTAGATAATGTGGGACCCTCAACGTCTCACAACCCTATCCAGGGATAGCTTTACTTTCTTTTTACTGCACAAACTTCTAGCCCCACAGACTTATTATTACGTATTATTGTTCTTACTTTATTTCTGTGAAGAATATATTTTTTTAAATTATAATTTGTCCAGGTGGCATTTGTCGCACTGCCGCCATGTTTGTAACTGACTCACAAACAACATTTCATACGATCTCACTTAAGAGTTTTTGTGTCGTCCAAGTGCAACGTCGGTCACTGTGCCTATTAAATTAATACGAAAAAATAGTGAACAGAGTTGCAGTTAGAGGGCATAAAACCCTTAAGTGAGATCCATACAGTGCAACAGGATGCTGAAATATAACATTTCCTTACTGAAGCTGATATGCCTGTTTCCAACTGTTCAGTAGTTATCACCACAAAACTGTGAAGCTACAGACAACTTTCGCGCGTGTGCCATGTTGTTACGTCACGTTCTATAAACAAATTGGCTGAATATGAGGTGTATATCTGCCGAATGCCTGTTATCAAAAATAATTTAAATATCTTAAACTGTCACTCTCGCACATTGTAAGCAATGGGTCATGGGGCTCTGAAAGCATGATAATGGGAAGGCTTCCAGAAAAGCTGAATGGTCACACAGACAGCATGATATCTCATAAGCCTACTTTCCGCAAAAAAGGGAAAGAAGTTAAAAATATGTAATGTAAATATATGAACGTAATTCAAAGACGCAATTTCATAACGACATAGGCTGTCCCTGTGCTTAAGAGCTCCCAGCATCCACTGGATAGGAGAGCTGAGTGGGCCCCAGAGCTGGGTTTGGCTGGGTAAACAGGAAAATCTCTTATTCAGCCGGGAACGGATTTCTCGGTTGTTTGGACGGTTGCTTAACCACTATACTGACCGACCTAAGCAGGCTCCCGAAATCAAAATAACAGATACATGATTTGGTTACTGTAGGATACTGAACTATATTTTGGTAAGCCCGAACGTAGAAAGGGTTGAAAAACAGCCTCTATTTAACTTGCAGGGTCAGTCTTAAAGAAGCAACTTCTTGTAGTGCTGATATGCAACGCTGTTGCTTTATATCAAAGTGTTACTCCAACGACATTTTTCGACCTTATATGGTCACCATCAGGTACATACTTTTAAGTAAATTCTGCACCGTATTGCTTTTTCTAGAGAATTGTTCCAAATCTTGGTTAACATGCGTTCCAGTTAACAATAATTGTTCTAAATATTATCAACTTTATTAAAATTGTGGTCAATTTACGAGTTTGTTGATTCACTCAGCACTAAAGATAATGCACAGACATTTAATATTGTACATGTACGTCTGAATTTCATCAGTCTAATAAAATTTGTTTAAAATAAAATAGAAATGTAACTTATTTATGCATGTATACTATCGAAACGATTGGGTATAAACAGTAACATTACAGGCACAACATGCCTTCAGTCTCGCGGCACATGTGTTGGTAAAGGACATGCTGCTCTCGTGCAACGTTTAAAACGCTTAAAGGATGAACTGCAAAGCTGCTATATTACTCGTTTTTGTGATAAAACCTGTTCAGTTTGCGAGCTGATGAAATCCTATCGAAGAGGTACGGTAAACACAACATGTTTGTAAACGCTGAAGTGTTTGCCATTTGGTCGCAACATAAAAACAGCTGCAGCCGCTGGGAATGGCGATTTAATCATCCATGTATTTACACTTCGTCCTGAATACCTAACTGTGACGAGCAGGGACAGCTCGGTCAGCAGAGCTGGGTGACCGAGGATCAGTTCCCTACAGCAACATAATTATTCTCCTCGCCACCCGTATCCAGAATGTTTCATACTCATACAGCTTCATCTCTATTTCCGGCGGCGTCTTCGCCAAGGAGAAAGCTGTCCAAATCACTCTCTCCCACCCAATGTTAAAACAAGAATGCGTGGAGTTTTACCTCCGTCCCATCTATAGCCCGCGTGATGCTCAGGCACACATTGTTCCCGTTTATCTGAATAATGATGCAGCCGTTAGTAGAGAACGGGAAATGATTCAAGGGCCAAAACATATTCGTTTACATCTATAGCCTACAATCATTACGATCATCAACATCATGTGCATACAAAATATTAGTCGGAAAGCTTGAAAGAAAAAGGAAACTCGAGGTACCTAAGTGCAGAAGGCTGGATAAGATTAAAACAAACCATAAAGAAATAAAGTGTTAGGACCAGAGGCTTTTACATCTATAGCCTACACATCATTATCATTATCATCATCATCATCATCATCATCATCATGTGTACACAAAACATTAGTTGGAAAGCCTAAAAGAAAAAGGCAACTCGACGGACCTGAGTGCAGAAGGCTCGATAAGATTAAAACAAACCATAAATAAATAAATAAAGTGTTAGGACGAGAGGTTGGATTCATCTGACCCAGGACAGTGACCAGTGATGGGTCTCTGAGCATGGTAATGAACCTCAGGGTTCCATAAAAGGTATGGAATTTGACTAAGTGAGCGGATATCAGCTCTTCAAGACGGATTCTGACTTTGCCTCCGGACATGGTCCATGGACCACGCACGCCGTCTCTGTCCACATCACAAGAGTAAAAGTATGAAACGACATTTAAATGGGAGTACCTATAGGACGCCCCGATCATGCAGTGATACTCAACATGAAGCTTTAACATGTGATTCGTAATCGTGGCGTGGCGCTGGTGTACCTCACAATCACAAGCTCTGGACCTCCTGGAACGTAAGGCTAGCGTCATATTCTGACATTCTGTATGTCTGTTAGAATCAGAGCTGGTGACAGTTACGAATACGACCAGAAGATGGAAGAAAACGCATGTTCGTTAAGGTATGGCATCAGATGGTAACGTTGCTAAGGCAAGATAAAGTTGTCCTTGTGCTTAACTAACTGAGCACCAAACCGTGAAGACATATCGGGGTGTGGAGGTATAGCTCCACCATTCTTGCCCTAGGCACGAAATGGACGTGTGTGGTCATCTTCACGCCCCTGCTGCTTTACCTCCAAGGAGAAGCCTTCCCATACCCTTTGGACAGGAAGCTTGATGGGGCCCAGAGCCCATCTGGACGGTATGGAGACAGAAGTTCGAAGTAGGTAGGCATGATCGAGTCGCCAGTATTGCAATGTTCAGTATAATAATATGCATATATATCTCAAATTTTGCATATTACAAATTAAAATTGATTACAACTGCTTTCTTGCTTAATATACTTTTGACGAAAATTGTATAGGCATAACGCTGCAACTTGCACACAAGTTTTCTCAATAAATTACATGACTAATTTCCCGTTGAAATTACGAGCTTTATACCAGTATTATAAAGTAAGGGAAGTATCTTTACTGATTTTCCACACCTACAATAATTAAATTCTACATATGCAACAGCCATTTACGGAACATGGGAAATATACACAAAACATCATGAAATGAGAGCTGAGAGAAGTTGAGAGTACTGTACTTACGTCACAGACCTACTGCTGTCAGACGTATGCTTCACATTACCTATGTAAACACTATGGAAATATACTTCACGTACTATGCACCTCTGCAAGTCACCTAAAACCAACGTTGAATGTTATTTTTATCGGCGGCTACCGCATAATTACGTGTCACCACAATTACATCGTTATATGGAGCAAGCCCCCTCGTTGGTGTCTCCACCTTATCGTGGTGAGGGGGTTTGAGTATGCCAAGGACCCTGAGAGCTATACCAGAGGTAGCATAGCTACTGGCAGTTCGTCCCTTGCTGGACAGGTCAAAGGGTAGGCATCAGACGAAGAGAGACACTAAAAACTGATGCCGGAAGCAGCGTCATCAGCAGCGACTTGAAGCACAGAGCAAATGATGCTCGAGATGGTTCAAGTTCGTATAGCAACAGGCGTGACCAGAGTGGTTTGAACGGCTGTTGTACTGCGATGTGGAAAGCAAATGGAAAAACTACCACATTATCACTTTTCCTGGATAGTCTCTTTCCAAAACCAGAGATACCATGTATGCGAGATATTTCATTTGAAGGAGAAAGCTCTAGATCGCATCAAGTGGAGGAACTGTTTTGGAAGAGACTGTGGACCTTCCCCCTCGTTGGTGGCTCCACCTAATCGTGGTGAGGGGGTTTGAGTATGCCAAGGACCCTGAGAGCTATACCAGCGGTAGCGTAGCTACTGGCAGGGCCTCCCTTGCTGGACAGGTCAAAGGGTAGGCATCAGACGAAGAGAGACACTAAAAACTGATGCCGGAAGCAGCGTCATCAGCAGCGACTTGAAGCACAGAGCAAATGATGCTCGAGATGGTTCAAGTTCGTATAGCAACAGGCGTGACCAGAGTGGTTTGAACGGCTGTTGTACTGCGATGTGGAAAGCAAATGGAAAAACTACCACATTATTACTTTTCCTGGATAGTTCCTTTCCAAAAACAGAGATACCACGTATGCGAGAGGTTTCCTCTGGAGACAAAACAAACCAGAGGGGCGGATAGAAGTGACCAGAAGACGAGAAAGAAGACGTAGGAAGATGCTGGATGACTTTGGGGACAGAAGAGGATATTCTTATTTGAAAGAGAAAGTTCTCCTGTTGCTCGGGGATGTACGATGCAAGCTTCATAAGCGGTTAGTTAGGGACTTCCCAGTGGTACAGCCAATCAGAATCGCTGGTCACCCAGTGTGACATCATACTAGCAACAGCTTGATATCCTATGCAGTTATTTGTTTCGAACAGACGCTTCCTGGTTCTTAAACAAGTAAGACGTGTATCGAGCGTGTCGCCCATAACAAAGGGCTATACCAAGTAAATGCTGCATGTGTAATTCAAACATGTAAAAGTAAATTATAATAAAGTGTTGAAGTGTTTGCGAGAGTGTTGTCTTTGGTTTGTGGACTCTTGTTATTGGAACCAAGGCCCACTTAACGACTCTGAGCTGGCGCTCACATTGTTAGGTAACTCATTTAAAGCAGCTGCGTCCACCTTAACCCAGTAACTGAAGCTGCGTCCACTTTAACCTAACTCAGTGAGTGGAGAGAAATGAGTGTAAGGTGAGTGAAAAAACCCATACAGATTAACTGTTTGAAACAACCAACTAAGATTTGAACACATGACAATCTGCTTCCGTTTAATATGGATGCATTTTGTAACCACCCTGTGTAATGGAAATAGCATGGACTCCACAAACATCCGTCCTCACGTCACCTCCAGTAATTACATTGGCCTGTACCAGATCGCACTTCGATTTCACAATAAAACCACATGAGTGAATGAGAACGGCGAAATGGTGTACGCAACTTCAATTTAGGTCACGTGGGAATATAAGGGTACAGAATGCAACCTTCCCAGTCAAGGCTGACAAAAAAAAAGTTGCGCCAATCAAAACGTCACTTTATTGCCTTGGTGCTAATAAGAACCCACGCCTGAATCATGTTAGCAAAAACCAGAAATCGAAACTCCCTCTTTGGGCATAAACAAATGTTAACGCCTACCTTCATTCTGATAAGACGAGTTTCAGGAATTCTACTGCCAAATATTATTAGGGTTCAAGAAAGCAGTCTTCTGGAATTTGGCACCGTGTATATGTGGTGTTAACCGACGTTTCGGAGGAACGTATCGCCTCCATCTTCAGGGTAGAAGAAAAAATATAAGAAATCTGCAAAGCGAAGAGACCGTGAGAACCGGTAAAAGCAGACTGTCTCTTCGCTTTGCAGATTTCTTATATTTTTTCTTCTACCCTGAAGATGGAGGCGATACGTTCCTCCGAAACGTCGGTTAACACCACATATACACGGTGCCAAATCCCACAAGACTGCTTTCTTCATAGTCACCGCCGTGAAAGCCTCAAATCTTACATTATTAGGGTTATCAAGTCAAGGAAGATGAACCGGGCAAACATGTGCCATGCATGAGAGATCAGCACACAGAAATTTTGTAAGAGTAAATGAAGGGAAGACATGATCTGGGGAACTTAACGCCTAAATGGGAGGATTATAATAAGATGGGTGACGTGAGGTGTGACCAGGATTCAGCTGGCACAGCTTGCGGCTTTATGTGAACATGGCAATTCTGGAATGAAAAGCCGACAGGTATAAATAAGTTTCATATAAATAATCAAATTACTTATAGGACCTTACAAGTTTCGACCCTTCGGGGCCATCTTCAGAAGCTCAGCAGTAAAACAATAAAACAAATTATTAGCTTAACGTCAACATCGGGTATTTAACAAAACACAAGGAAGCAAAACATAGACTATATCGCTGACCCTACCTTTATCTAGCAACCCCTGATGACAGCAATACACTACTCTACATTCAGTTTTAAAACGTTCAGGTTTAAAAGTATTTCGCTTCTTAAAGTGTTTGTGTACTGAATACCATTAGGATTTGCGACGAAGCATCGCAATGCAAGCTGTTACAAGGAAAACGATCTCAATAAAATAAGAACTTAAAACGCCATACGAAGCGAGTAACTATACGTATTCAGCAAACGTACGAAATTTCCGTTCGCTAGTGACTCCATAATAGTGAACAATTTGGAATTCAAAGTGGCTTCCTACCTCCTCTGCAGCACAATTACACAACAGTTCTCAAGTTGAAACGGGCGAAACGAGCAGCTGCCTCTGCGGGGTACATTTAATTCACAAAGCTGGTAAACATTTAACTGCAATCGATAACAATGCGAATCCGACTGAATTACGCGAATTATAAAATCAACATTTCAGCTCCCTGCCAGCAGCAACAACTGCGTATCCGCACCCAAGTTTCATTCAACATTACGAACACGTACTTTAAATATTCCACAACAAGAAGCAGGGAAGTTGAGACGGGCGTGACATGCTCAATGCATGATATACGAAATACGTACAAAATTTTTGGTGAAAACCGAATGGGAAGAGACCATTTGGAAGACTGACTTAAGCGAAGGCGGAAGGATAATATTGTGACGTCACTCACACTTCCTGTTGCGCTATTCAAGCGTTCACAGAGTTGTCGCCTAGCAACGCGCCGATACAATCTGCAACTCTCCTGTTGCGCGCGTGCCCCGAGGCCACTGTGGCTCAACAGTTCCCTCATAGAGTAAATATGTCACAATATCAAAACGAATTTACAGAAACAAAGAGTTAGGATCTAAACTGGATCATTTTGGTTCAGGTAGTCCAATAGCAGGCTCTTACGAACAAGGCAATGGTTCCATAAAATATGGAGTTGACCAATTATCAGCTTTATAAGAAATTCTCTACTTCATGGGCCTGTTACTTACATCGGTAGACCCCACTAGTTTCGTCTGAAGGCAGCGCTTAAGACTCATACTCGCCTGCTCACTAAAAGCAAGGTAACGCAAGCAGGCAACGGGAACAAATATTCCTACAAAGCTACTTAATGACACTACAAGGAAATGGGTGTGGTTTGGTCCCTAGTAGTCATTGGCGGTACTGCCGGATCCACGCCCAGACCAAAAGCCGTAACACTACGGTGCCCGTATCAATTTAACACACTATGGACAAACTCTCCAGCCTAGAATTGATTACAGAACGTGCAAATTTAGTATTTATGTATCTGACTGTACATGTCGTCTGACCGCCTCTGTGGTCTAGTGGTCACAGTTCCTGGCTACAAATCCAGAGGTTCACGGTTCGATTCCCGGCGCTATCAGATTCTCTGAGAAGTAGTGGGTCTGGAACTGGGTCCACTCAGCATCGTGAGGATAATCGAGGAGCTGTTTCAAGGAAATAGCGGCTCCGGTCTAGAAAACCGAGATTAACGGCCGTGGGGATCCGTTGCGCTGACCACGTGACACCCTCTCTCCGCAAGAGTTGGCACTAACTTCGCCGACAAGCGGCGGTCGCTCGGTCGGTATAGTTCGCTTGCGGACTACACGCCACGTTACATCTCTCCCATGAGAGGTGTACCCAGGCACTTCATCCTCCACAATTTGATCATTATAATAATTTTGAAAGTACAAATACTGGAGCTCTTTATTATGCAGTATCTCTCCATCCTCTTTGGGCCCAAATATTCTTTGTACTCTGCCCTAAAAAATTCTCAAAATTCTCTTTCCTTAATCTGGAGACCAAGTTTCATTCTATTTTGGACAGAGAGGCCAGGAACAGCGTACATTAAGTCATACAAAGTGCTAAAAGTAGCGTATGCAGCCGACTGGCACATCACAGAGCGTGTATTCGTAACATAGCCCCGACAGCATGCAACAGCTGTAACTGTCGCCGACTCTTATATAAACAAAGAAAAATCATCAATAAGATTGTGGTTGGGTTAATGACTGGAAAATAAAGTGCTATTAAATACGAATTGGATTATGGAGAATAGATATTTTATTATTATTATTATTATTATTATTATTA
>NW_019720574.1:848165-866343 GCF_002891405.2 Cryptotermes secundus
CCTAATTTTGCTCAGAGGTTTCCTAGAGACATGAGGATCTTTTGCTTGCCGTAAATCTACGACACGGGACCCACGGCTTAAAGTCCCTCCCGGAGGACTTGTTCCTTGAATTTTTCCGCTCTTAAAAATTCCACGACCTCCGCCGGGTTTGAACCCGCGTACCTTGAGTCATGAGGTGGGAAAGTTACCCCTAGACTACGGAGGGGGCTATGGAGGATAACTGATGCCTACCCTTCGAAAGGCTAGTGGACGTCGAGGCGAGGTGCCCTCACTCTGTTTGCTCAAGTTATCTCAAACTGATCCGGCAAATACCAAGACTGCCAATTAAAACAGGCTTGTCTGTCTGTTTCTTTCATCAGCCTTCATAATCATACCAATATGTCCGCACATATCTCGCAAAGATTTGCTGCAGATTTATCAGTATACACTTCGCAGTTACATTATAAATTCTACTCACCTAACCAAAATTCAAGACTGGTACAGTGAACCTAAAAGCAACTGAACAGGCATTTCGAAATTATGAGAATTTGTACTCTGATTGTCCTATATAGAGCAAGTTTAACAGATATACGGTAGCTCTGGAAACACGTGGCAAGATAACTTTATATATTACTCACATCATACGTGCTCAAGATAAAAGAATATTCCGGCAAAGAAAAGATACGAAAGTAATATCTGCGCTATATTAATCATACCAAATTCGAAAAAAATAAAACACATCTACGAAGATTCACAGAGATGGTGCATTGTACGGGTAATATAGAAGGTGCTAAAATGGGGGGGGGGGAAGTATCTAGACATAAGTACTCGGTTAAATGACATTTTCATAACATTAACTACGTAATTACAACGCTTCTTTTTTTCTGTGGCGCTACAGCCCCCAATTTCGGCCTAGGCCTACCTCCATGAAACTCTCCGTTTCACTTCGGTTTACTAGATCTTACACATGCGGTAGGACTCCTTGGGCGAGTGATCAGCTCCTCGCAAGGCCTCTACCTGTAGACAAACACAGAAAAACGCACACAAACATGCATGCCCTGAGTGGGATTCGAACCCACGATCCCGGCTTCCGAGCGAGCTAAGACAGTGCATGCCTTAGACCGCTCTGCTACCGTGACCGGCAATTACACCGCTTAGGACTGAATAAAACAAATAAGTACCACTTACGTCAGTTACTAATATTTCTCTCATTATATATAGGCAACTTATTAATAACAGAAAGTTAATACAGATTTACTTTTCATGTTCATCTGCGCTCAAAGTGGACGTAGTTAGTTTCAGTGTCTGATAGATGGCCGAATTTGTTAACAGCCTCGAAGCATCACTCGATAACATGCGTACTTTCAAAATTCCCATAATTATATAAGCCTTTGGGCTATCTACCCAAGCTAGTTTAACGCAGAAGAAATGGAGGAAGGCAGAAGAGGAATTCCGATAGAACGGAAAAATAACATCGATGGAAAAAGAATGCCGGATGAAGGATAAGAGATTAAAAGGGGGACAAAAGGAGACTAAGAAAAGGAAGAAAAAAGAGGATGAGGGATGGAAGAAGATGCGACAGAAATTATTTTCCTCCAAAGGCTAAACATGCTTATGCACTACAATGTCACAACCAGATGACGGGGTACAGTTTATATAATAAATGAAGATAGGCTACTTTCCGCTGAATTCTAAAAGGTCATTATACTAACAGCAGGCCTATAATAAATTACACCATTCACCTATAAAATAACCCTGAGCAAATAATTTCGCCACGAATAATTTGATTGAAAGAACGATTACAGCTGTAAGCGCGCTATAAATAATTCATGCAAAAACACTGTACCACGGACGTTCCCCAAAACACTGTCATAACACACGATTTATGTTAGTCAAAACATCCATACCAGTAATAAAAATAAGCCACTCTCTGTTATCCCCATGCGTTACACAGTGTTGCCACACTGCCACGAAGTAATTAGTGTCAATTAAAGCTGCACAGAAGCTGTAATACAGAGGACTTCCTTATATATGTAGTTAGCAAATCAGAATCCACAAAAAAAAAATACGGGAAACATAATTCAAGGAAAGGTGAGTCATGTGTACACAAATACTCAAACAGAGAAGTATGTAGGGAAAAGTAAGGCATATTCTCTAGAGAAGCGTGTAGAACATTTGCTAACCCCGATAACATGATGAGCGTTTCTTCATCAAACCCTGGAAGTGAACTTCAGACAATATAAAATTACTAGATACAATGCATCTCCATTATATCTTTCATCAATAAATGACTAGTAACACTGATACTAACATCCGGACAATAAATCTGAAGAACGCAGTCTTCGGGGATGTGGCGCCGTGTAGATATTGTGATAACCGACGTTTCGGAGGAACGTATCGCCTCCATCTTCAGGGTAGAAGAAACAAGAAGAAAATCCGCGAGCGAGGAACTAGCAGCACCTGCTCACGCTAGTTCCTCGCTCGCGGATCTTTCTTCTTTCTTCTTCTAACCTGAAGATGGAAGCGATACGTTCCTCCGAAACGTCGGTTACAATATCTACAAGGCGCCACATCCCAGAAGACTGCTTTCTTCATAGTCGCCGCCGTGAAAACCTCAAATCTGACAACAATAAATCTGTTTGCATTGAGGTAGACTAACAAACTTCACAGATCCTCAATAGTATGAAGAAAAGCCAAAAATTTAAATAATTATTAATTTTCCAGTACCTCAGAAGTGATATCGGCAACAATGGAAACAAAGTTTGGTCGATATAAACAGCAACAACCTTCCATCTGCTCCTACTTCGTTGACACTGCCTTCTGGGTAACATAGAGACCGCAGTTCTTGGAAACTCGGGCTTGATCCACTCCTATTATTGGCCTACTTCCCTTATTAAAAAAATTATTCTTATGAAATCGCCTATCAAGGCGCGTCCACATTACTCGTGCTCGTGTGACTCGCTATGCTCGCGAGTAATGTGGACTATATAACAAGTCACGAGACAAGCAAATTTTTAATTTAAGAACTAAAGCCAATAAATTAAAATACGACTACAGCCTGGCGAGCAACTGAAGTAGTGTGGACGAAGATTACGAGCACAAGCCTGGCGAACAGGAGCACGAGTAATGTGGACGCTCCTTAAACTTCTGAATGCCTGAACCAAACTTTATGAAAGCAGGTATGTATTTCACTGCACCTGAGCCCACATCAGCCGAATACTTCATAATTTCCTCCCATCACTTTGTGTGCCTGTATATGTATCCCCTTATCGTCGCTAGACAACAGCTCAGTAGTCACGTTCCCGCGGCAACGAATACACGCAACAGTAGAACTGTTCGACACGTCACTTTCTATGCGATGCGTGTCGTATCAAAGGAGATCCTGTTGGTCTGTCTGTATATCCCCATATCACTGCTAGGCAAAGCCTCGGTAAACACGTTCCCGCAGCAACGAAGAATTTCTGGAGACGCCGTTCTCTTTGGGGCCCGTGTCGTATCAAAGGAAACTAGACGACCAGTTCTTCCCAGAACCTCTTGTTATGCATTATGCATCGAATACACCTCAGACAATGGACAATATCCTGTCTAATAACTGTCACAAAGAGTCAGAAAGCTATAAAGGAATCTATCAATATAGGTAGCCCGGTCGAGATACGAAGCAATACTAACCAATATACCACTATTTACGATAGCTGAGTTACATAAACGTGAGCGAATCTATTCCTTGGCTAAGAAAAGGATGGTTCATATGGACTTCGTGTAAGTAGGTTAAAGGTATTAATAGAAAGATGCGTTATTTTCTTGTGTTTTTGGTTGTGCATATGCATCAGAGTATCGCGTTTCCTTAGCTTCTTTAGCCGTATTTTTGTTAAGTCATACTTTCTTATCAGCTAAGAGTTACACCCACGTCACTTTCCCTTACCTACCAGACAACAAACCGTACTACACTTCTACGAAACCGAGTTTTATGGCCCAAAAACGAGTCTCAAGGTTTCTTCTCGTCCCAATATTGGAACAAACATCTGAAGTTCTTTTCTGAAAACTAGTTAACTAACTCAAAGCAAGCACTCACTGGGCTGCAGTCTCGTTTCGTGATAATGAGTGTGTCTAACAAGAGGATGAAAGAATTCACAACTGACACTGTTCTTTTTTATCTCGTAACTTTTGGAAATATTTTTGCTGAGAAATATATGGGGCAGCTAACGGTTGTTAGAACGATAAAGAACTTGGACTGAGAAAAATCCCTAAGTGTCTATGATAGAACCCGACATTAAATTACCTCAGTGGTTCATAAAAGAAGCCACTTGAGAGACCTAGAAGTAAGCGGAAGGGTGGCATTAAAGAGGTCTCAGAGAAGTAGGATATGAAGATGTGGACTAGACTGGATTGCCTCAAGAGGTTCTATAGCGGGATCTTGTGATTAAGGTAACAAACCTTTGGGTTACAAAAATGACGGGAAAATTCTTAATTGAGCGACAATCGGGTTCTAATGGAATGTGACAGTCTTATTCATTCTATTTTGTAAACGGCCTGTTTCACGAAGTGATGACACTGGATCATCAGGAAAGTTGGAGGCAGTAGGTTCCTCCAAAACGTCGGTAACACAGTGGTGGTCATGAAGAGTACTATCTCCTGCATTATAACGGTGTGTGGTCCATTGAAAGTCAACCGACGTTTCGGAGGAACATACAGCCTCCATCTTCAGGCTCCAATATTATTATTATTATTATTGGAGGGGGTGGGTTTCCCCATGCACCGCGACCAGTTTGATCTATTGTGCGTCCCCCTATAATCTTCTACCAGCCTCTATACCCTACCGGTATTGGTGCTTACCATCAGTCCGTACTCAGCCAGCGAGGTCGGCCTCTACTGGCTCAGAGGTATCTCAATGCTTCCCCCCATCTACCAGAGGCGTTAGAGACTACTGTTGGGCGGGAAATTTCCTTAATTTAGCTCAGTGGCCTCCTTTGGAGACATGAGGTTCTTTTACGTGCCGTAAAGCTACGACACGGGACCCACGGCTTAAAGTCCCTCCCGGAGGGCTTGTTCCCTGAATTTTTCCGCCCTTAAAAATTCCACGGCCTCCGCCGGGTTTGAACCTTGAGTTATGAGGTGGGAACGTTACCCCTAGACTACGGAGGCCGCTTCAGGGTCCAATAAATTGAGCAAGATGCCATAGTGAAAGCACCAAATAAATCGTGGATCACAGTTGGCAGACACAAATCAAACCTAGGCTTTGTTGAAAAATGTTAAAGCAAACTAATAGAAACTTCACTAACAGGGCGATTTGGTGGCTGCGTAAGAACGGGTACGTTCGTTTTCTGAACTTTCGCAACGAAGGCATGAAAGATTTACAAGACGACCGTGACACAAATCTGACATTTTCAGATTCTTCCCAACTGTAAGTATGACGGAAAAGGAATAACTGTTGAGGTAGTACAACAATGACATTAATTTTCATTTCTAGTTCTCCAATTTACAATGTTGGCTGAATTCTGAGTTTCAGCTAAGGTAATTTTCATCACGCAAAACAAATGTAAGGAAAAATCTGTGAGTCATAGTTGAAAGAATGCATGATGGTGCTGTGCGAGGTGTTCTCAGGACCGATGGATAGCTATAGGGAGACCCACTGCATGTCTTCCGCGCTCGCCAGATTTGAATCCTCTGGAAATTTACCTGTAGGAACATCTAAAAACCCTTATGTATGCAGCTCCTCTTGACACCGAAGAGGCGCTTCACCATTGCATTGTGGATGCTCGTCACACTATTCGCACCCACCCACCCCCCGCATCACAGAACGGATGCGGCGGTCCATGATGAGACGTGTCGAGGCGTGAATTGAATTTCACAGAGGAAATTCTGGCCACTTATAAACGTACTCTTCCAGCTGTAACTCACAAATTAAATTTTTCCGGACACATGTTGATAAGGACATCATTTCTTGTTCTGGTATGTGAAATTCGTGTCAAAAGTATGTACGCACCTTTCAGTTACTCCCTGTATATTTACATCTGCTGTGTGCTGTAGCATGACGACACAGTGAACGTTCGCGGTACTGTCTCCAGGCGTCTACCATTCGAATCGTTCTCTGTGTGTACTGCTATCGCTTAGAAATTGATTTGACAGATGACGGTGTTTGTTGTTGAGTTCATTTTATATATAAGTAAATACATTAAATATAAATCATGAAAGACTAAGAACAAATTATTGATGAATGCTTGCAACCATTCACTCCAGCATCTGTCTTTCCATTACGCGCCTAAGATCGTGGTAAAGTTTAAAATATACAAAATTATAATTCGGCCCATTCTTTCGTAGAGAAAAGGGAATATATGGATCAAAACATATGAAATTATAATTTAACCTACTCCATGGCGGAGGGGTAAATGTGGCGAAATTTAAATATTTGGTAACAATAATGACAAACCAAAATTTGACCAACGAGAAAATTAAGAGTAGATTAAGTTCGCGTAACGCTTGCTACCATTCAGTTCAAAATCTTTTCTCTTCTCATTTGGTGTCTAAAAACGTAGAACATTAATACATACAAAATTATAATTTTCTGTGGGTTAACTTGGTCTGACACTGGGGGGAAAACTGAGGATGCTTGTGAAAACTGTGCTGAAGAAAATATTTTCTGGGCCTAAGGGGAATGCGATAACAGGAGGATGGAGAAAACTGCATAATGAGGTGATTTACAAATTGTACTCTTCGCCAAGTATAATTAGAACAAAAGTCGAGGATGAGACGGGCAGGGCATGTAGCATACATGGGGAGAAGAATGCACATACGAATTTTGTTAGAAAGCCATAAGGTAACAGGCCACTAGTAGACCTAAATGTGAGAGGATAATATTAAAATGGATGGGGAAATATGGACTGAATTCATCTGGCTCTAGATAGCGACCAGTTGCGGGCCGTTGTGAGCATGGCAATGAGTTTCCGGGCTCCATAAATGTCGGAAAATTCTTGAGTAACTGAGCGACTGGTGGCTTCTCAAGGACTCAGTTCCATGAATTAGTTATGTTGCAGAGAAAAAGTGTCATGTATGTGGAATAGCACAAACAGGAAACAAAATGTTACCAGCTAGGTAACGGTGCAGCAGGTGGGAGCTTGGTGGAGCAGACTTTGAATCCATAAAGTTACCGTTCAGTTTTGTTCTTTGTTGCTGGTGGTCGACGGTGTTATTTTCCACAAAAATTAAATTAAGTGAATGCGATGATGCCATACGGAATTCTCAGGTGCAGAAAATGGAATGTTTATACGTTATTTCTGGAAGCAACGCGATTAGGGACATTAACACAATGTGTTTCTTAATTTAAAATAATACTCACTTCCATTAGAGGATAACGCTCTTTAAATGGAGTTCTCTCTTACGAGATACAACTTCCTGTAGCCTAGTGCGTCAACCTAGGTTTCGGAGGAACACAGCACGAACCAGGCAGCAAGCAGAGTAAACATCATGCGGAAAGGAAAGGACAGGACCAACTCCCACTGGTTCTCCCCGAGAAAAACAGCGAATTAAGAGGAAACGCGAGAAAGGTAAGTTCTATGGGGGAACGCAGTATCACAGAAGGTTGAGGCACTATGCTACAAGCAGAAAAATTGAGGATTCGATTCCCGATTAAGTCGCTGAATTTTTCAATTGACCTAATCCTTCCAGCCGCACTACGGCCCTGGGCTCGACTCAGACTTTAAGAGAAATGAGTACCCAAAATCTTCCTAGGGTAAAGGGTAGCCGACGCGTATGGCTGACAACCTCGCCGCCATCTGTAAGCCGATTATCTATAACATGTGGGAGCCTCGACGTCTCACAAATCTATGGGCCTCCATGGCCTGTGACAGGGATAGCTTTATCTTTTATTACAGTTCCATGGCCGATATTTGTGTATTCATAACATATTTTTTAACGAAATCCTAAATTACATTTCGAATTTCAATCATACCGTCTGGATTGCACAGATTTTGTGGCAGACAATAATAAGTTAAAAACCAAACGTTTATATAGGCCGCGCCATAGCTCAAGCGGTTAGTCGCTGGCTTACCACCGCGGCGGCCCGGGTTCGATCCCGGGTCTGCCCAAGTTGGATTTGTGGTGGATAAAGTGGCGCTGGGGCGGGTTTTCTCCGAGTACTTCGGTTTCCCCTGCCAATCTTCATTCCACCAAATTCTCCACAATCACTCTCACCTATCATCCGGGGCTGGTACAATAGGCCAGAAGTGGCCGCAGTACAAGGGACTTAGTCCCACCCCACTAACATTAAAAAAAAAATAAAAAACGTTTATATAAAGAAGTGCTCTTCTTTCTGCAATATTCAAATTGTATTCCACATCTGGTACCTTTCAGCTGTTCGCTTTTTCATCCTACAGGAAGAACATACTGTAGGCGTATGAGAAGGCGGTGGTGAGGAGTTAGGCCTAGGAAGGAAGAAATAAAAGGTATCTGTATAAAACTGCATAATGGGGAGATTCATGAGTTGTATTCTTCGCCAAATGATAAATAAGTGATAAAGGTGTGAAGCATGTAGCATGCATGTGAAAAATAAAATCATGAAATATTTTACTCGGAACATATGAAGAGAAAGAGACCATTTGGAACACCCAGGAGTAGGTGTGATGATATTAAAATGGACTTTCAATGCATATGTGGGAGAAAGTAGACTGGGTTCTCCTGGCTCAGGATAGGAACCAGTGAGGTGCTGTTATGAGCATAATTTGATTAGCTGAGCGACGGTTCACTTCTCAAAAAGCGCTCGGAATCAGGTATCCTATTTTTAGAGTTCGCTTAATATTGTCGGGTTGATTACATGGGTGGACATTTAGTACACGTGGGACAAATGCGAAATCCATATCCCACAACAGTTCAGAAACTTGAATGTTTAGTTTGCATGGTTTGTATAACGACGCTCATTCAGGCTAGAGGCCTACAGCGTAGAAAATTAAGATGATTACTTACTGAAGAATGGAACGGATTTGACTGTTAGTGGTCCCAACATACTGTAAGGAGCCATCGCTTCATTTTCCTGAAGAGACTAAGGAAAATCATGAAGAACGTAAGTTAGCACAGCCGCTCTTGGAACCGAAGTTTTGACTTTGTACTTCTCGAATATTATATTAAACAGGAATATTACAGACCTGACAGCAGATCTCTTATTTACTTCACTGACTTTTCTGAAGATGGAGGCACGAAGTTCATCCGAAACGTCAGTAAACATCTACCATACTACACAGCATCACGTCCCAGAAGATATTAGCCTGTTCTTGCAGAGAACAGGCTACGTACGAAAATAACATCAAAATTAATCTTCAGGAAGTACGGTGTGGCGGTGGGAATGGACTGCACTGGCTCACAATGGAGTCCAATGACATGATTTTGTGAGCATGATAAAGAAACTGGGGTTCTTTAAACGCATGAAATTCCCGATCAAGTGACTAACAACATTTAAGACAGAACATGCATGTGGCAGGTACTTTATTGTTGTTAAAATAGTGATGTATAAACAAGCCGAATCGATGAGTAAACGTAACACGGCGTGTCGCGGAGGCAATACAACCGCAGCTTTTCTCTACACGTCTATTTGAGACACTCCTTGCTGTGTACGGTACATGGGCAATCTGAATGGAAAGCAGCTTCTATTTTCTATTGTTCCTGTAAAGTGTGAAAGATAAATCGATCATAATGCAAGAACGTCTACATGATGTTACTCATCTAGAACTTCCTGTTCCCTGCTTCGACTCCAACCGGTAAAAGCCACAAAAGAAATGAGACTCTGCACTCTTCATCTAAATAGAGAGACTTGCCGCACCCTGTGTTAACAGTTTTCTAATTCGGGGACAAGAAACTCGTTAAAAGACTGCTACACGTACTGCCTACACCTTCTTTAACACTACAAACTTGTGCACTTTCATCAAAGACTGTATCTGTGTGTTCCTCTCATTCTCAAAATAAGTAGCGACTATTTCCATAAGAGGCATTAGCCGAAGGCGTAATATGGCGCTTACGTGCTGTTCACAGTATTTCGGGTATTTAAAAACGCCATATCAACTGCAGGGCCGATCAAAGTGGCCGCGCTTTCTAAGGCATGAACCGTTTTCGCCAGCTCGAACACCGGGATCGTGGGTTCGAATCCCACTCNAGGCATGAAGCATTTTCGCCAGCTCGAACACTGGAACCGTGGGTTCGAATCCCCTCGAGGCATGGACGTCCGTGTGAGTTTATTCTGTGTTTCTGATGTCACGTAGGTAGCGGCCTTGCGACGGGCTGATCCCCTGTCCAAGGAGCCCTATCAATTGTGTATAGAAACTGAAACAGCGTCAAGGGCCGAGGGGCTGTAGAGCCATATATATATTCAGTCTGAAAACAAGGCACACATTAATTCAGTGGGATAGAAACGCCATCTAATGTTGACGGTCCAAAGAATTTCGGCTGACAGGTTCCCAAAGACGCAGGACAGCAAGGTTCCTTCTCATAAGGACATTTGTCTGCTGTTTTATAGGTTTACTTACTCATGGAGCTGAGCCCTTCTTGAGGAACCGCCAATTCTGCAGCTGCTCAAGATATTCCCAGCATTTTATGGAACCCGAAGATTCATTAGTGTGTTCACAAGAGCCCTCCACTGGTCCCTATCCTGAGCCACATCGATCCAGTCCGTACCATCCTATCTCTCGAAGATCCATTTTAATATTGTCCACGAATCTACGCCTTGGTCTTCCCAACGATCTCTTTCTTTCTTACTTTACCAACAATATCCTATATGCATTCCCCATTCGTGCTACATGCCCTGCCCAGCTTATCCTCCTTGACTTAATCATTCTAATTATATTTGGAGAAGAGTAAATGTTATTAAGTACTATAGGTTTACGGGTGCGAAACCTGGTATCTCACATGAAAGCAGAATAAGACGACAGAATCAGAATGCCGAGGAGAACATTCAGACATAAAAGGTACAGTTGTCCCTGTGTTGATTAATTAATCACTATGCACTGAAGACGTATTCTGGAGTGGAGGTATAGCTCCACCATTCTTTACCTCGGAACTAGATTGAGGTGTCAACTCCACGTCCCGGCCACTTTATCCCTTGTACCCACTGGATAGGAGGCTGGGTGGGCGCCAGACACGGTCTGTAAGCAGTGGAGAAGAGAAAAATCTTGAGCTCGCCAGGAATCGAACCCGGTCGTCCAGCTAGTGGCCCGTCGTTATAATATCTGGACATATGAGGGAGAAAGTGACCGTACGCTGGAGAGGAGTGCACTTGTGCTATTCACCTTCTGTGGTTAGAGTAATCAAGAGACGAAGGGTCACATAGATTCACGTACAGCACACACGATAGATAAAGAGTCCAGAAATGCAGAAACTGAGGAGATAACTTTCTTTATAACATCTACGTGCAAGTGGCAGGATAGTATTAAAATGCATCTGAAAGAAGCCATATATAAGGTTGTGGGCAGGTTTGGTTTGTTTCATTCTGATCCGTCACACTAACAATATTACAAAAGGTAAATCCATTCCGTCCAGTGTAACTGACGGAGTTATTGCTTTTTAATCTTTTATTCTTGACATGTTTCGGTCCTACAGACCGTCTTCAGAAGGATGTCAATACAATTAGAAACCACTATTACAATATGTTTTGTGAATATTAGTATATACGTACATACAATGTCATCATAATACAATGTACAAATCTAATATTTTTAACAACTACAGCGGCTTGTACCAACATGAGGATTTATCTGGCTCACGACAGGGTTCAGCGACGGGCCTGATGATCACAGATACAAGTAATTTATTAAATATCCGTTGAACTGTCTCCTCAAGAAGGGTCTGCTTCATGTACGTGGGAGTCAGTAAATAGGTCACTAATGGAAGTAAAACAGCTGTAACGGACGTAATAGGTTTTCTGTGTGTATCAGTAGGTAGCAGCACAGTGCGGCTTCCTGAGTCTAGCTAGCAAACGCGCATGCGCATGTTCATCAACTGGTTTCAGTAGGCAAAATGGCGACCGTGCTTGAGTGTGTACTACCAAAGAGCAGAGTTCTGTTGTGCGTCTTTTGTGGTAAAAAAGACTCAATGCAAAGGATATTCATAAAGAAATGTTTCCTGTTCACGGTGGGAAGTGTCTGTCGCGTAAAGCTGTTCATAACTAGAGAAGAGGTTGAAACTGAGGCGCGGAAGTGGTTGAGACAACAGTCAAAAGACTTCTATGCTGCGGGTTGCGCCGCACTGGTAAAGCGATGGAACAACTGTATCAATGTTGGTGGACGACACGTCGAGAAATGTTTTTCTCCAGGTTCGAATATCACATGTTTTACGTTTTATATCTATTTGTGACCTATTTACTGACTCTCCCTCGTAGTTCAAAACAGCACCTTCGGATAACAAGGTCAACTGGCAGAAATCAAATACAACGCTCATTACTAGTTAGACTTCAAGACTGGACAAGAGCGAACAGACCACGACGAGTAAGCTGAGCTGACGTCACCGAAGCCATAAAAAAGAAAGTATGCTCTGAGTCACCCGGATTATGAAACTCTCATAAAACATAGTGGTGTAAACTAGATGAAGCAGTACCTAGCGAGACGTTTGGAATCCAGCAGGTGATACCACTCCAGCTGTCTCACAAAATGGTTCGTCTTCGAAACTAATGACGGTATTCAGATATATCTGATATATTGGTATATGTCGAAAGTTATTCGGTGTATTTAATTGTGGTTCCTATCGGTCTAACACAGCTTCAACTTTACACGAAGCTCAAAACAAATATTACGAAATTTCTCAAAGAAAGGTCATTGCACGAAAGGTGCTAATGGCGTAAAATATAAAATCCATTAAGGTCCACAAATTATATTTCAAACATTTTGACATAATCCTCTGAAATAAGTTTTCTGAGATCCGTAGCAAGCTACAGAGGAATAAATAAGACAAGAAGCATACACATTAGACAAGAATGATGTATATTTAACCTGGAGGGAAAAGCAAAGAATATCAACAGAATTACAAACAAAAAACTCCGTGGTCTGTAGTCTGCAAGCGAACCGTACCGACCGAGTGACCGTCGCTTGTCGGCGAAGTTAGTGCCAACTTTTGCGGATAGAGAGTTTCACGTGGTCTGCGCAACGGATCCCCACGGCCGTTAATCTCGATACCAACAGAATTATTTAGAATATATTTTAAGATACAGACTAATCTAATTCCTTTGAAGCTGCTTGACTATCGTCATAAAGAAAGAAGCGAGAGCGCTCAGGCACCAAACAGACGGAAGGATCAATTCATCTAACCCGACGACCGGATCAGTTAAATATGCCGTTGATGAAGATTATGATGATTTCTGGGTATGACACATTTTTAGCGAAACTAATAGAAAAACTCTGTCTCTCTGACGCTGAAGATTCACGTTGTGGTGTTCTGGATTATAACCCAGCGTAATTTGGTAGATGCTTAGAAACATTTCGGGGAAGCATACTGCCTCCATCTTCAGGCTACCGATACCCTATGTATATCCTGGAAAAAAAAATGCTGTGCTCCTAAAGAAGGGTGGGACCATGTGAGCTAATACATCCATCTATTCTGTATCACCGTTGTCAAGATTTATTTAACGTTAGGGAGTTTTGGCGCTCATTTCTATCATAGCATACGACAAAACACAAGACGAAATGAACTTTAAGATCACAGCGAATTGCAAATTCGCAAAATATTGTAACATGTTGCGCGACTGAGAACCCCCCTCCTCTCCACGGTAACGTAGCGCTCCCCGCCACTCNGCAAAATATGTTAAAACCGTTACTATACCCCATATATCTTGAGACTCGAAGTGAATATAAGGAATGGTCTTCTACTATGACGTTGGTGGAAGCGCGGTCCTTTGAAACGCTGGTACACATCTACAAAACTATACGACGTCACATTCCAAAGATAATAATTTCCACTCTTATGCCCCATTTGGAGGTTCATGATGGCGGTGACGTAACGCAAAGCAACCGAAGCAGAATTCGAACTTGTCTGAGACAGAAGGTCCACAAACACCCGAATCAACATTCTTTAAATCTTAAAATACTCAGACTGAACATCAAACAAGTTGTTAAAGTGATCAACATTTTGTCACCGAGTGTCCTAAACAAAACAGACAATAAAGTTACTTCCAGATACACGGAAGTGACCTGCACAATTAATGAATATGTTAACCCACGTGATTATTTAGATTAATTGCTAGAGCTTGGTTAAAGATAATACTATTATTAAGTAGGGGGCATGCGGTAGTGTAGTTGGTTGAGGCTCTATGCTACAAGCCGGAAGGTCTCGGGATCGAATCCCGATGAGGTCATTGGACTTTTTTCAATTTACCTAATCCTTCCAGCCACATTATGGGCCTGGGGTCGACTCAGCCTTTAAAGAAATGAGTACCAGGAATATTCTTGGGGGTAAAGAGAGGCCGGCGCGTAAGGCTGACAACCTTACTGCCATCTATGAGCCGATTGTCTAGAAAATGTGAGAACATCAACATCTCACAATCCTATGGGATTCCACGGCCTGTTACAGGGATAGCTTTACTTTTTTTTACTATTATTAAGTTCCGTTATTATCAGTTCGATTTATAATTTGTATTTGTTTTCATAATAAAATTATTTCTTATCTTTTTCTTATTTCCAGTGGGGTGGGACTAAGTCCCTTGTACTGCGGCCACTTCTGGCTTACTGTACCACTTTCTTACCTTGAAGTTGGATTCAGATAATGTGCAATATAGAGGATAAAACTGATTAAGAATCCAACGTCTTCCTTACTTTGGATCCTCCCTCCAGTGAAGCGGGTTAGACGTGTCGATAGGTGCAAAGTGTGATGCAGAGGCTGCGAAGGCAGGCCCTTATTTATAGATTCTAAGGGGTTCTGACGACAGTGTATAACCCTCAGGATTGCTGGGTTCTTGCACTCTGTCCAGCGTCTGGTATTCTAAAAAACATAAGAGAACACCCTTCGGAAATTGATCTGTTCCCATCCTCAGGTGAGGGGTGGAAGGCACCTTCTTCAATAGGTCCTTTAGAACGTGGTAACCTCAATCACTGAACCAAACGATGGACAAAGTCCAAGAACCCGGTAAGCCAGGCTCTTCTTGTTTCAAGACAAGCCATTGCATAACGACGATAAATCGTTCAGCTTCTGCATCTGCTGTCTTCAGACCCGTTATGATTTGCTGCCCCGCGATTATGAGGTTGACCATGTCTGCAATAATAATGCCTATGCGCTTAGGTACTCATATAATTCCCAGTCTGTTATGGGTCTCAAGAGCTTCGAAGCCATTTTTCACTAAAGGAATCACTGAACATCAACATCAGCCACATGCATTCGGTCCACATACTTACAGACTTTCTCTCTAACGTCCACTTTAATATCATCATTAGACTATATTTGGGAAAGATAGTAACAAATCAAAATTACGTCCACGAAGATATTAAAAACAGATTATATCGGGAAATTCCTGATATCGCTGAACTGATTCTCTGTAGGATATGTCGTCGTGTAGTCCGTTGGAAGTAAACAGACGTTTCAGAAGAACATGTCGCCTCCATCTTCACGATCGACGAATAAGCCAAGCAAGAAACCATCGTTAAGCAAATAGCAAGCAGAGCCCGCTTCTTGCTACCTTCAACGGACTGCACGGCGATGTCACAACAGACAGGACTCTTCAAACGTGGTTCAGGCCCGCAGCCCAAACTCTGTTCGCGGTTACGACGACCTGACTGAAATCGTGGCCATAACCACAAGTACTAAAAACCCTTCACGGTATAATGTTTCAGGCACGGGTGAACCACGAGAGCCGGGCAATGAAAACACTGCTATAAAAGGCAGTTCCTCCTGGCAGGGAGAAAAACACACCTGATGACGACCTTCATCGTCAGGGTCGTTAGAGCAGCTTCGTCGCCTACAGTGCAAGCGGAGTCCTCGTACTTGTTAATCTGTTTATCTACACCCATCCATCAATCAATCCATCCGTCTACTGGATGGCTAGATGGCTCAGTCTGTATAGCGATGGGCTACAGGCTGGAAGGCCAGGTGACTTTCTGTTCTCTGTAGCGTCCAGACCGGTTCTCAGGCCCACCGAGCCTCTTATACATAGGGTACCAGGGGGTAAAGTCGCCGAGGCGTGAAGGTGAACACTCGCCTCCACCCGGTGACAAGGCCATGAATGCTGGAGCTGTACCTCCATTCCCCCATATGCCTTCATGACGCGGTGTTTAATTAGTTAAGCAGAGGGACAACTTCACCTTTACTGCGAGGCTACTCTAGCATTGAACAGTAGCCACCGCCACACACCAGACTACCAGCGCATATTCTGCTTGAGGCTGCAATGCATACAGATGAACTACAGCCTGTGGGCAAACGATATGGATACTGGCTGCACAGAAACATCCACGATGGAATGATCATGCTCAGTGAATAGATTTAGAGACCGTCTCTCGGATGCAGTTCATAACCGTCACCTACTTACCCACCCATCCGTCCATCGATCCATCATATGGAGCAGTTCAACAATTACTGCCTGTACAGATACTGGGAACGTCTGACAGAAGGCAAGTTATGCTCAGTAACAACCTATAAGGATTACAAATGTAACCTCATCTGACTATATCGTTGTTTCAGCTCCAAGCAACAGCATTCCAAGTTCTAAATTTTATCTTCTTGTTAATAAAACTATTATTATCTAAAAGAATTACATCAATCCACTCACTGCCTACCTGTCTGTCTTTCTAGCTACCTTGAGCTATCCAGGCTTCAGTCAACGTTGGAGATGTACGAATTTACATTTCATATGCTCATACTATGTTGGATATTGTATGGGACTCCTTGGATGTGGGAACGAATCATCGCAAAGCTTGTACCTGCATACAACCACAAGGTCACAGACACTGAGCGGACCAAAACTGGAAACAATCTCATGACCAGAATTTATCATAAGCATAATCCTCTATCTGACGGTAGTCTCTGCCGTACGAATTGCATGCTGTGACTTCATTTCTAGAACTTTCTCTTCCACTGCACATGGCCAGACACTTTGACAGAACCGAAGCGTATGCAACGCTCCAGCATTTGATGTTCAGAATTTTCTGGGCCTCTGACGGCGGGAGAACCCTTTGTGCTCAAGGGAGTAATAATGATACAATGGGATTCCAATACAAGGTGAATTCAGTCCATGTGGAAAATATCCTCTGTTATGGGATTTCACACGATTAACAACTGAAATCCGAGAGTACAGCGCTTTCAGATATCCTACGCAGGTTC
Organism: Cryptotermes secundus; assembly: GCF_002891405.2. Taxonomy (NCBI): domain Eukaryota; kingdom Metazoa; phylum Arthropoda; class Insecta; order Blattodea; family Kalotermitidae; genus Cryptotermes; species Cryptotermes secundus. The sequence continues at coordinate 865,413 of NW_019720574.1, forward strand.
GATCCGGTTACAAAGCACGAACTAGCATTATGTCCTATCACGTACACTCGAAGTCAAAAGTAAATCAATCCATGTGGGAAGTAATGCTGTTTTGTGTCCCATAACATCAGTGGGACTTCTATAATTTCATTCTATTGCAGTATGTCTTATAAACACTGACATTCTCATTATATTTTACTCAGACTATCTTAAAAACAACCGTAATTATGTACGAGGAAATCTTAAGTGACGGCCCTTGCCAACATGTGTACTAAAATTTAATTTTTCGTTTAATTTTTGTCTGTCTCCTATAATTCTCTCGAAGCAAATGCGCGCAACGAACTGTAAGAACGTTTCACAAACTGTGGTCCTCAGAAAAGCACTACCACACAAGCTGACAACCATAAATTAATAAAAAAACACAAATATAAAAGAGTGCTTAACTATGGAAGCATATAATATACCATACATATACAGAGTGTAAATTAATCTATGTTATAACGCTCTGTAGTAGATAGATTGGTTCAATCTGATCATATTTTGTTAAAATGCCCCATGTCAGAAAACGCTTCCTTTTGGCACTAAGTGTCACAAAATTTTCCGTGAGGATGCGTATGTTTTAGGGGATGTTATGGTTGTTTTACATTATAAAAGTTGCTCAAAACGGCGGCCGCCGACTTCATTGCATGTTCTGCACCGCCTGGTTTTGTTATGCTGAGCTCTGTGAAAGATCCCTGCATTTCCCGGGTGGTTCCAGCTGCTACTGCAATTCTTGCCACAAGATCAGGTTGTGTCTCCACTGGAGTCTCGTACACCGGGCTTTGCATGTACCCCCAGAGAAAGAAATCCAGTGGAGTCAAGTCAGGGAGCGAGGGCCTCCACGTCCAATCCCTCTGTTGCCAAAAGTTTCATCCAAATACTCCCGGACGACATTAGTGCAGTGTGCCGGGGC
>NW_019720574.1:866575-880539 GCF_002891405.2 Cryptotermes secundus
TTTATCAAAACTAATAATAATAATAATAATAATAATAATAATAATAATGTAAAGCTATCCTTGTAACAGGCCGTGGAGGCCCAAAGAGTTGTGAGACGTCGCGGCTCCCACATTTTCTAGACAATCGCCAATAATTTATTATTATTTTGAATATATTTTCCAGTACACGAAGCACCAAAGTAGGATAATTAAACATTTCAGAATTATCTATCCAGGGCTCTACAACCCTTGAGGACCTTAGCTGCTTTTTCAGTTTCTTAATCTATACACAGACGGTAGGACTCCTTTGACGGGGGATCAGCCCGTCGCAAGGCCACTACCTACACACAGAACAACACAAACACAGAATAAACGCACATAGACAACCATGCCTCGAGTGGTATTCGAACCCACGATCCCAGAGTTTGAGCGGGCGAAGACGGTTCATGCCTTAGACTAGTTTTTCTCATCCGCCGAGTCCCGGGCCGGTACCGGACCCTCGTCATATAAAAAAATAATTTACCGGGCAGCGGTCTCTCAAAGGAAGAGAACCACTGCCTTAGACGGAGCGGCCACTGTGATTGGCATATCACAATTATGCACACATTAAGCAATAACTTCACACGTTCAAGAAAATTATCTCAGATGTGAGGGCGATAAATATACGAATAACAGCTGCATAATTATGCAACACTGCGATCCTGAATAAAATATGTATTTCCTTCCCTTACCATCATGGGAAGTACGAGCCGCAATACATGGAAGTTCAGTTATTTCTAGCCATAATCATATAAAATAAAACAATTTTCCGTGAACTTGTTGGATTGGAGGTTCTCACAGCGGTAGTTATGCACGCACACAACGCCGTGTAGTCCGTTGAAAGTAAACTGACGTTTCGAAAAAGCATGTGTCCTCCATCATATGCGTCGAATAAAAAGCCAAGCTAGAGTGTAGATTAAAGCATATACCAATCAGAGCTTGGATTATTCTTCGACCGTAAAGATGGAGGTGACATGTTTCTCCTAAACGTCGGTTGGCTTTTAAAGGACTGCACGGTGTTATTCATTCATTCATCAGTAATCTGTCAGACGAGAGGTCCACAGTCTTTTCCAAAACAGTTCCTCCACTTAATGCGATCTCAAGCTTTCTCCTTCAAAAAAAATATCCTCTTCTGTCCCCAAAGTCATCCAGCATCTTGTTACGTCTTCTGGTCACTTCTATACGCCCCTCCGGTTTGTTTTGTCTCCAGAGGAAACATCTCGCATACGTGGTATCTCTGTTTTTGGAAGATAAAACTCTTCTATGAACGTAATCATAAAATCAAATATAAGAAACGCCCTTTACACACACAGAAGAAAGAATACTGGCTGACAAGAATCGGGCGCAAAGTCTGATGTCTCCATTCCTGTGTCCACTGAATATTGCAGAGAACTGTGCATGCTCTGCACTCGTCAGACGGCCTGTACGTGGGAGGATAATGAAGCAATAGAGAAGCGAGCCCCATCTGTGTTAGAACATGTTAAATGTTATTTTACATTCAACGTCGCTCTACAGCGATAATAAGACCTGAATACAGCAAAAGTTTGCGCACATATTTTTATATTTAATGCTGAAGAGAACAGATATGTACACCCCACGAGTCACAAAGTGGGCTATCATTACGCGCTACTTGGCCGTCAAGGCGGTGCACTCGACAACCAGTTTTACAGACTGAGCTTTATGAAACAATCGGGCTGCTTTCCTACAAGAGATTACGAACCGGTCCAACAGGATGTGCATCAAGATACAGCAACATTTTGTGACGGCCGGTTTCGTAGCCTACATTCCTGATTTTGAAAAATAAAATGAAAGGAGGCTTATCAAACAATCGTCTCTCTGTGTATCCTACGTAAGAACTTTTTGGGCGTTATTTGTTGCTGCGGGAAAGTGTTCACCGAGCCGTTGCCTAGCAATGACCGTAACATATGCCTCCACTATTGCGGCTTTCAGGCGTCACGCCACAATGCATTAAGAGTTGTTTGACGCGGCGTCTGCTATGCGGCCTTTGTATCGAAAACTCAATATGTACGTGTAGTAAAAGCAAAACAGGTGATTAGTTATTCTAATGCACTGACGTCCTGCGTATAACCTATCCCTGTAGCAGACCATGGAGGCCCATAGGGTTGTGAAACGTCGAGGCTCTCACATTTTCTAGACAATCGGCTCACAGATGGAGGTAAGGTTGTCAGCGCTACGCGCCGGCCGCCCTTTACTCCCCACGAAGATTACTGGTGCTCATTTCTGTTATAGCCTGAGTTGACACCAGGGCCATAGTACAGCTGGAAGGATTAGGTCAATTGGGAAAAAATCCACCTCATCGGTACTCGAACCCAAGACCTTCCGGCTTGTAGCACAGTGCCTCAACCAACTACGCTACCGCGTGCCCCCAGCGGAATGAACATAGGCCTATACAATGCGCTTTATTCGTTTTGTTATTTTACACCGTCAAACATAACCTTCAAAGTTTCACGTTTTTTTTTATAATCACACAAAACATTTCAGGAACTCCACACCCAGTATCAATGTGCCCCCCCCTTTTCAGTGAAGTCTTCAAATAAGAAATGTTGGTATTACTGACGACACAGAATTTGCAAATTACCGAGGAGTGGCGTTATATTTACATTAGACTTCATGTACAATGATTAATTCTTTTAAAATTCGGAATTCGAAGTTCTCAAAGCCGTTGTGTCTTTTGGCATGTGATGACGTATAGCAAGGTATGTAGGTATTGACGTTTCTAAGGAACTTACAGGCGCTATATTGAAGGCTACCCTGAAAATGGCTTCCCTGAAAATGGAGGCATAAGTTTCCTTCGAAACGGTGTTATAATCTGGCACAGCACATATGCATCACCGCCGATTAGGTGCCAACCAAGATGTCTGCGACCCTTCATCGTAGTATGACGGGCCGGAAGTGTCCAGCGGACCACGGGTTGGATACAGAACATACATGTTACTGAGTGTCAACATACTTACGTGTCACTTGGCTGCCAACACTTTAACGGGAGTTACTGTCATCACAGCCCTCACTAACGCAGTGTTAGTACTTAACGTCAACAAGAGGCAACATCAGTTACAGATCAAAGTGTAAAGGCAACATACAAGCCAATGAGTGTCAATAAATAAGAAAGAAGATCCCAACTTTGAGTTATGGGCTCCGATCCTTGTCTACGGGAGAAGAGAGGGGGCAGATACTACGACTGAGCCGACTGAAATTTTTAAGCTGTAACGCCAACAGAAAAAGAAAATGGTTTATGACTTCGCCAAAAATCTCTCCTTTATGGAACCCAAAGGTTCATTACCCTGTTCACAACAGACAGACACTGGACCCTATTCTGAGGCAGATGAATCCATTCTAAGCCCTCAAAACCCTATATATCAAGACCCATTTTAATTCTAACACTCCACCTGACGGCCTCTTTTAACATTTCGCAACTTTTATATTATTATTTATTTACAACCGAACGATGGAGGAGCCGAGATAACTCAGTCGGTAGAGCCACTGCTTACGGGCTGAACGACTGAGGGGTTGTAGTTCGAATGCCGGTAGGGTCAAGAATTTTCTCTTCTCCACGTCGTCCAGACAGGCTATGGGGTCCACCCAACCTTGTATCCAATGGGTAGCGGAGACTCTTCCCCCCCCCTCGGGGTAAAGCGGCAGGGTCGTGAAGCTGACCACTCCCTTCCAGCTAGTGTCGAGGACAATAAAATATGAATGTATACATCCACTCCCCCATACGTCTTCATGGTGTAGTGTTTAATTGGTTAAGCACAGGGACAACTTTACATTTTACCTGATGATGGTCCATGCGACATAACACGTAATGGCCGAATGAGGCAGTAAGTGATTAAAGCACTGATATATTCAATTGATTTTAAACGATTTTATTTCATTTGCTTCACTGTTGCGTCGACCGCCTCAATACCTCGATGTCGTAACGTTTCTATTTTACGGTAAACAGGTGTTAGTCGCCCGCCCAAACCTCAAGTTGCAGTATCATCCTTGTCGACTTATTCAGTACATTAACAGCTACCCTCCATATCGGGAGGCCTTCTCCTCCATCTGCAAAATGACGACGCGGCACGCCATGATGACAAATGGCTCGGTAACCATGACGGATGTTCAGTGAATAGCGGAGAGATTTCGAATGTCGATTCCATCTCCTTAGTTCTGTACTTACTTACTCACTCATGGAGCTGAGCCCTTCTGGAGCAGCCGCCAATTCTGCAGCTACTCAAGAATTTCCCAGCATTTTATGGAAACCGAAGGTTCATTACCGTGTTCACAACAGCCCTCCACTGGTCCCTATCGTGAGCCAGATCTATCCAATCAATACCATCCCATCCTATCTCTCTAAGATCCATTCTAATATTGTCCACCCACCCACGTCTGGTCTTCCCTGTGGTCTCTTTCCTTCTGGCTTTCCCAACAATATCCTATACGCATACCTCGCCTCCCCCATTCGTGCTACATGACCCGCCCACCTCATCCTCCTTGACTTTATCATACTAATTATACTTGGAGAAGAGTACAAGTTATGAAGCTCCTCATTATACAGTTTTCTCCAACCTCCTGTCATTTCATTTCTCTTCGGTCCAAATATTCTCAACACCCTGTTCTCAGTCTCTGTTCCTTCCTTAATGTCAGAGACCAAGTTTCACACCCATACAGAACCACAGGCACCTTAGTTCTGTACAATAACACCAAAGCTTTCATTCACTGAAACACAGCCTACACTTCACACGACCGCAATATGATAAGATCAATGCTTTTGTTACAGACTTACGATTCGGACCGGTTGACTTGTACCTTCTGAAACGTGAATTCGATGAAGCTCGAATTCATCTCCAATCCAAAGACGAAAAAACATACCTGGAAGTATGGAAACACAACATTAAAATTTGAACTACTACTAATACTAAAAGTACTACGTACCTTTAATTAACCGGAGTCTGTACAACTACAGAATAAACTATAATGTGAAAGAAGAAAGTTTTGTGACGTAGAATTCATCTATCCTTTCACGAAGGAAAATCGTTAGTTATTCTAAAAAACTTTCAGTTACACTAGACAGTAAACATTGCTCTGAGCATTAGCAGACACAGCATTGCGGTAGCTGGCACTACCCACATCTTAGGGCATTTGTAGTTAGTTAAAAGCCTTACTGATCAGAGGTGTCATCATTTTTAATCTTATGTTCGTACAGGATGTAGAGGAGGAATCGGAGATCCTCTAAGTGCCAAACGTGTGGGCTACAAACCAGATACCGATCAAATTTGGATTAATTAACAATTTTCCAAGAAACACTTTGCATTATAAAGCAGCTGCAGTAAGCAGACGTAACTGTTACTGTTCTTCTAATTATATCAATTTTAAGGCGGTTAGCCATTTATCAGGTTCGATTCCCGGCGCTACCAGATTTTCTGAGAAGTAGTGGGCCTGGAACGGGATCCACTCAAATCTCGTGAGGATAACCGAGGAGCTATCTCAATGTAATAGCGGCTCCGGTCTAGAAAACCGAGATTAACGGCCGTGGGGATCCGTTGCGCTGACCATGTGACACCCTCTATCCGCAAAGGTTGGCACTAACTTCGCCGACAAGCGGCGGTCACTCGGTCGGTAGGTATAGTTGGCTTGCGGACTACAGGCCAGGGAGTATGTTTTTTATCCATTTATATATCATCTTGACACATGTGCACTTTAAGTGACGTCACACCATTCCCTGGTAATGGAAACGGAAATGGTCTTCAAATGCCGCACGAAAATATTTAATCATTTCTAATTATCGTGAAATATAAAGTCATATATGAACATTATGTAGCAGGAGTTGCGGTTCTCACAGGGGTGGTTATGAGCTCCACTTGCTGCATGCTTGTATGCTCTCGTTTCTTGCTTTGCCTACTCCTCGACCCTTACGATGGAAGTAGGTGCACAGTCCCTCCGAAACGTCGGATGCCTTTCGCCGGACTACACGGTGTCTTATCCCATGGGAACTCTTTGTAATAATACTGATTACCTTTCAATCACTTATTTATGAGCCACGGAAAATTAAAGTTATATACAATTTACAGTACGGAAACATTTGCCCGTCTTATCTAGCGATATCTCTATCCAGATCACAAGTTCTGAGTGACAAATGGAATAGACTGGACACTTGACTAAAATCTAACCCACTACCCAGGCACAAATTATCTTAATCTCTAAATGTATTTATAAGCAGTGGAGAAAGGAAATGCAATTACAACTTTGACGGAGTTTCCTGCCATGAAACGTGATACCACATGATGACGTCACATTAGGTAGGTAGTCCAGAGCACAACAATAAACAGAAGACAACTAACAACACTTGTACTGGGAACAGTGCATTCCATTTGTGTGCGCTACGGGAAGTGAACGTCGAACAGCTTTCTGTTACAGGACAGCCAAGTTCAGTAGCTAACACAGCTATAGCCCGTTTCATAATTCTGCATCGTTATACAATGTCTGTTGGCTACGTCTTGTGCGCTGTCATTTAAACAAAAGGTATTTTTAAAGAAAGGTAAAGTTGTCCCTGTGTTTAATCAATTTAGCACCCTGCCGTGAAGATGCATGTGGCAGTGGAGGTATAGCTCCATCATTATTCATCTCGACGCTAGATGGAGATGGGTGGTCAGCTTTACACCCCGGCAGCCATAGCTCAAGCGGTTAGTGGCTGGCTTCCCACCTAGGCGGCCCGCGTTCGAGCCTGGTCATCTTGGATTTGTGGTGGACAAAGTGGCGCTGGAGCAGATTTTCTCCGAGTACTTCGGTTTCTCCCGTCAATCTTCATTCCACCAATGGCTCCACAATCTCAATCATCTATCATCTGGAGCTCGTACAATAGGCCAGCAATAGCCGCAGTACCAAGTGGACTTAGTCTCACCCCAATAATAAATAATAATAAAATGCTTCAAAACATTAGCTCTCATTGCACTTAGGAATGAGAAATGGGTATATGTTGGGTAAAAAAAAATACAGCATTAATTCAGTCATACATGCAAATTAAAATAAATAGATATATATAAACACATTTGTCATCTGTGCTTAAGGACGTGCAAGAAACAACACTGTCTGCTAATATTTTATAATCCGCGAATTTTCGCTTGGTCTGCTGAAGTAATGATCCGATATTTTTGCGTAAATTCATAAGGTACTGCCCTCCAAAGCCCGTTAAGCCAAATTACTTATCTGCACTGAACTAAACGCGCGGTAAACTAATGTTCTAGGTAATGTGGAATTACCCGTGATGCGAAATTTGCTGGTTTTCTCCTGTTTACCTTTATTTTTCAGCATATATCTAGTCAGGCTGTTAACAGGTGCTAGCGACATGCGTCTTGAGTCACTTGACACAGGCCAGGGAGGCTAGATGAGGCTCCAACAGTGAGCTTGAGCTCACAGGCAGAACAAACCAACAAGGATAGGATCGTCGTCATCCGAAGGACATCTTTCCGCTGCCTCAGTATTATTAGACCCATATCCCGCCGTCAGAGGGTGTAAGTATGTGAAAGTTTCCTGCCCAGCCAAAACAGGCGACATCTATAAAATACTGAGTGACAGAGCTGTATTGAAAGCTAGAGAAATATTACAGATTCAGCCGGGAGAATGAGTGCCGTTAATGAAGGTGTAACAATTCGGAAAACGCCATTAACCAAAAAGATTTCGTTGCGTAAACAACCCAGGAATAGTCACTTGAAATAAGATTTTAAACGAGGCAGCCTTAACTCAATTACTTCTCAAGCGTATTATTTAATGAGTTTCAAAGACCGATTAGTACCGAACATTTTCAGCTTAAGACGAAATTTAATTTTCTGGCTGAAAACTGGGTACAATGTCATAATCACATTTGGATTTGTTCCAATTTCAGGAAACGTGAAGCGACTGTTTTAAAGGGAATGACATTCATTTAATTATCACAACAAACTAGGGCGACTTAACTCCTGTACATAAGAATTTTCTTTTTTCATTTGGCGCTACAGCCCAAATTTGGGCCTTGGCCTAACTCCATGAAACTCTTCCGTTTCACTTCGTCTTGCTAGAACTTAAGACATTCGGTAGGACTCCTTGGGCGGGTGATCAGCTCATGGCAAGGCCTCACTTCCTGTACACAAACACAGAAGAAGGTACATACACAAGTCACGCCAAGTCACGCGAAGTCGCGCGACGTCACGCCAAGTCACGTCACCTCACCTAACTTAACAGCAGGGAATGGTACCCCTCACCTACTGATTGATGCGCACAAGTCTACTGCGCAAACCTAAACCAACCTAACCTAACCTAGCTTAGCCTAGCCTATCCACGCCTCGCCTCACGTCAAGTCACGTCAAGTCACGTCTAGTCACGCGAAGTCACGCCTAGTTACGCGAAGTCACGTCTAGTCACGTCACGTCACGCCAAGTCACGTCAAGTCACGCGAAGTCACGCCTAGTCACGTGACGTGACGCCAAGTCACGTGACGTCAACTCACCCTACGCAACCTCACTTCACCTACCTTAACAGCAGGGAATGTTACCCCTCAGTTACTGATTGATGCGCACAATTCTACTGCGCAAACCTAACCCAACCTAACCTCACCTAGCCTAGCCTCGCCTCACGTCAAGTCACGCCAAATCACGTCAAATCACTCGAAGTCACAAGTCACGATAAGTCACCCCAAGTCACGGCAAGTCACGTCACGTCACGTCACCTCATCTCACCTAACTTAATAGCAGGGAATGGTACCCCTCATTTACTGATTGATGCGGACAAGTCTACTGCGCAAACCTAACCAAACCTAACCTAACCTAGCCTAGCCTCGCCTCACGTCAAGTCACGCCAAATCACTCCAAATCACGTCAAATCACTCGAAGTCACAAGTCACGATAAGTCACCCCAAGTCACGTCACGTCACGTCACGTCACGTCACCTCACCTCATCTCACCTAACTTAATAGCAGGGAATGGTACCCCTCATTTACTGATTGATGCGGACAAGTCTACTGCGCAAACCTAACCAAACCTAACCTAACCTACCCTAGCCTCGCCTCACGTCAAGTCACGCAAAGTTACGTCAAGTCACGTCACGTCACTTAACGTCACCTAACCTCACATAACTTAAGAAGTTAAGTGTATTTGCCAACTGTGATCTGCCTCTTTGAAGGTCTTATACGTTAGCAACTGCACTCTATTAACACGTACAAGTGCTGATAACTACGCATGATCAAGAAACCCCCGCTGTAACAAAAGATGATGGTTCGCAATCATGATAGCGCAGTCGGTATAGCGACTAGCTTCGGGCTGGAGGACCGATGACCGTGGGGTGGGAGTTAAGAGTCCCGGTAGGGTCATGAATTTTCTCTTCTCCACATCGTCCAGACCGGCTCTGGGGCCCACCTATCCAATGGGTGCCGGGGGCTCTTTCCCCAGGGTTAAAGCGACAGGAACGTCAAGCTGACCACTCACCTCCAGCTAGTGCAGAGTTCAAGAAAATGTGGATGTATACATTCACTCCCCCATACGCCTTCATGGCTTAGTGCTTAATTAGTTAAGCACAAGGACAACTTACTACCGGGTATCATTATGATCCAGATGAATCCAGATCACAAAATCCATCTAAACATCAAATTCCGTCTGAAAGAACTCTGATCACCAACATCTTTACACACATGAATATATTGGTGATATTAAAATGGATCTAAGAGAAACAGGATGGGGCGGTATGGACTGGATTGATCTGGCTCAGGATAGGGACCAGTGGAGGGATCTTGTGAACACGGTAATGAACCTTCGGGTTTCATAAAACGTTGAAAAATCTTCGGTTCGGATATTCTCCTGAGAACCGTTTTCCAACATCTTCAATATACGTTATTCCCTTAAGGTGCGTCCACATTACTCGTGCTCGTGCTCGCCAGGCTTGTGTTCGTCGGGAGACTCGTCTGGCTTTTACTTGTGCTCGTAAATCTTCGTCCACACTACTTCAGTTGCTCGCCAGGCTTCGGCGCGTGAGGATCCGTATATTTACTAGTAGTGTGTATAGGCTGTAGTCGTATTTTAATTTATTGGCTATAGTTTTTAAATTAAAAATTTTAAATTTGCTTGTCTCGTGGCTTGTCATATGGTCCACATTACTCGCGAGCATAGAGAGTCACACGAGCACGAGCATGAGTAATGTGGACGCGCCTTTAATGCCAGATACCAAGTTTCACATCCATACAAAACTAGAGGCAATACATACACCTACAATCTTGAAGCAATCGTGACGTTTTCTTTGGCGCTAATAATGGCTGTACGGAGCTAATACGGTGGGAATGAAACATTTAACTGCATTTACTTAGTTTCCCTCTTTTTTTTTCTTTTTAATTCCTCGGAACTCCAGGAAGGGAAACACAGAAGTCGAGCGATAACTGGACGGCCTATAACGCCATTTTTTTAACCGGTGTGAAGAGAGTTTTCTCGATGTGGCTTCAGTAATGGACGCAACGAAGTTCTGCAACAGAGCAGCCAGTAAACAAGCTCTACGAGACAATCTAATTATAACCGACGTAACGACCAATCATAATGATCAGGAAGGACTGCCAGCATCGTAACGATGAATCCTGCGTTCATTAGTTCCAGTCGGGTGCAGCTGCAGACAGCCCTGCCCGCGGTGTCCGCGTCTCTATACGATAGGTTACTGGATCATATCTCTCATACTCATTGCAAGTTTCTTCACTGCAACAAAAATATATTCACCCTGACACCTGTTTCCTCAATACAGTTTAATTTATTCAAGGAAAGTGATATTTTTGGAAGTCGAGCAAGATGTAAGGATATTAAGTTATCACTGTAACAGGCCGTGAAGACCCAAAGGTGTTGAGACGTCCAGGCTCACAGCCTTACGGGCCGGCCGCCCTTTTACCCCCGGAAAGATACCCGGTACTCATTTCTATTAGAGGCTGAGTAAACCCCAGGGCCATAGTGCGGCTGGAAGGATTAAGTAAATTGAAAAATTCCACCTCATCGGGAGTGAAACCCTCGACCTTCTGGCTTGTAGCATAGTGCTTCAATCAAATACGCTACCGTGTGCCCCTGATGTAAGGATATTCAATTCCTTTTACTCCATTTTGGAGCACAGGGCTTCCACGAAGCATCCCCAATGGACTCTGTTCCCAGCCAGGCTCTTGAGCTCTCTCCAGATCTTTCCTACTTTTCGGGCCTCTTCTTCAACAGTTCTCCCCCAGATTGTTCTTGCTCTGCCTCCCCATCGCTGCCCCTAGGAATTCCTCTCTCTACTGCACTCTGATCTTTACGTAGAGTGTGTCCTATCCAATTCCATTTCCTTCTTTTCGTTGCTCTGGCTACTGGTTCTTCCTTTGCTAGTTTCCATAGGTTTTCAATTGTAACAACCGTTAGCCAAAAGATGCGAAGCATTCTTCTTAAATATTTACTGATAAATATATGCAGGGTGCTTGTAATTTCATCTATTACTTTCCATCTCTCACACTCATACAGCAGTACAGATTTTACATTACTTCAAAATATCTTCATTTTCGTTTTTGTTGATATTTATTTTGCTTTCCACACCGGATATACCTGGACGAAAGCTGCACTGGCTTTCCGGACTCATGTTTTAACTTCATTCTCAGTACCTCCTGTTGTTACAACACTTCCTAGGTAGGTAAATTCTTCAACATCATCCACATCCTTATCGTTTACTTTAAACCTGTCTCATAGTTTTTGTCTCGGCAGCGTTTATCTTCAGTCCCACAGCTTCCCCCTTTGCTCCACAGATCCTGAGGTCCCGGGTTTGATTCCAGGCGCTACCAGATTTTCTGAGAAGTAGTGCGTCTGGAACGGGGTCCACTCAGCCTCGTGATGATAACTGAGGAGCTATTTTAAGGAAATAGTGGCGCTGGTATAGAAAATCGAAATTAACGACCGTGGGGATTCGTTGCGTTGACCACGCGACACCCTCTATCCACTAAAGTTGGCACTAACTTCGCAGAGAAGCGGCGGTAGCTCGGTCGGTATAGTTCGCTTGCGGATTCATGGCACAAAGCTTGTTTTGTTTGTTTTTTATTATGAAATGTATGAGATAGGAGACATATCGTCTGCGAAGTCTAAGTCCTCCAACTGTTGAGAAAGAGCCCAAGTTATTCCTCTCTTTTCTTCTCCTGTTACATTTCTCATTACTTCATGATGTAAGGATATGTAAGGATATTATTAAATGAAATTAATTTTGAATAAATACGAGATTCGAAGTTTTCAATGCAGTTATAATTAAGACGACGATCTTTTGCGTTACGACGCCATCCTGTTTCGTAGGTGATTACCAACGTTTCGAAGTAAAGTGTTGTATCCGTCTTCAGGACAGAAAGTAGCAGGTTCCTCTGAAAAATTTGCTAGCCACATAGTGCATCATGCCATAATCAGTCTTAAGGGTTTTCAATCTGCATATCAATTTACTGACTCCGGATTGACTTAATGGCAGGTTCTGTCATGAAGGCAAAGCATTTAGATGTCACAAGCGCGCAGAACGAATAGCGTCCCACTGAATATGACTGTGAGTGCTGAACTGGAAAAACTGTAACAGGATCGTAGTCCTTACTAATCCAGCACTTGCCTAAAGCAACTAATGAAAAAACGACAATTTTCGATTGGGTAACTGGCCTTGGGTTTCGGACCTGCAGCATAGGGCAGGAAGCTAATAGCTACTCATTGTATTTTCCTCCACAGGTCTCCACCGTCTGGCACGAAAAACACTAATGTCCATGACAAGAGCTGGATTCGAAAGCGTGACCTTTAGCAGCGAATGAAGCTCACCTCCATACATTCTTAATTTCAGCACTAGATGAAGATGACTGATTAGTGTCATGGTCTGACCTACTCCATGTTTTGACTGAAAGAGCTTCTGGTATCCACTGGATGTTGAAGACGCTGTGCTTCATAAATAAAGCAATTCTTAACAAAGTTCAGTGTATCTAAGTGTTAAAGTACGCACAATCAGTGCGCATAACATCACATTTTTATTTGCTACACAATTATTTCCAGAAACGCTGGGACCAGCAAGATAAATTCGGTTCAACCAATGAACTGAATGCCTATTTAAATCCAACGAAAAATGTCTTTAACAAGCATATCTTAATTAATTACATACAGCAGAGTCCTTTAGCAGTCGAGTTCCTCATCTCTTCAAGAAATTCTCTGCACCTTATGCGAGAAATCGCAGAAGTAGAAGGGTTTCTTCGTTCACTACAGATCGTCACTGGACCTTATCATGAGACAGATGGGTCCAGTCCACACCCTCAGTTAACATGCCCTCTAGTGCTAAGCGCTCTTAAATCATGAGACACTGGGCCTTATGAGACCCAGAGAACTGGCTGCAACAAAATATTTTGGAGCAGTAACAGGATAGTGCGCCGATCAAAGTGGCCGCGCGGTCTGAGGCATGAAATTTCTTCGTCCGCTCAAACGCTGGGGTCGTGGGTTCCAATCCCACTTAAGGCATTGATATGTGTTTATTCTGTGACTGTGTTCTCCTGTGTAGGTAGCGGCCTTCCGTCGGGCTGATCCGCCGTCAAAGGACTCATACCGACTGTCTAAGATTATGAAACTGAAATGAAACGAAGCGGATCACAGAGACCCTGTGCTCCAAGTGGAGGAACAGAAATAGGCAAACATTCGTAGATATGGTTACGGATGGACGGATGGACGGACGGACAGACAGATAGATATATACACAGAGGCAGACAGATTACGTGGGTGGGTGGATCGATCGATGGACGGACGGACGGACAGACAGACAGACAGAAGCATGAGTGGGTGGGTGGGTGGATCGAAGGGCGGACGGATAGATAGACAGACAGAAACATGAGTGGGTGGGTGGGTGGATCGATGGATGGACGGACAGACAGATAGATAGACAGAGATAGACAGATACATGGATGGACGGACGGACGGACAGATAGACAGAGA
>NW_019720574.1:880617-921196 GCF_002891405.2 Cryptotermes secundus
GGACGGACAGATAGACAGAGACAGACAGATACATGAGTGGGTGGGTGGATCGAAGGACGGACGGACAGACATACACACAGACAGATGAGGCACGTGCATTCTTCTCCTCTTGCTACAATATGATTCTTATTTAAAATGTTTCACGTGCGTTTGCCTCTTCAGCTCTCGGTTTATTTGTACAGGACAATTTTACCTTCCTTTTCTCGATACAAGACGATAATGTGCGTATTTTAATTAAGAAATTTTATATTTACTTGCCTTCGTATTTGTGTTTTATGTATTTGCCATCACAATCTCGATGCGAATGTCGTGTCGTCCTCCTTTTTTCTTTCTGTAAATTGCGTTAACGTTTCTGAGCAAAATCTTATTAAATTTTCTTAGAAGCGTATTCTAAAATTCTATGTTCTATACCAACACACAACTAACAGTACTAGAAATACATAACGTTCAAGCTTGCAATACGCTTATATGCTGCATACAAATAACTGACGTTTAGTATTCACTGCGCACTTCTAACGAACACTGTTCGGTGATGAAAAGCGGGGCAAACCCCACAACTGATTTGGTTGTAGTTACCATATGTATGCCCGTCACAGCAGCCGAGCGGTCTAAGGCATGCACTGTCTTAGCTCGCTCGAAGCTGGGATCGTGGGTTCGGATCCCACACAAGGCATCGATGTTTAGTGTGTGTATGCGTTTATTCTGTTTAGGTAGAGACCTTGCGACGGGCTCACCCGTCCAAGGAGTCCTACAGTCTGTAAATAAAAAGGTCAATGAGACTGAGAAATCAGCCCTATGCTCCAATGTGCGAGCGAGAGAAGAAAGTTTTTTTTTATCACTTGCATCCATTAATTTTAATCCGAGTTTGCTAACGTATGCACAGCACAACAATTCGGTCCGTTCACTTCCTTTCTAATTACATCAAAATCCTTAAAACTTGCTTAAAGAAATGTGAGTGTAATTTCTCTCTGCAACTTTTGTTACATTCATTTTTCATATCGAATAAATATTTCGTCGAGTTCCACTCGAGATGCACACATAACCGCTTCGTGCAAGGTGTCCGTTATTACTGGTCACTTTCAAACAAAACTGGAATGTATCAATAAACTGTTCCTGAAACTCATTATACAATTTTACAAAAGTTCATAAAGCGGCTCTCGATTGGTTACTTGCGGACAGACAACATGGCGAGGAGTAACTCTTCGTTGCGAACGCACTGAACTATCCGGGTAACACGAATACTCAGGGCAACATGCAGAAACATGATGCGTTCAAAAATCCGGCCTTTGAACCCTACCTTGAGGCAGTTCAACCTAGACTGCCGCTGTATAGTCTATTGCTCCAAATTCCATTTTAAAGATGAGAAAAATAAATATTCTGTAATAGAATGGGGAACTTCCATCATATAATGCACGTCATATTTTTATGCTTCTCTATCCTGCACTGGATAGTACACTCGCACCCATAATGGAATTATCGATTACTAATACACTGCAACACGAGTGCCACCTAACAACATAAGCAACTCTTCTTCTGCCAAGAAATGTTGCTGCATGGTGTATCATGCCATGCAGCTGACACTTCATATGTGACAGAGAATGGCAGAAAACTTTTTTGGGACTTCTGTATATTGGCTGATACTGAGGTGTTAATAGTTATGGGGTGAGCTCAGGCGGTTAGTCGCGGGCTTCCCACCAACGTGGCCGGGGTTCGGGTCCACGTCAGGTCAGGTCATGTGGGATTTATGGCGGGCAAGGTGGCACTGGGACAGGTTTATTTCCGAGTACTTCTGTTTCCCTTGCCAATTCTCAATCCACCGACTGCTCCACATTCATCATCATCGAACATCCGGGGCTGGTACAGTAGTCCAGTTAGTGGCCGACGTACCAAGTGGACTCAGTCTCACCTAACCCCAATAAAACTAAAACTAACTAAAAAAAACTAAGGGGTCAATGGCCAGGTTCGATTACCGGGAGAGCGAGGGATCGTTCTCCTTCACACGTACACAAGTGATCCTATTCAAGAAGCACCTCAAAGTCATGACAAGCGGGCATTCAGTCTTGGTGTCGAGGCTCATGACCAGACTTCAGTTTTGTCACGACACGGTTTTGACGTTCTTGTGTGTCCTCTCTGACGACAGGACGCGTTTGTTACTTGTTAAAAGTCGTGGACAATTACACATGTAAAGATTATTTATGATTTTACATGCAAAGGTAAAGTTGTACCTGTGCTTAACAAAGCACTATGCCACGAAGACGTATGGGGGAGTGGATGTATAGATCCACACTTTCTTGACCTCAGCACTAGCTGGAGGTGGTCAGCTTCACGCCCCTGCCGTTTTACCCCCGGTACCCAATGGATAGGAGGAGGCTGGGTGGACCCCAGAGCCGGTCTGGACGCTGTGGAGAACAGAAGATTCTTGATCCTACCGGGACTCGAACTCCGAACCCTCGATCGTTCAGCCAGTCGCTATACCGACATTTTTACATATATACATGCATAATTTACGGCAACATTTTCGTTATGTGTGTACAAAACATATGCACGACCTATGCCAGTCCAGTCTGTGTAACAGATTCTGTACTATCTCAAGCAGCTCACGCTACAATGGAAGTTTAATCACTTGAAAGGTCATAAGCTTGACCGCTGTCAAGTTCAAATCCTACAGTTCCTGCGTAGGGCTTCGTCTTAACCTATGTTGCGAACATTTGCATTACGATTTTGTTATAACTTCTGCTGGCTGCCTGCATAGTTTTGTAATACAGGGTGATTCATATAGAACCGGCCCGACGAAATGACCTGTAATATAGAATATACTATTCAGATATTAAAGTAATTTACACATATCTTATCTTGGATTGTGTGCCGTGATCAGAGCAGGTGTTGAAAGTGTCCGCCGTTTTCAAGTAGGCACTAGAAACACTCACTGTTCAACAGTGTACTCCATGACTGTCCCCTACCCACTGCAGACACGTTTCGGTATTGTCCTTGACCTTGCAGCATAAGGGCTGCCACTTGCCGGATCATGCGCACAACATTCGACTCAGCACGGCCCACGGATATTATTATGTCGTAATTGTGAGCGGTTATATGCATCACCTGCGGAATTGTTAGCAAATTCATCGGGGCTGTTCTATACGATTCATCCTGCACATTCGTACACGGACGGCAGTTCAAAAACCTTCTGCAATTCGCTAACCGGTGTGCGCCTTAGAAACTTAACCAATGGCGCGGAGAGCCTTATTTTGTAGAAGCATGAGTACCACCGACTATTTCATTAACTACAACGCGACTGTCGAAACCACTCACCTAAATCTAGCACTGAGGTCTAGAAATCACGAGGTTTAACCTTATATATAAATTCATAGTTCCTAATAATTCTTTGGTTTGAATTTATATTTCTTCTAATGTGTATTAGTACCCAGACATGTGTAACAACATGCAGGAAAGACTAACATGTAAAGAACAAATGGTTTGATAATAATTAACAAACTAACTCAACGGAGTTCAGTCCTTGAGAAGCAGCTAGTCGCTCAGCTACTCAAGAATTTCCCAACATTTTATGGAACCAATGGTCCCGATCCGCAGCCAGATGAATCCAGTCCATACCACCCCATCCTACACAAGATCCATTTTAATATTACCCTCCCGCCTACGTCTACGTCTTCCTAGTGGTTTCTTTCCATCTGGCTTTCCCATCAAAATCCTATATACATTACCCTTCTCCCCCCGTGTACTACATGCCCTGTCAATCTCATCCCCACCTGTATCAATCGTAACATTACTTGGAACATAATACAAACAAACTCTGAAATGCGTAACTTAACCGGTACTTCAATATCAAGGCGGCAGCAGAGGCCCACGAGATGACAGGGATGAACACGATATCAGGACCATAAACACACGCGGAAGTGTAAAACTGCATTTCAAATCAACATATTTCAGAACAAGAGCACTCCGGCTGGATCATGCTTGAGCAGATAATAGCAACGTTACAATTGTGAAGCATATACATTTTCATAATGACGAGCCTCGTGATTTATATCATGTTGCAATTTATTATTAGCGTGATAAGAAGTGGCAAGCACTGGCGAGATTAAACACGCATGCAAAGTTTTTGTCGCGAAATCTGAAGGGAAGAGGCTATTAAGGAGACCTAGACTTGGAGAGATCGATACTATTACATCAGATTTTAAAGAATTATAGGATATGAGGGTGCAGACTGGATTCATTTTGCTCGGGAGACAGGCCAACGTAAAATGGCAAAGAACATCACGATTATAGTCTCATGGAACGTCATGCCCTGGAGTCTGGTAGCTGGATTGGACGCAGCATGCTTCTCAGAAGCATTGTTGCGCTGTTTCACAAATACATCTGACGGCGCATCATCACACAACGACGTAGATCGTTAAATCATCATTTGTAAGTTCTAACATAAACTAAAAAAAAACTCCGTGGTTTTTAGCCCGCAAG
Source organism: Cryptotermes secundus (assembly GCF_002891405.2). Classification (NCBI taxonomy): domain Eukaryota; kingdom Metazoa; phylum Arthropoda; class Insecta; order Blattodea; family Kalotermitidae; genus Cryptotermes; species Cryptotermes secundus. Next base: position 885,091 of record NW_019720574.1, read on the forward strand.
CGAAATATACCGACCGAGCGACCGCCGCCTGTCGGCGAAGTTAGTGCCAACTTCAGCGGATAGAGGGTGTCGCGTGGTCAGCGCAACGAATCCCCACGGCCGTTAATATCGGTTTTCTAGACAGGAGGTTCTCACATATTGGAAACCAAAATGGCCATAAGGCCGCGCCATAGCTCAAGCGGTTAGTCGCTGGATTCCCACCGCGGCGGCCCGGGTTCGATCCCGGGGTCTGTTCAAGTGGGATTTGTGGCGGACAAAGTGGCGCCGAGGCGGGTTTTCTCCTTTACTTCGGTTTCCCCTGCCAATCTTCATTCCACCAAATTCTCCATGATCATAATCACGCGGGGCAGGCTACAATAGGCCAATCAGTGGCCGCCCTGCCGAATGGGCCCAGTTGGACTGTCCCCCCCCCCACTAAGCGAAAATCGTTATATCGGTAATCTTGTTGAACAAAGGACCCTACTTCCGTAACACTGCCTGCAGTGTTATGACGTACCCCCCATCGAACTATGCGGTGTCACATCCCAGAAGAACATTATCCTGACACCGTCGTAAGGACCTCACGTCTCACTCGGTAATGAACCTATGGGTTTCATAAACGACGAGAGATGTGAAATCAGGCTAGACACATACGCGACCGAAAGGGTTGATTGAAGCAAGTTTTGTTCCTGTATCGAGAACCAAACGCAGGCTCTCGCAACATTCGCACTCAGGTATGGTGTATCCTGAAGCATTATCAAAGTTATCATCCGAAACCAAGCAAGCACACTACCAAACCTACCGTCAGTCACATATCTGGTCACTGCAGTAGAACAATTAACTTAATTAGCTCAAATGGTATGGCGACGGGCTGTGGGCTGGACGTCGGGAGTTCGATTTCCGGAAGGGCAAGAGATTTTTCTCTACTCCACAGCGTGCAGACCGGCTCTTGGGCCCACCCAGCCTCCTATCCAATGAGTACGGAGTAAAGAGGCCGGAGTGTGAAGCTGACCACTGACCTCCACTTCTCCATATGCCTTCATGGCGTAGCGCTTAATTAATTAAACACAGACAGAACTTTACCTTTTTTATTTCCTCCCTTGTTTCTTAGTTTACTTTCTCTCTTCAACTAATTGTGACTTTTCTGTGATTCTGTTTATTTTGTGTGTTTCTCTCCTCCCATTTCTTTCTTTCTTTAGAAGATATTCCTTTAACATACAAGAGACAGTTTAATCACAAATTAAAACCGTCTGTTCTGCACATATCCCTGGGACGCCACAGCTTATAAACTTTAGCATTCACCAGGTGCATATCCAGTACACATGTGAATAATGCAGGCATGAATGTGAGACAAAGCATAACCCACGGATATGTTTTCTGTGTGGGAGAATGATCCAGTCAGAGCCAACAACTATATCAACTTTGCTACTGAATGATTTCCAAGTGTGGGCAGACAGTCAATTACAAAACAGTCGCTCAGCAGTTCAGTTCAGTAACTGTGTTCCTTTTCCTTGCTAAATCTGATATCTGGCAAATGTTCAGTGCGCAGTTTCTACATGACAGAGAAGGCGGGTGATTGCGCAAACAGAAAAGAAAAGTAGTACAAGAATCTGTCACAAGTTTCATTCCCAAAACACTTATCTAAAGTCGGATCATAAAAAGAATGAACATTCTCCCCCACACGCCTAGCAGTCACCACCCTTACGTGTTACAAGTTGGCTTCCATTCCGTCTACACGCTCTCTTGTGACGTTATCAGTTTGTTACTGACGCTGACTGAGGGAATGCTGGGTGGGAAAACAAGCGGTCAACGTCAAACCCGTACCACGTGCTCGTTACTTCCTTGATCACCGCAAAAGATGGTGACCACACCGCAATATCCTAGATAACAAGGGTTCAAATGGCAACCAAGTTCCAACTACAGCCGATACTGATGGAAACCGAAAGTATGACACAACAAAAATTGTGTACAGTGGTTAGAGACTGATGCAGGAGACACAACAGGAGTCTTTAAGCTCGCGTATCTTAATATGTGACCAGTGAATATAAGCAGGAGTTTAATCTGCATTGGCAAACGTAGCAACATTCAAAATCACTCTATAAATTTATAATTCTATAATTCTATAAACTGCATTTTAAGCCATACGTCCCACGGGTAATGTAGCAGCCGGATGAGAACTGAAGTACACACCGAGAAGTATCCAAATATCGGGTTTTCATAGTGAAGAGCTCTGCCTTCTGGTATATAACGCCATATAATCAGGTGAAGTCAATCGACGCTTCAGAACATGTCGACTCCATCTTCAGGGTTAGTTAAGCCAAGAAAGAAACCAACATGAAGCAAGTTCCTTACATTTATGTTTAATTCCCTTCACACAAGAAGTCGGGATAGCTCAGTCGGTACAGCGACGGGCTACAGGCTCGCCACTCGGGTTCGACTCCCGGCAGGGTAACATTTTTTATATCTCCACGGTCATCAGGCCGACTCTGGACATTGGGGGCCACCCAGCCACCTATCCAATGGATAACGTTAACGATTGCCCTGGTGGTAAAGCGGCCGGAACTCACCTCCAAATAGTTCCAATGTCAAAGAAACCCCCACTTCCCCGTATGTACATTCTATAGTGCTTAATTAGTTCAGCATTGGGGCAACATTACCTTACTCTTGAAACCTGAATATGGAGGCGACATGTTCGTCCGAAACGGCGGCTGACCGCCGGAGTACACAGCTTTATACACCAAAACCCCATCCTGCACGCTTCATATTCATTAGAACACCGCCCTTTGATTTCGGTGATCTTGTAACTGTTTTCCTCAATTCCGTCAAGAAAACGCAGTAGAAATAGTGGTGCACAAAACCGCATTCTGTCACCATCCATAATCATTCCGCCATTTCGCGTTCCATGCTAAATCATCGAAGCATCAAACAGACAATGTCGTTCTAAACGAAGTAGCCATCAGCCAACGACCGACCGTTCGTGAAGTTACGGCAGATGTCTGCTGGATTCCACAAAGCTCATGCAATCCTTCCCACCGGCACCAAACCACACAGTTGGCAATCCTAACCTAGCTTCGCCACTGACACTCAGGATAAGTTTTTACAATCAATGCGGCAGTAATTCAACTTTACGATGACAAAGCATTTTCCTATAGCAACGGTGTGACGAAATTCCATCCACGTCCCAAGCAACGCCGCTCATAACACGGTGCATGGAAAGAAAAAGCGGGGAGGGAACCTTGAAATCGAATTCGCACCTGAACAAGGAACTGCAACATGATCGTGAAGAAGGCGACGTTCAATCTATTACTACAGCGTGAGCCCCTAATCTAAGCAACACAGTGCGGGAACGAGATGTCGACCGCCACACAACGGAACACTACTGTTTTCAATAGCCGTGTCAGTCCTGGCGATTACAAGTCCCAGGTTCACACACTACGACATCGGTATCCACTCTACAGGCCCTATAGCGTCCAACGGCAGGATGACAGGTGAGCAATGAACTGGAAAGGACTTGGAAGGAGGTGTCGTGGCTTAATCGAGGTACTATTCAGGCATTTGCCTGGAGGGACCACGGAAACCACAAAACACCTACGGACAGCAGATGTCCCGATGGAGATTCGAATCAAACCCCTCTCGCGGGGGAGGATACAAGCCTCGAGCGTTTCAGCTACATCGGCCACTGGGCAGCTGGTGTGGCATTTGTGGATAAAGTCGCGTTGTGATTCCCAGTCTGCTCATGACCAGATATTAGTTACTGTTAAGACACTTAACGGTATTCTACGTGTCAGGCGTCCTCTCTGACGAGAGGGCAGGTCTGTCATTTGACAGAATTGTGGACAAAGTGCATTGAACAGGTTCCTTGTCCACGACTGCTTGATTTCCTCCCTTCCAGTCATCTTTCAGCAATGTCCCTCCTTGGTCTATCCTTACTCCTATGGAGGACCATACTATCGGCGCGTCATCCCACCCCGTGTTCCCCGTAGAACTCATCACAACCCGAAAATTAAGGGAGCACAAGCTTTTGACATACCTTCGGCTGGCCATGAAACTAACAAAACACTTAACTTTATGGCATTACTGGCCGCAAAAGACCGCAATTGGTCAAGCAGCCTTACTGGCTATTCTCTGAGTGCTGAGTAGGCCTGCAATTCGGCTTGGTTTGCCATGTGGACGGGACATCCTGTTGATTATATCTGGATTTAGAGCGAAGTACAAATAGATCCATATTAAGAATTATGTAATAAGGAGTTCCTCAGACGAATTTGTATGCTTCAAACTTAAGAGTATTTAAGCGACTGAATAAAGAAATAAGATATGGGTAGAACCAGTGTTATGCCAGGAAATGAGAACTCTCACAAAGTTTTTGGTTGCAAAACCACAAAGGAAGAAAGCTCTTTAGGGATCTGGCAGCAGGCACGAGGGCAGTATCAAGAATGAGGGGGGGGGGAATTACGAGGATTCTCAGTCAAGACTAACAGTGCTCCAGCAAAACACAACAACCCGATGTCCGTTCGGTGGGGCGCTGGTTCGTAGACTAGCGGCGTTATACTCTTAAGCTGTCCCTGTGCTTAATTAATTACTATGCCATGGAGGTTGTCAGCTTCACGCCCCGGCCGCTTTACCTGAAATGAGAGTCTCCGGTACCCACTGGCTAGGACACTGGGTAGGCCCCAGAGCCGGTCTGGACGCTGTGGAGCACAAAAAATCACTTGTCTCTGTCAGAATCGAACTCCGGCCGTGCAAGACTAGTGACGTAATGGCAACTACACGTCACAATGGGGAATGAGATTATGAGAACAGCGAGGAACACGAGAATCAGAGTAGAATTGGACTGGTTTTACATTGTACTCCCACGTAAGAGGGCCCATGGCGAATCCTCAGGTCGCGGACGGAAGAGTAAGGAAGATTTCTGAGAGAAAAAACAAATAAACAGCAGTGGACAGCCGACAAAGGGTGATCCTCTACTCTGGGGACAACTCCCCATGGTAAAAAAAATACGAAATGTTATAGCACAGAACTTGTGATAACGGTAATGAACTCTCGGGTTCCATAAAAGTAGGGGAATTTATTGATCAGCTGGGCGATTAACAGTTTCAAGCAGTACGTTTATACTTCAATGGTCCTTAGGCATACAGCTCACTGCTAGAGCGGTAACTGTTTACTGAATGGGGTCATAGAAGCGCCACATTATGAAGGATTTTGTCGGATCTCCACGCAATCTCTACCATGATCCCACAGGGCAGTAATAAGCATCACGCTCCGGCTGTCTTTACTTTGCGTACCAAAAAGGCAGAGGGACCGATGAAAATCATTCTGGACGAGGTCATGAAAACATAGCTACATTCAACTTTCCAACCATCTATTTTACTGAGGAAAACAGTAAAAATAATCCTATAAGGTAATGGTGTTCCCATATGCCTGCATAAGCATCAAACATCATAGGGAATATGATCGGAAGTAAAGCTCAGCGAATTCCTAACCTCGACAAAAGGATGTCTTCGTTTCGTTCTCCAGCCGTTTTATCGATTCAGGTAAAGAATCATGGTGTATCCCTTTGAGATGAGGCAGTGGTTAAGAGAAAACAAATACTCTGCTGGGAACTGAACCCCTGCCACTCAGCGAACAGTCAGTCGAATTACTCACCGAGCAAACAGTCCTTAATATTTGGACAGCTACCTTGACCCGACATTCCCAGGATAAACACGGTCCAAGGCTAACTCAGATCATAAAACATTAGATAATATTTACATTAAAAGCAAACGATAATATGACTCTATGCCCCATAAGGTTCTTGTAAACATCTTTGATACGTCTAATTTCTTTCATTTAGCGTACAGTCTTTGCTTCCAGACCAAGGACAGAGACAAACGAAACGGCACGTTTTCTTGAAACACAGCAATTTCACACACATTACTTTATCATAAATAAAAGAAATCCAAGAAACGTCGTTTGTCTTTTGACTACCGTTCATTTTTAAGTTTCCTTTTATCAGAAACGAAATAAAGCAAACAACAAAAGAATGACGACGCTACGGCAATGTAAACTATTCATTTCATCTTCAAGCGAAAACCCAGTACCATGGGAAGCTATTTCTTTTGAACTTCGCAAATTCGTCTGACCGACAGTGAGGGGGCAATGCAGGCGGATGCAGACGCACCCTCTCGGCCGCGCAGTTCCTCCTCCAATTTGATAGTTTCAGACGGTGTTCAAGGAATGTGAAGGAAGTGTCAGGTAGACCCCTCGGGGCACTTCAAGGTGGAGAAAAAAATTGCATTTCCCAACTCAGGGGTGTAAAATACATTCTTTGAAGTTACACGTTAACAGCCCATACAATTAAGGGAACGTGGACTTACACGAACATTTCACTGTTCTAAAATCACAGCTAAGGCACTGATCCACTGTCCCACACTCCAGTTTCATTAAACAGTGGTTACTATATGTACCACCTGCTTTAAAACGCTAAAATTCTGCACTCTTCCCACAAGATGTGTTTCGTATGGTTCTCACAATAGCGATTATTTCCCTAAATAGCATTAACCGGTTGGTCTCTGTAGCGGAGACGGCACGTGTTTCCTGTGACATACAAAGTGAAGTCTTATACTGTATTAATTAAATAAGTCCACAGAGCCCTTCTTGAAAAGCCGCCAGTTCTGCAGCTACTCAAGAATTTCCCAGCACTTTATGGAACCCGAAGGTTCATCACCGTGTTCACAATAGCCCTTCACCGGTCCCTATCCTAAGCCAGATCGGTCCAATCCACACCACTCCATCCTATCTCTCTAAGATCTATTTTTATATTATCCACCCACTTACGTGTTTGTCTCCCTAGTGGTCTCCTTCCTTCTGGCTTTCCCACGAATATCCTATATGTATTCCTCTTCTCTCCCATTCGTGCTACATGTCCTGCTCACCTCATCGTCCTTTATTTGCTCATTCCAATTATACGGACTTGGCGGAGAGCAGACGGCCTCCAGGTGTGGAAGGTAGCTGTGAATGCATTGTATAAGCAGCCATGAACAGCAAAGTGTGTTCCTCCAAATTGGGGTTGGGCGTGGGGCTAACAACTCACCATAAAAAATAAGCTTGTTGTGAAATGTTACAAATGGCCTCAGACTTAAGACAGATTCTCTGGATTCTTATACATTGTTTAGAAGAAATTCAGTCTTCAGCCTACATGGAGAGTAAAATGTGGTCATGAGTCCCGTAGCACTCGAAAACAAGAATCACTGCGTTGGCGAGGCCAGCAGCAATTTGCCAGTCAGTTTAAATGGTTAATACAGTGAGATGTACGATTCACGGTGTAGTGTCGTATGCAGCTACCAACACATCCATCAATCTCCATCTTCAGCCAAGATGTGAGGGCAGCGGGTTCTTCCAAAACGCTGGAACCTAACCAAACATCTCACAGGGAAGCACTCTTAACAGTAACACTACTTAGAGCGAGACATGTAGCAGTCATAAGGGGCATGAGTATGTATAAGACTACAAGAATTCTGATGAAAACTTCAAGGGAAGGAAGCATTTTTTTTTCTTGGTACTACAGCCCCAGTGGGACTAGGCCTACCTCCATGAACTTCTCCGTTCACTTCGGTTTTTCTAGATCTTACACACTCGGTAGGACTCCTTGGGCGGGTGATCAGCTCGTCGCAAGGCCTCTACCTGTACACAAACATAAAAAACGCGCACACACAAACTAAACATCCATGCCCAGAGTGGGATTCGAACTCACGATTCCGGTTTTCCAAGCGAGCGAAGACAGTATATGCCTTAGACCGCTCGGCTACCGTGACCGGTAGGAAGCATCTTAGATACGCGAAAAGAAGATGGGTGATATCAAAACGGGTCCTAAACAAACAGGATGTGAGGGTACAGACTGCATTTATCTAATTCGTGATACAAGTGGGAGGTTCTTGTTTTTATTCGTTGTTTATTTAGCGAACGGCCGAACGATGGAATCATCAGTAATTAATGAATCTGAATGATTGTGCAAGGAAGCGATCTGGCTTAAATGAGGCACTATTGCAGAATTTGCATTGGGGTTGAGTTTTACCACGACACGCAGTCAGCATAGCCGGTCTGTGGGTCTTGATTTCCAACCGCACCTCAGAAATAACAACAGAAGACCGATAAAGCTATCCCTGTAACAGGCTGTGAAGACCCATAGGGTTGTGAGACGCCGAGGGTCCCACATTTTGTCTAGACAATCGGCTCACAGATGGCGGTAAGTTTGTCAGCGGCACCGGCCGCCCTTTAACCCCAGGAATATTTCTGCTACACATTCCTTTTAGAGGCTGAGTCTACCCCAGGGCCATAGCACGGCTGGAATGATTAGGTCAACTGAAAAAATCCACCTCATTGGGACACGAACCCGTGACCTTCCGGCTTATAGCATAGAGCCTCAATCAACTACGCTACAGCGTGCCCCACAGAAGAGCGATATTCTGTGAAATACAGTATCTCTCACACCACAGCCCTACAACACAGGCCTACCATATATCGGCTACAGACCATGCACGTTTGTAACTCTGTAAATAATATAATTAAACTATAAAGATGTAAGGCCCACTGCATGATCAAGTGTCAATGTTTTCGTCTAGATAACGATGGAAAATTCAAGAACTTTTTTTTTCACGAACTGCACAGATATACGAGTAATAAAGGTAAAGTTGTCCCTGTGTTTAACTAATTAAGCACTACGCCATGAACGTGTATGGGGGAATGGATGTATGGAAGCACGTTTTCTTGACGTCAGCAATAGTTGGAGGTGGGTGGGCAGCTTCAGGCGGCGGCCGCTTTACCCCTGGGGAAAAAGCTCCCAGTACCCACTGGAGAGGAGGTTGGGTGGACCACAGAGCCGATCTGGACGACACGGAGAAGTGAAAATTCTGGGCCCCACCGGGACTCGAACTCCGATCCCTCGGTCGTCCAGGACGTAGCCAGTCGCTATAACGTCTGCGCTATCCCGGATCCCGATACACGAGTATTACACAATATAATAATTTTAAGTTGATAAATAAATAATATATATATGATTACGTATCAAAATTGCATTCACTAAGAAATCAAGAGCAGGCTAAATTCCAGAAAGGCTTGTTAACTTTCTGTTCAGAATATCCTACCCCCTCTCCTACCTAAAATCACACAGATTAAAATACCCAAGAAAAACTGTAATTTTACGTGTTACGTTTGTAAGGGTATGAAATTTGGTCTCTCTCATTAAAAGAAGGTCGTACATTGAGGAATTATGAGAACTGGTCGCTGTGGAAAACATATGTTGGGGGACTATCACTAAAAGTTGCTGGGCTTTACGAATTAACAAGCGAAATTAATTGGCGATATCTTATACCATTTTAAGACATGGATTTTAGGGCCACAATGACAAAGCCCTACACAATTTGAGCAAGTTCGTCATATTTTACCACCCAATTACGTGGCATATAATGCATTCGTAATCCCTGATTTTATCGTCTGATCCATTTACAACCACTCGAATCAATTTTACTCTTTCCCTGTACTGGATTTGTAGTTTCGTTTTTATACATGCGCCAACTGCCTCGGCCAGTGAGCACCTCTAAACACCCCCACCTACATGCATTACACACACACACATACAAACAGCCACAGATCATTATTATTATTCTTCTTACACCTTTCCCATTAGGCCATGTGGCTTGATTCTCATCAAAATAAATCGGGAACTACGTATCTTACAGACAGCTGGCAGTACGCCTTCGACGGGAGATCAGTCCTGTCACATGGCCACAAACTACACAGGACAACACAAACATAGAATAGAAGCGGACAGACATCCATGTCGCGAGTGAGATTCGAACCCGCGATCCCAATGTTTGAGCGAGCGCATTTCATTCCTCAGAACGCGCGGACACACACAGATTATTACAGTCTCAAAGGATTCTACACTGTGGAATTTGTCCTGAAGAAAACTTACGTTTGGAAGCAGGTGATGTGTCACGGTTGCTACACAGAACAGTAAATATACTGAACCAGTTGTGTCAACGTGAAACAAAAAAAAAAAAGAATACGGCTGAAATAGCTTCTAAAGACAAACGCAATGTTCTCCCTGGACTTAAATAGCACGCCACAAAGAAAACATTTACAATAATTATAGGAATTTGAGCCAAACGGAATTCAGTAAAAGTAATGGACTTAAAACAATTACTGCTGTCAGCAAAAGTTTAACAAAAACCACGACTTTACAACTCTCTTCCACTGACGCAGCTGGTCACTCGTCACGTATTGACCCCCATTCCACAAACACAGTACGCTACTGACCATGGGCCTACAATTATGCTAATTCACTTCTAACAGAATCCTGAACATTCTCTGGACATGCTTTGACAGAAATGACCCAATACCGGATTTGCGAGCCAGGAAGGCTTAGTCTGTAACGTGACTGGAAATGTGAGGTACGACTTCACGCAAAGGCAGGGATTTATTTCGAAGTTACCATGACGAAACAGGCGCTGTGACCCACACATCGTATTATTCAAAGCGTCAGACAATCGACTTATAACGCAATAATAATTACCATTATGGTAGGAATAGTATCACTATCCAATTCACGAATAACTTATCTGGTTTGTGGGCCGTGCCATAGCTCAGGCGGTTAGTCGCCGGCTTCCCACAGCGGCGGCCCGGGTTGGAGCCCAGGTCAGGTCATATGGGAGTTGTGGTGGACAAAGTGGCACTCGGGCAGGTTTTCTCCGAGATTTCAGTTTCCCTTGCCAATTTTCATTTCACCGACTGCTACACATTAATCATTATCTATCATCCGGGGCTGGTACAATAGGTCAATTAGTGGCCGACGTACCAAGTGGAGTGTCTCACCCCCCCCCCACCCAAAAAAAAACCTACATTCTTTGTGAGATCTGAGGGTCTCACAGCGGTGAATACGAAGAGTTCTGTCTTTCGGGATTTGAAGTCATCTTGTATGGTACACAGTTACCAACGTTTAGAAGGAACATACTGCCTCCATCTTCAGGGTAGAAGACAGGAGACAGCACATCTTACGAAATACACCTAGAAGACAATTATGTTCAACTCACCTAGTAAGTGTGACACAAACATTACATCGGTGAAGAAATGACTCAACCATGAAGTCGTCTGTCCATTCGAGTTTGGTTTGTGTTAAGCAGTTTTGAAGTCACGAGAAACTAGCAGTGTACATCTGAGCTGACTATACACCCAGCAATCTGTCAGCAACATATGGAATATGGAGCAAACACTACGTGCATTTAAATCATTTAACGGTATGAACATCTCAACATGCAGAAACCATGCGTCTTGCCGACTGAGCGTATTCAAGGGTTTCATATGATACTCAGAAAAAAAAACAGCATTTATTTCCCAACACATTACTAATCAACTTATATTTGAAATGAAGATGCGGTGCATCTTCTGTGAGTTACGAACTGAATTTTTAAATATTCTTTCAATAAAATTTAAGTTTCAAAGGATTCAAGATCCACAGCAGATGTCGGCGAAACAGTTCCTTTCGGCATTCCTGTACGACTGTAAGCAGGGATAGCGCAGTCGGTATAGCGACTAGCTACTGGCTGGACGACCGAGGGGTCGGAGTTCGAGTCCCGGTGGGGTCAAGAATTTTCTCTTCTCCGTGTCGCTCAGAACGGCCCTGGGGTATGCCCTAATTCCTATCCAATGGATACAGGAGGCTCTTTCTCCGGGGGTAAAGCAGACGGGAAGTGAAGCTGACCAATCACCTCCAACTAGTGGTGAGGTCAAGGAAATGAGGATCTATACATCCATTCCCCCATACGCCTTCATGGCGTAGTGGTTACTTAGTTAAGTACAGGGACAATTTTACCTTTACCTTTAATCCTGTGTAACTAGACAAATCAGGAAGCACGCACTTATTGTGGACAGCCCTGTCATTACCTGAGGTACCCAAGGAAAGGTATGAGGACTTGGCTAGCTACCTGCCAGGTGCTCCGACCCAGGACCTTCCTTGTGAGGTTTACGGTTCTCACGGGAGTGAATATAGCGATTACTGTGTTAGATTTGAGATTCGCAGCTGTGTTTATAAAGAGTTCTACGATATAATGCAGTGTAGTACGTTAAAGTCAACCGACGTTTCGGAGGAATATGTTGCCAGCATGCTGTTTCATGCTGATTTCCTGCTTAGCATATTCTTCGATCCTGATGATGATCGCGACATGTCTCTCCGCAAAAGCTGACTCTGAAGGGACCACATGGTGCTATATCCCAGAAGGGAGAACTCAAGACATTGCTGTCTTACGGGTTATGAATCTACAGATATTCCTCTTCATATAGAAATAGGAATAAAAGCCCGCAGACAGTACTGCAAAACGGAGTTCGAGTCCCTGCAGAGTAAAGAATGTTCTCCAAGCAGCCCAGACCGGCTCTGGGGTCCACCCAACCTCCTATTCAGTGGATACCGTGAGTCCTTTTCCCGTAGGTAAAGCGGCCGGGGCGTGAAGATGACCACTCACATCCATCTAGTGCCGAGGCTAAGATAATGTGGATCTATACCTCGACTCCCCATACCCGTACGTGGCGTAGTGCTTAATTAGGGACAACTTTACCTTTACCGGAAGACAATGTGAACTCAATGGCAGTTCATCATTTCTACCTCCTCAAATTTCTTCGTGCATGCAATTTTCTTCTGTTGAATTCGTTCTTAAAATGTTTGATCTTCCAAAACATTTTTAAGAGACTTACACATGTATATAGCGTAGTCGGTATAGCGATTGACTACGGGCTGGACGACCATGGGGTTGGAGTTCGAGTCCGGGAAAGAATTTTCAGTTCTCCATGTCGTCCAGACCGGCTCTGGCGCCCAACCAGCCTCCTATCCAATGGGTACCGGGGTCTCTTTCACCGTAGGTAAAGCTGAGGGGGTTTGAAGCTGACCACTCGCCTCCATCTAGCAACGAGGTCAAGGAAATATGGATCTATACATCCACTCCCCCATACGTCTTCATGGCGTAGTGCTTAATTAGTTAAGGACAGGGACAACTTTACTTTTTTACATTATTACACATATTCAAAGGCTTACTATGGCTTGTGACGTGTTCCACTCACCTACACTTTCTACTGTTGATCTCGTCAAATCAGGTACATACATAGCGCACTAGAGTACTCCTTTGGCAGGTGATAGCTAGTTAGCTCGTCAAGGCATTCCTCGCCATTTATGGAACCAATAGCTTCATCACAGCGTCTACCTTGAGCAGTTGACAGTTCGCCTTCTCTAGAATCTGAAGGCTCAACCCAGTGTTCACAAAATTCCACCACTCAAATCTATCCCAGGCTGTCGCGTCCAGTTCAAACCTTCACATCCCAACTCTCTACGTCCGGAGTTCGAAAATTTTGGGGGGCCACAGGCGAACTACAGTGTAGAGTTTCTTTAGCAGGCCACCAGAATAGTATTAGAGAAGCCGGGATAGCGTAGACGGTATAGCGACTGGCTACGAGCTTCATGGTGTAGTGCTTAATTAGTTAAGCACAGAGACAACTTTACTACTTTTAACCTTTCACCAGAATATTAAATGAAATTATTTAAGAGTTTTGAATGGAATAAGCATGGAATTAAGTCAAGAGTTACACCTTCACGACTTTTAAAATAAAAATAATATAAACTTTTTCTATGAAAATCATTTGTTCATCTGTACCCGTAAATGAAAGACCTTAACTCTGCAGGCGGGGCCAGACGATTTTAAATGTTTCCACAGACCACCTGTGGTCTACGAAAAAATGTTATGAACAGAGTCAGCGATACAATAATATCTGCAGCTCAAACTCTAAACACGCGGAGAAGTTTCACGCGAAAATAACACGGATTGGATCCTGCGTGCTGTGACTAGTGTCGGAACTCAATAAAGTCTGGAGACTGACAATTACCTGAAGTCAGAGGGAGAAGGAAACGCCCCAAGTAGGCCGCGCCATCGCTCAAGCGGTTAGTCGCTGGTTTCCCACTGCGGATGCCCGGGTTCGATCCCGAGGTCTAGTCAAGTGGGATTTGTGGTGGACAAAGTGGCGCTAAGGCAGGTTTTCTCCGAGTACTTCGGTTTCCCCTGACAATCTTCATTCCACCAAATTCTCCATCACCATAATCACCTGGGGCAGGCTACAACAGGCCAATAAAAAAGACCCAAGCATCATGTACGAGTATATGAAATGTCCATTTGCTAATGGCAAACATTCCATACGACTGTTGCATAACATGTTAAATGACCAAGGCCGACCTGTAGCAAGAACATAGAGAAACGACTGCTGAAAAGTCAATGAGCTATAAAGAATGCTACTTGTTTAGCGTTCTGGACTGTGACACCGTGCAGTCCTATACGCGGACACTGACATTATGGAGGAATACGAAACCTATATCCTAAGGGCTGAACTGTGTAGGTTCAAGAATTAGCTCGGCTATACGAAAAGGTTGCCAGGATGGCGGTCACGTGACCCAAGGGCAGAGAGTAAAAGAAGGTAATGTTCTCCGTGGTGTGCAGTCCGCAAGCGAACTATACCGACGAGAGACTGCCGCCTGTCGGCGAAGTTTTTGTATTGCTAGTGGAGTGGGACTAAGTCCCTTGTACTGTGGCCACTTCTGGCCTATTGTACCAGCCCCAGATGGTAGGTGAGGGTGATTGTGGAGCAATTGGTGGAATGAAGATTGGCAGGGGAAACCGAAATACTCGGAGAAACTCTGCCCCAGGTCCACTTTGTCCACCACAAATCCCACTTGACCAGACCCCGGGATCGAACCCGGGGCTCCGCAGTGGAAAGCCAGCGACTAACCGCTGGAGCTATGGCGCGGCCATGTCGGCGAAGTTAATGTTAACTTTAGCGGAAAGAGGATGTCGTGTGGTCAGCGCAACGGATTCCCACGGCAGTTAATCTGTTTCCTAGACCGGAGCCGCTATTTACTTGAAATAGTTCCTCAATTATCCTCACGAGGCTGAGTGAACCCCGTTCCAGACCCACTACTTCTAAGAAATTCTGGTATCGCCGGAAATCGAACCCGGACCTCTGGATCTGTAGCCAGGTAAAGTTCTACCTCTGCTTAATTAATTAAGCCCCAGAGCCGGTCTGGATGCTGTGGAGAAGAGGAAAATCTTGCCTCTGTCTGGATTCGAACCCCGGCCGTTGTCTGTAACCCGTCGCTATACCGACTCACCTATCCCGACTCTAACGGCAAAGGGTAAAGGAAGAAACTCGACCAGGGCCAATGGAAAGAATGGGTAATAAATGACCCTTCTAAGGGGCACAGGTGGGAAATGTAGTCGCGAGAAATGACGACCCCTCACAGAGACCCCGTGGGGTCTTTAGAAGTAAGAGAGGCTTTATGGGATGAAATGGAACGGGTCTCAGGCACCCGAAAGTTTTCCTCAAGGGAAGGACAACTCAACCTGGGAATTCTGAATTCCCCTGCAAGACCTGAATGGCGTGACAACACCGCCCTGAAAACTATACCAACCTAGCGACCGCCGCTTGTCGGCGAAATTAGTGCCAACTTTAGCAGATAGAGGGCATCACGTGGTCGGCGTAGCGGATCCCCATGGCCGTTAATTTCGGTTTCCTAGACCGGAGCCGCTATTTCCTTGAAACAGCTCCTCAAATTTCCTCACGAGACTGATTGGACACCGTTCCAGACCCACTACTTCTCACAAAATCTGGTAGCGCCGGGAATCAAACCCGGACCTCTCGATCTGTAGCCAGGAACTCTGACCACTAGACCACAGAGGCGGTTCTATTGCCATTACATTTTAATAAATCGATTCCTTTCATCAAATATCGGGATAGCCCAAGAGAATCACACGCATATATTGACAGTCTGGTAATCAGAGACGCAACCCTCTTCTTTTTTTTTTTAAGCAAACAAGTCCACTGAAATCTGACAGGCCAGTGTGAACCACGCTCAGGTCTTCAGCTGCACTCAACCGTTGTACAATGTGGAAGAATGTCAATTTACTTTCAGGTCCTTAAGGCGCACATTCCATCTACATCACCAATCCAGCGCCTGCTGCAGGTTCACATCTCCCACTGGAGGTCCAGCTGATATGTTCTTACATCTCGGTACATCATATCGTACGGAGAACGACCAACGAAGAAGACGAACTTCTGAGGTGGACAGAATAAAGTATATCCGATGGTTTTACAGTGACAATTTAATTGCTTATGAGTATAGTGACGTAGACGGGGAGGACAGTACTTAAATTGGATTTTACAAATATTTCTTGACAGCGTGCGTATGATTCAACTGGCCCAGTAGATGGTTCAATGCAGATTCTAGTGAACCTGGAAACGAAACTTCGAATTCAGTAAAACACTGGAAATTTAATTACCAAACTATTGTGCTCCATGGCGTTAGTTATATGACGAAAATACAGCTATTAATCAAAAAAAGAGAAACTAAAAAAAATCTTCGAAGGTTAGTTGCGGACAATAAAATAAATATCCTTTGAGTCCGTAACAAGCGTCTACTGATAAATAACTTCACCGAGCAGGAGTCCTTTTTGAGAAGCTTAGAGTGGCTCAGCTAGCCAGGAAATCCCTAGCCTTTTATGGAACTCGATGCTTCATTACCGTGTTCACAAAAGCCCATAAACAGGTCCTACTATGAGCTACCTGATTTCAGTCGACAACCATCTACCTTGTCTCCTTGATTAAGGTACAAAAATTTCTCCCTTAGCTTAATTAAATAAGCAACACGCCATGAAGGCGTATGGGGTAGTGGACGGAGGTGTCAGCTTCCGGCCTCGGCCGCTTTACCGCTAGGGAACTGAAGAGAAAGCTGCGTGGACCCCGGAGCCGGGGATTAGAAAATAATCTCTTGGGCCTACAGGGAATCGAACCTGGGCCGTCCAGCCCGTAGCCTGTCTCTTTACCGATTGAGCTATCCTCGCTCCCGCCCCTGATTAAGACACATCTTAATGCTATATTCTCATCTAAATATTTCCTTTCATTTATTCTTACCTAATTTAACCACTGCATCAAACTTCAAGATATCATGCAAGGGTCAAGATAACGGTGATATAGTTTCACTGACTTAAGTGACTGTATCGTCGAACGGAGGGAAAGAATATGCCGTGAAAGGATCACAGTCCGGTTTCGCCTTGTGAAATGTATCCACAAAACAAAAACAAACAAACTCTGTGGCCTGTAGTCCGCAAGCGAACTATACCGACCGAGCAACAGCCGTTTGTGGAGAAGTTAGTGATAACTTTAGCGGATAGAGGGTGTCGCGTGGTCGGCGCAACGGATCCCCAGGGCCGTTAATCTCGGTTTTCTAGACCGGGGCCGCTATTTCCTTGAAATTGCTCCTCAACTATCCTCACGAGGCTGAGTGGACCCCGTTCCAGACCCACTACTTCTCAGAATATCTGAAATGTATCCACATAATATTTAAATACTGATTTCATACCCAGCATAAATCACAATGCGTTTCCATTAGGAGGACCAACCGGTCACTACTGTTTAGCTAAACATCTACGTTTGTACGAAACTCAGAAATATATATTATGTGGGCAAACTGTTACATGGTAAGGTAGGCGGTGCTGATCACAGTGGCCGCGAGGTCTAAGGCATGAACTTTCTTCGGCCGCTCAAACACTGGGATCGTAGGTTCGGATCCCACTTGAAGCATGAATGTTTGTGTGCGGTTTCTTCTGTTTCTGCTGTCCTGTGTACACGTAGCGGCCTTGCGACGAGCTGATCACTCGTCCATGGAGTCTTACCGACTATGTAAAAGATCAAGAAACTGAAAAAGCGGCCAAAGTCAAANGTTCTAAGTGTTAAAGTAGATGGTACACTTCATAAACACCGTGCTTTAAGGCGTGAGTCTCATTCTAAGGATAGATGTGCTGAGGCCACAGGAGGGAGTCCTATACATCGAGCCCCCTCCACATCTCAACTGAACCGCTGTGCTTCACGCTCCGTACAACTTCGCAACGTCCTCTGCAGTCCAGCTACTGGGTATACACGGATGTGAGAACCACAGAACTGTCGCTAGAGAGAAGTGAGTGCTTTGGGCAGACTGACACAGGCCTGGAGCCGGAGCGGTGTGTGAGATGCCTTGCGCTCTGTCCAACATGGCGCTTTCTCCCCTGGCCTGAGTGTAGCTGGAGTGCCCGATCTCTGCTGGGGGATTTCTTAAAATAAACTGTACTGAAAAAATGGAATTGCGTATTGCTTATGTCACCCATCTTTTAATAAACTCTTGCTTCATGCTTATAACTGCGTATCAGAATAATCTTATACATGAATCTTTAATAAACTTCATACCGGAAATAACAGGATATGAAGAGTTCTGTCCCCTGCAGTGTAGTTCGGTGAGAGTTAACCAACATTTCTGTAGAACATATCACCTCCATTTTCAGGGTCGAAAAGAAAGCGAAGCAACAAGCAAGCAAGCAACTGATAATTACATGCATCAGTGTTTTCTGTGAGGTACGAACAAAGTATTTAAAGCTGACCACGGACCATTCAAGAGCCATTCCCCATTTCCGAACATATGTGGTTGTGGAGATTCACCAAGACGGCTTATCTCTGTGAAGAATGGGAGATCCCCTGAGGTTCATATCATCGAAAATATTTAACATATAAATAACTCAAAGAATGGTAAATATAAAAGGGAATGAAGTTGTAGCACGAACCGATATCCATTCACTATTCTGAGGACACAAAAAGAGAACTCATGGATTAATTCCCATCCACGACACCCGATGTTACCCACGAGCTGTTACGCTCCCTATTACAGTGTAATTTCTAACCTAAAGAAACTCCAATGACCGTTATTTAACGACATTCTTTCAGTGGCCAGACTAAAAAGCGTCGGATGGTATGATGATTAATTAATGATGAGTTGGAAACGATTTGGAAGGAGGCTGTCGTGGCCTAGTGAAGGAATTATCCCGATATCTACATAGGCGAACTATGAATATCACGAAAAACCTCATTCAGAAAAGCTGGTGATCCGGCCGAGACTTGATCTCAGCGCCTCTCTAATACAAGTCTAGACTGTTACCTCTAGAAAAGCCTGTTCGGTGAAACCATAAAAACCTTAGACATTATGACGTATACACCCACTGCTAGGCAACAACCGTCAACTGCTAGGAAACGGACGCGTCAACATGCTTCCTTAACAATAAATGTTGTTTTCTGCGTTGTCCGTGCAAAGTTGTTATAAAGAAGTGTTCGGCATCATAGAGCACGATAGAACAGCAGTCGAGAAGTGAAGAGTCGAGTTCGAGACGCCAACCTGTCAGTATATGAATTAGGGAGCAGAGGAACTGAATTGAGTCAAGTATCGGAATTTGCAGTTGTAAAATAATGGCAAGAAAGGTATTGGGTGGTGCAAACAAGTCTTCATGTGTGATCTGAAGTGACAGCGTGACTGTTATAAAACCTTTGCGAGGACACGATTAGTTGAAGACTGAGAACCCTAGTGCGTGTGTAACGGTGAACTGTAAAGTGTGTAGATCAGCGGTAGCGCTGTATTGCCTGCAGCTCCGTGTACTGTGTATATGGTGTCAATAAATCCAATCATCCACACCAAAGACCGTCTTAGAACTCACCCCAATACGTGGCAATATTAACCCAGAATTTTCAGAATATGGATCTGGAATGTTAGCAACTACACAAAGATGTTCTGTCTGTAAAGGTGACGACGATTTGTTTGACGTGACCTTATGACCCTTCTTGTATAGACCTCAGGTCACAACACGTTATCCTTCTTAATGACCTCACCGCACGAGCTGTCACAACTTGTTGCTTCACAACCGAATGACGATAACTCAAAACGCAGACAGTTCGCAACCTGTGACCACGCTGTGCCGGGGGTTCAGACGTGACAAGGACAGCCGGTGAGGGACTGTGTACAGAGGAAAAACAAATAGCAGTAAAGCTGATGTGTGTGTGTGTTTGAACTTGGAGAATGATTTTAAGGATTCCAGACAATTTTAAACTCGTTATTTAACGACGCTCTAACTCTCCGGCCTATGTAGCGTCGATAATGGGATAACTAATGAATGAGGAATGGGATTTGGCGGGGGAAAGGGAAGCACCACAAATCCCACACCTGATCTGACCTGGGATCAAACCCAGGACCCATGGTACAAATCTGACGACCAACCTTCTGAGCTATGTCACGGCCGACAGAACAGCTTAATACGCTCTGCTGGGCACTTGAGTCACGATGGTTTCTTGGTTTGCTTTTTCATCGACACTGAAGATGTAGGCGATGTGTTTCTCGCAACCGTCTGTTGACATTCAACGAAATGTCCGGCGTTAATATCCCTGAAGACAGAACTCGTCATAACCGCTGCTGCAAAACATGAAGTCCTAAAAAAGTCGAAATAGTTAAATACGTCCTTTCGAAATGGGCCGAGATCAATTCCAACCATACAGTCAGCTAAACAAGCGTCAATTTAGTTCACATATAATTATTTCTCCACAATCTGGACGACCGAAGGGTCGGAGTTCGAGTCCCTGTAGGGTCAAGAATTTTTTCTCCAGGCCGTCCAGATCGGGTCTGAGGCCCACCCAGCCTCTTAACCAATGGGTAGCGGGCCTCTTTCCCCGGGGCTAACTAAAGCTACCGGGGCATGAAGCTGACCACTCACCTCCAGCTAGTGTAAAGGTGAAGAAAATGTGGATCTATACATCCACTCTCCCATACGCCTTCATGGTTTAGTGCTTAATTAGTTAAGCACAGGGACTTCATAATTTTTTTTTGTTCTTCTGATATTCTGTGACCAGTGTCAATTTTACATACAAGATAGAAAGATATTCGCTCAAGCTCCCGATAGTGTGATTCCTTGTTAAAAAGAAAACAAGCGCCAGTTATCGTATGATTTAACCAGGCGGCCTCGTAATTACAAGAGGTGTTCAAAGCGGCCTCCGTCCATTTCAAGGCAGACGGCAGTGGGACGCACAGCATTATCTCCGACATGCCTTAACATGCTCGCATCGACAGCTGTCACAGCTGCTTGAAACAATATCACGAGATCTTCAACAATACAAGGAGGGACTTCACAGTCATGTTCCATCAGATGTTAGATCCAGCAACCGAGATCATGCAATAGGTCCTCGACGTCCAATCCATCTTCCTGGGTATATCGCGTTCAACAACTGCCGTTCGTCTTCCCCTCGGTGTGCTGGAACTCCGTCGTGTTGAAACTACGAACTCTGCTACGCAGCTACACGTGCATCTTCAGGCAGTTCGGGTAGCACAGTTCCCAGAAAATCACGATATCGCTGAGCACTCAGCCAGTCAGTCAGCACAGGCCCAAGATAATGGCACCGGCGATTCGAGCCAAAAAGCTGAAGCTGAAGAGAGCTAGTTAGCCAAGTTCGCCCAGGGTTGGCTGTTGTGGACGCTGAGCCCGACCCTCACGCATAAAACATGCTTCGTCTGTACACAGAATATTATGTAAGAAGTCATATCCATTTCGTTAAGAACGGTCGTCTGGAGGCGCATGTGCGCTCCACAAGTAGCGGTATGGATGCAAATGATCATCGTAAAGTACTTCCGAGGACACTCGGTTGCGACAGTCCCAGGGCTCGTGCCAAATCGCGAGAGATTCTCAACGACTCTCTCTCTGCATAGCTGCAGTTATAGCATCTTCACTGGCCCGAGTCCGTGGGCGAACTGCATTCACGTCTGCCTAAGTCAACACCTCCTGTCCCACAGACACTGCTCAAGACGTCGACCACGATAACGTAGCGCAGATCCTCACGCAGGAGTACCAACTACACCTGACTGTTACACGAACCGAAGGTGTTATGAGCATGTTGCAGTATTCGTCGTGTATATCATGATCATCTGATCACAGCTGACCTCTGCTGTGCATTACTCTTTGCCAAGTATAATCAGAATGATCAAGTCAAGGACGATGGGATGGGCAGGACATGTAGCACGAATAGGGAAAAGCGAAATTCATATAGGGTATTGGTGGGAAAGCAAGTAGGAAAAAGACCACAATGAAGACCAAGACGTAGGTGGGCGCATAATACTAAAATTGATCTTAGAGAGATGGGATGGGTTGGTGTGGACTGGATTGATCTGGTTCAGGATAGGGACCGGTGGAGGGCTCTTGTCAACACGGTAATGAACCGTCGGGTTCTTGAGTAGCTGCACAACTGGCGGCTTCTCAAGAAGGGCTCCGCTCCATGAAGTTAGAAGTTAGTTACTCGGTTCGAGCATTCAACTCTCCAGACAAATATTTTGACGGGCTGCGCTGCTGGATACTGCTGATGGAGGTAAGGAGTCCAATTATGATTAATGTCATTCATACACGTTCTTAACGCTGCTGTTTGTCGGGCACATTACTGTCGCCAGACTCAAGGTACTCATTATGCACAATACTCGTAATGGGCCAAAGAGGCATGTGCAGTCAGACACAGCGCCCAGCCAAGCATCCCCCAGATGCTTTACATTCATTTTCCAAAGAATACAGTAGAAAGCTTAAAACTCTTTTCTATTTTTATTTTCTCTTCTTGCATGCTTCTTATTTTTCTTCTTTTCAGCCTGCTTTCCTTCCTGAAGAGAGAAATCGAAGGATTCTGAGATCAGCCTGTTCGATGTGTGTGTGGACACGTTCATATTTTGAATAGACAGATTTTCTTGAAACCTGGTATCAACGTTATGACGCTGCAAGCAATCGCACCAACAAATTTTACGTTCACAAAAGCAGTAACAACAGAGCGACGTGGAAGCGACATTACACGCCTTTGGTCACGATTACTATTGTTACTGATGTTACAGTTATGGTTACTGCTGACTGCCGTACTTATGTTCACTGTATGATAGCTGATAACACCGTTACCGGATTCATTACAGTAGATACTATTTTAATTAATTTTAGTCCACAGTAGTAGCAAGTGTCGATCACAGTGGCCGCGCGGTATAAGGCATGGATGTTTGTGTGTATATTCTGGGTTTGTATTGTTCTGTGTGTAGGTAGCAGCCATGTGACGGGCTGATCCCCGTCCAAGGTGTCCTACCGACTGTATATAGATTAAGAAACCGAAAAAAAAAACGGCCAAGGTCCACAAGGGTTTTAGATCCAGAGACAGATATCTGCGATGTGACTTCCATCATTCTACATGCATGCCAATACGTCACTGGGTTGCCACCTGAAAACTTCGCTACGATTTATTAGTCATGGATCTACAGAAGGATTTATCACTTCCGACAGATTTCTCGAAAGGAAATATTTTTATGATCACCTTCTGCTGTTTTCTTTCTTAACCCCGGTTATGTGACCCTTACCAATAACGACATGTAGCATACATATGTGCTGTGGTTCATAACTGACAGCAATATATCTGTCGATTTGTAAGCAAGACGTGATTCATGTATCAAGTGACAAGGGCAAGAATGTGCCAATTTCAATTTCCGGTAAATGAGCACACTATGTCTTGGCCACCGTGATCCAGCCTTATATAACACAGGTACAGGCATTCCCCTACGAGGGATAAACCGGCCAGATCGTGATGCTAACCACTCACCTCTATACAGTGCCGAGATTTAAAAAAAAGTGGGGGGGGAGAAGGCGTAATTGACCGCCAAAACAAGACTACGGACAGAGAGTGAGAAAGAGGGTACACGTGGAACTAAAATAATAATAAAAAAGAAATAGAAGACCCAGTACACAGTACCTGCGCATACTATAGCACGGTGTGTGTGTCAAGCAGATGGCACACGAAGCACGCAATTATGAAGGTGACTGGCCCTTACGTCACATCTGCCACTTACTGTCTGTCTGTCTGTCTCTCAGATACTTATGGTCACCCATACGTCAAGAGAATGAGAAAATATTAATGAATGCCACAAATACTACAGAAGAACTGATCCAAATATGGGCTACCATTATTCGATCTGTTAGACGAAGGCTGTTTCATGAAAAGCTAGAAAAACAAACTGATATGTAAAAAAAGAAATTATACTGGTTGTAAAGTTTAGGACCTAAAATTCCAGCAGTGGAGCAATTCTCCTGGAATTAAGATTAGACCAAGAGCACTTAGAATAGACTCCCGAGAAAAACCAGTCTAAACACTTGATCCTCCAAAACCTGGTTCATACAACTGGGATAGGATATCAAACTTCATTCACTCCATGACAAAAACATAAGTGTTAAGCATACAGGAATAACTAAAATATCCAATTCAAAATAAAACTCTAAATGAAAATTTACTTTAATAAAATTTGAAGTCACAACACTCCTTCGTGTTGAGTTGGGTGCTCAGCTGTCTTCACGAAAGACGATCTGCTTTCCTGGGTATTTTTATACGTAACCACTATCACATTTATGCCCTCCTTTCATATACTTAAACATCAACACCTTTATGTGTTGCTTTCTTAATACATAAGTAAATAGCATTCAAAACGTGTGGTGTTTCAGCACACAGCCTAAATACTTCTGTAACGTTCATGAAGCCCCAAGGAACCCCACGGTTTATCTACAACAGTAGCGCTTGGCAGCTTCGTCATTCTCAGCACCGGCACGATCACTACGCGCTTGCGCAAGGCATATGGAGCACTGGAACCGAAATTTCCCTGTAGTCTCCTGGAAGAAATGACACTCGCAAAAAAAAGCATATATCATAGGAACGAGGCGTTTCTTCTCCAATAGGGAAGTCAGATTCGCCGTTATCGTACGAAGGTACGAGACTGTCGGTTCATCTTCATCTGAGACTTTTCTTCTGATGGCTGTCTGAGGCTGTTCCACCTTGTTCTGTTTATATTACGGTCTCTTTCGTGTCTTCACATTCAGAGACGGGCTCCTTTTCAAAGAGAGAGACATTTATACTTCGTAGGATAACGCAGGCATTATTTCGACAACACAATTTTCTGCCTGCGGTTAGTTACTTTCCTCTTGGTGGTGGGCACCGCAGCAAAATACACACCGACTGAGAGTACGCTACGACCAGATGGAGGAGTACATGATGGAATTCCAGCTCTGAGGCTTCCGCTACAATTACTTTATCTGTTACAAAGTCTGCGTCAAAAAGACAGCGGTTACTCAAAGGAGAGACACCGGTAACTCGGAAGCCATCAACAGTTAATTGTTAACTAGGCCTTTCCAAAATGTTCCTGAATATCAAATGCATTGAGAGGTCAACTGGGGCATGTCAAAGTCCGAATTTCCTCAATGTAATAAGCCTTCGCAGGATTAGTGAAGTTCTATCCGAAGGCTGTAGTGTGTGGATGGAATGAGGCAGTGAAACGACTTGACGTGATTTCCTCGGGCTGTTTATATGAGTTCCAAATTACGAGCGAGGCGCTGCTGCCCATCTGAAACCAACAACACAGGAGAGTCTTCAGATGGATTTACGTTCTCCAGAAAATGCACTGACCGATGGGAACAGAACCCGGGGAAGCACCCTCATCAGATTATTGTTCATGTATTTCCTTGGGAAAATAATCAGAGGAATGAACTGCTCTCCGGACTCATCGCTGCAATGAAAGTCATTCAACTTCTCATTTAGGCGGCAGTTAGGGACGAAATCTGCCTCTTGCTTTTGCGCGCAACCATCTCCACTACACTGCTCTGCACGACCAACAATACCGTTTCGAACGGCGGGAATAATTCCTTCTCTAAGAATTCGAAGAATTTATACGCATTTTTCCATATCGAAAGGAGCCGGGACAGCGCAGTCGGTATAGCGACTGGCTACGGACTGGGCGACCGTGGGGTTAGAGTTCGAGTCCCGGTACGGCCAAGAATTTTCTCTTCACCACGTCGTCCACACCGGCTCTGGGGCCCACCCAGCTTCCTATCCAATGGCTACGGGGTGAGTTCTTCCCCAGGGGTATAGCGGCCGGGGCGTGAAGCTGACCACTCACCTCCAACTTGTGCCGAGGTCAAGTAAAATGTGGATCTATACATCCACTCTCCCATACGTCTTCAAGGCGTAGTGCTTAATTGGTTAAGCATAGGGACAACTTTACTTTACATTCTACACTGAAACCTGACGCTCTGGCAAAAAGACATGAAGCGACAAGAATTTCCTGTCGTCAGCGTTGAACCGAATGGCTGTTTGATCACCTTCCTTAAACACAACGTATAAGTCATCAGTCTGAAGTCATTTCGCGCCAACCAACAAAACGATTATTAATCTATCACCAATATGTACTTAATCAGCCCCCTCTTCTAAAGAAGTTCCTAGAAAGGTTTCCCGCCCTAATTTAATTTCAGGTGCTTCTTTCGGTCGAAGAATGTTTTCATATGTTATAATTTTCACTGGTGTGGGCGGTACTTCGAAAATAATTGAAGTTTTCAAAGTCTACAGTTTCTTCTCGCTAAATGCTACGATAGCTTTTCAAGTGGCCTCCTTTTGCTGTTTTTGTCGAATTATGAAATATACAATTCAATCCAACTACACTCGAAAATTTTATTCAAAACTTCGTCCAAATATGGGCCCAACCCGGAGATAGCTCTTATTATCAACATCATTACGTCGAGATAACATTAGGCGATTTTTCATGAGTAGTATGTAGGCAGAAATATTATGCCTAGATTGCAGTTAGACTTCCCGCAATATGAAGTCTGAAAGAGCTGAAAATGATTATAGTGTTTTTCAACATAACTGGCGTCAGAGGCGCGCACTATCACAAGCTTTAAATTCAGTATAAAAGGGGGAGTACGGGGACACAGAACACACTGTCACGTGTAAGAGTAAGAGTAATTAATTTATTGCTATTATTCTGACACTGCCACTTCCGAAGACTCGACTCAATTCAATTCCTCTACTCCAAAGCTCATATCCCGGCAGGTTGGCGTCTTGAAACTCGACTCGACTACTGCCAGCCTAGGAACTCCTCTTATAACCACTCTGCACGTACCACGAGGAAAAAACAGCCTCTCTATTGTTGTGATGGTGTGTTTACGGCGCAGCTGCATAGCAACGAAAGCTATTCAATTGTTACTTGCGTATTTGTTGCCGCGGGAATGTGTTTACCGAGTCACTATCTAGCAAGGAATATCTATCCTGACTTCGCTATTCCGGATTTCTTGGCGTCATGTCACAATATAGTATTCCTGCCTTCGTACAAAAGAACTTATGTGCTTTAGGTGCAACTTCGATTACGCAACGTAGGGATGAAGTCCAGATTGGCGAGGATGCAGAGGCAAGCTGCATCGCGACACATTTCTTGAGCACGCTATTACGTCACATACTACGGCTGGCTCGCGATTGCTGGACACACACATACGTCCAGCAATACAACGCACGCAGCCACATAAGAAAGACACACCATAAGACACAGTACATACACAATTAAAACATAATATCGACTCCCATAGCGGACGAATGGCATTACACACGAGTTTGATATACGACATGTAAGATGATAGATCTTAACAAGTTTTAATATATAAATTTATTATTGAACAACGACGAACACACATTTTATATCATTTTATAAATGGACACTTGATGGCAGGCAGTGCAATGGTTTAACGTGATTGATACACCTGAGGATGGCAGAATGATGCCGAAACATGTAGTGTGAAGTGACAAGTGAAACTGTATGCACTAAAAGACGGTTAATATATACACATTATGAATACGAATCAGTGCAACAGGACGCTAAACTACATCATCATCTATTTTGTATCAGTTGTAAATAAATAGTTGCCACTATTAAAGTTCCAACCCTCGTATGTTGTTAAACAGAGAAAGTATGCTAGTTTTCTTCAGGTGCCGCTTTAATGTCATCCAATCAGCTAACGTCACAGAAATGTGACGTCTCATACAAGTCAAATATGTCAAGGGGCTTCTATATAAAATGTCACCAACACAGAGCACTAATCACACGTGCACATGCATTAATCATCTTCCTAAGACTGGTTTCATCTACTCAGAACACACACTTCAACATGGCCTTCACCAAATGAGCAGGAACACGAAGAATGCATTAGCCCTAGGATCTGCTGAAGCTATATATCCATTACAGAACCTCTCTAAACAACTTATTTAACCAAAGGTAACGCCCACAGGATTCGTTTCATTCAGCTCCGAGAAGGCATGCGTGCAAGACCAGTGCTTTGAGCTTTATAATGACCCACTACCATCTTCACAGAATCAATTTTCCAAACCCCTTCATCGATCATGCAACGTAGACACAATTCCAAAGCTAACTTACCGATTTATGGAGTAAAGTTCGCTTTCTCAGATACAACTTATAATGAATACAAAATGCCTCGGCTTCGGCACGTTAAGTCGGGAATGCAATGTCTAACGACCAGGCGCCATGCAGTCATTAATCAAGCATAAAGAATACAGACTACCGACAATGAGGCATGCATTGATTTATTCCTAGGTTATATAATGACGTTGCTTCAAATGCGACGATATACTCGTAATAACCGATGGGTAGTAGGTACGGATTCGTCCGTGAAGAGCGGAAACTCGTGGAAAAATTCAGAGCGCCCAGTAACTAAGCCAACACTGGAAACATATATCTCGAAGAGAAAACAACAATGATACCGGTGCATCCAACTTATTTGGGTATTACGTAAACCGAGAGAAACAGAGACTTGGCGTCTGGCACCAACGGAATCAGACCACTCACTGGGACGAGTTTGGTCTGCCGACGTTTCGAAAGTCCCAGTTGCCCTCATTTTTGTAGCTGGTTATTTAACGACACTGCAAGTATCGAAACTAAAAGTATGTAGCGTCGGACAAAACGAGTGATGAATGATTCATTAGGAAGGATCTGGAAGGCAGTGAATGTGGACAACTCTAGATATTTTCATAAATTTGCCTGCAGGGACTGAGGAAAATCATGAAAAACATCATTTACGATAGCTGGTGTCCCGGCCGAGAATGGAACCTAGCATTTAACCAACAGAAGTTCTGAGCGTTACCGCTAGACAAATGTATTCGGAGCCGTCTTCATTTAAAGCCGAGGTAACTAAGCGGTTTGGAACTAAAAGCCAGGTATTTTAAATTACGGTTATTAAACAGAATGTCCTCAGCACAGTCCGGTAGGACCAATTCGCTTCTTGGTTCTTCTACACGTGTAGACCATCGAACTTCCCACATTTAACAATCCAAGAATAAGTACAGAATAAATCAGGGAAATTAGTAATGCTATTTCCGTAATCCCTGCGTATCATTAAGCATTTTATGCCTAACAATTCTTAGCATATTCTGTACAGACAGACGTGTTTTCCCTGACACATTATATACCAATACTTTCTTCGTAATCATTAACGATGCGGCTTATACCATCACACCTCCTCCGAATCCGATATTATTAAAATAATTTCGTGTTCTCGTGTTTTCTTATATTTCCAGCTGTCTGAAGCATTCAAAGAATTCATTCAGGACGACTGGGAAGGGTATGCAAAGTACTTATACAGCGTAAGTCAGCTACTACACTGCTCAAGTAACTAGTTCGGCGCACATGTTCGCAGAATTGCATGAAGGACTTCACGTAAAGGCATCAAAGTGATTTAAATGAAATGGGAAATGACGCAACAATTTTTCATGAAATTCTTCAGTACCAGACCGCCTCTGTGATCTTGTGGTCAGAGTTCCTGCCTTCAGAGCCAAAGGTCTGGGTTCGATTCCCGACGCTACCAGATTTTCTTAATAGTAGTGGGTCTGGAACGGCGTCCCCTCAGCCTCGTGATGATAACTGAGGAGCTATTTCAAGGAAATGACGCCTCCGGTCTAGAAAACCGAAATTAACGGCCGTGGGGATTCGTTGCGCTGACCAAGAGAGACCCTCTATCCGCTAAAGTTAGCACTAACTTAGGCGAAAAGCGGCGGTTGCTCGGTTGGTATAGTTCGCTTGCGGACTAAAACCACGGAGTTCGCTTTATTTTTGTTTTCGTTTGTTCTTCAGTATCAAATTTCATGCAAATCGGCACAGCAGTTCTGGGACTGAAACGTACGAAGAAACATACAGATATAACCACCTCTAATGTGTTCACTGCACGCAAACAGCGAAAAGAACGCACTACATACGTGGCCACAGATCACTTGATTTGGCATCCCTAAAAAGACAAAAAAGAAAAAAGAAACAGGTGAAGGAAAGAGAGAAAAAAATTATGACGTGACTCAAGAAACTAACGCAACTAGGTAAATGACTAAACAAACAACTGCGCTCGACAAACATGTGAACTACGAGTAATACTCCTTTCCTCCTTCCCTATCCGGTCGGATTCTGAGTTGACTGGTCAGTGATTCGTGGCCGAACCTTCCTCTTAAAGAATCCAGACCCCTCCCTAAATACTATTCTGTAAGATCAATTTTTCGTAACATCCTCCCACCTACGCCTAAAAATTCCAAGTGGTCTCTTCACGTTAGAAGTTCCGACCGTTACATCTTATATTATGAAAGACTGGAGATTTGGGAGACTGCAGAGTGCTGAAATTAATATGGGACATAACGAACAGAAAGTGGGGGCACGTGGTAGCGGAGTTGGTTGAGTCACTATGCTACAAGCCGGAAGGTCGTGGGTTCGAGTCCCGATAAGGTGATCGGATTTTTCAATTTACCCTATCCTTCCAGGCACACTATGGCCCTGGGGCCAACTCAGCCTCTAACAGAAATAAGTACCAGGAAGCTTCCTGGGGGTAGACGGCGTCCGCCGTGGAACGCTGACAACCTCACCGCCATCTGTGGGCAGACTGTCTAGAGAGAATATGGGAGCCTCAACGTCTCACAACCCTATGGACCTTCACAACTTGTTACAGGGATAGCTTTAACGGGCAGAAAGTAAGAACAGACTACAGAAAATTTCATACTTAGACGCCACAGCACTTGCAGATCAAAAATTAGTGTCCGAACGTTCACATATAAGACACGTACAATGCATGAAAGAAATGAAAATTCAGTATCAAGGGAGTGGACATCATATTAGAAAGCTTTGGACTCTATCTCGTATTCGGAAGGTCCTGGATTCAAATCCTGGAAAAGCCGTAAATTTAAGTCTCTTACGATCACCAATAAAAACATGATAAATCAACGAACTATTGAGGTGGAAAACACAATTGTACCAAGACTTGTCTTACTCTAAATGGAAGAAATATTCCACCTGTAAACAGTGCAAAATATCCAGGTGTAATCTTCGATAAGAGAGTTACATGGAGATTGCATGGAGAAGCCAAGGCCTTCAGAACATTCATTAAAGTATATTACCTATTAAAAAGTGAGCGATTGAGCGCTAACATTAAACTGACCCTCCACAAAGCTCTCATTAGATCCGTAATGACTTATGCTAGTCCCGCCTGGGAGTTTGCGGCAGACATCCATCTAGTGAAATTGCAGCGCATGCAAAACAAGTTCTCCGCACCATTGGCAATTTTCCGAGGCGCACACAGGTCCGCGATTTGCACATGGTATTTAAAATCCCGTACGTATATGACTGTATAACAAAACTATCCAGTCAACAAGCAGAAGTCATACAAAATCATGAGAATGTTCGCAGCATCGGACAAGGCGAAGTCCGACACAGAAAGTATAAGAAGCTCAAACTTGGCGGCGGTCAGGCATACGACCGTTCAAGTGACTAGACTGCCGTAGTAGCGAATATTTCTAGAAATAGGGCATAATCTGCTGTACTGGGCTTGGACTGACAGATACCTTGTATATATTGTAATTAAGATTAAAATTGTAAATATACGTATGTACATACTGACAACAGACTAATACTATCGACTATGAATGACAAATGACAGACCCGACCTCTCGTCAGAGAGGGCGCCCCGCATAGCCAGGACAGTATTCATTCATTATTGGAGGAGGTGGGTTTCCCCATGCACCGCGACCAGTTGTTGATCTACTGTACGTCCCCCTTTGATATTCTACCAGTCGCCATACCCTTCCGGTACTGGTGCTCGCTATCAGCCCCGTTCAGCCAGCGAGTTCGGCCCTTCTACTGGCAGTGGTACCTGATACTTCCCCATCTACCGGAGGCGCCAGGACAGTAACTTTCACTTAAAAAGGAATATCTGGTCATGAGCCCCAGCCGGGGCTCGACACCAAGACAGACAGACTGACTGACCGTCAGTCACAATGTGACTCTGACTTTGACAATTGTACCAAGCAAGCTCGCGCAGCACACCACTGCACATCCAACTGAGCACCCCCCTCCCCACTGGGGAAGCACGTTCTGAGATGGAGCAAAACAGTGGTGTCATCCTTTATGCGAATTTGAAAAAATGCGATACGGAAAATATTAATAAAGTCTCAATTTATGCTCGAGGTATGAAATAATTCCAATAATATATCCTAATAATTACCCTTAATTTACATTTATTACAGTGAGAAAACTTCATCTGAATTATGCAAGATTTGAATTATACGAGGTCTTCAGGAAAGCATTCTCGCATAAAATGCGACCGCACTGTATTGGAATAAGTTAGGTTAGGTTGCGTCTGCGCATCACATCATCGCGCACCCACTTACTCCCACCGGCACACTTGCTTCACATTACGTTTGTTTCGCTTAGGTTGGGTTATGTAACTGCGCTGACGCATCAACCACATCCTGTACATCAGAGCATGAAATTCCGCCTTGCAATTCTAATCGTTTCCCAACACTGGACCTCTCGCCTTCTCTTTTCTGATTTTAAAATATTTTTAAACCTTATAAAACATTCTAACTTTACATAACACAGAAATTTCCGATGTCAAAATTAGCGCAATTTCGGAAATCTTATTTTTCAGAAGGTTTAAAATTAGGAAATCGTGTAAAATCTTCGTTATAATCCCGTTATTTCGAATCAAAATATACCTTCAAATACTTTTAAATATGCGAATTATTTTAATATTCAACAAATTATTATATTTTATAACAAATACTTCAATTTATTTAAAATTACGACATTCTGTAAACATTAACACTTTCCCATACGTTCGAAAACATCCCAACACATATCACTCACCACTTAACTCGCAAGTCTCATTGGGCTTGCGTCACATCATTCGCCTATTACTGCTCGAGTAGATCTGTCTGCGTTAAGGCTACATTACTAAGGGTTCCACTGTAGGTGCCCGGAACTGCTCACTATTTGATTCGCCTACTTAATTTTTTTTATTGTTAGTGGGGTGGGACTAAGTCCCTTGTACTGCGGCCACTTCTGGCATATTGTACCAGCCCCAGATGATAGGTGAGGGTGATTGTGGAGCAATTGTGGGAATGAAGATGGGCAGGGGAAACCGAAGTACTCCGGAGAAAACCCGCCCCAGCGCCACTTTGTCCACCACAAGTCCCACGTGACCAGCCCCGGGATCGAACCCGGATCGCCTCGCTGGGAATCCATTAACTAACCGCTTGAGCTATGGCGCGGCCCTACTTAAATTTCATAAACTGTTTACATCCTCCGAGTTTTCGAAATTTACGTATGCACCCAAGTTTTGGCCTTTTAGAGTGTTTCTAACCCTGAACATCAGCGAAAATATTCGAATAATTCCGTTATTCGAAATAAGCCAATTTCTTAATTTATTAAAATGTATGAATTATTTACATCCGCACATGAATTCTCGAAAGGTACGCAGAGACAAACAGGTACGATCATCCCCGTGTGTTCGCTGCAAGGATATCCCGCAAAGATAGCACTACATATTATCATTATTTTGGTACAGTCCTCTTAAGAAAGATAGGCAAGAGAAAGAAAATGAACTAAAGAAAGGGGAGAGAAGTGGCGAAAGAAAAAGATGACGAAGGAAATGAACGAAAAGAAAGGCAACGATGCTAGCGAACCACGTGAGTAAATAAATAACTACACTCGGCAAACGACTGTAGATGTGGGAGAAATATAAGAAATGCTACATACTGTTTACCCCTTCGCTATCCCTTCGGGTTGAGAGCTGGGCTGTCACTGATTTGTGGCTGAACCTTCGCCTCAACGCCCCTTCCTATCCCGGGCTACTACTTATCCGCCATATTGTGAGCTAAAGAATCCAGTTTACATCATTCATTCAATTTCGGATAAATTTTAATATTATCCTCCCATCTAAGTCTAGATACTCGAAACGGTCTCTTTCCGATAGTTTCCAATCATAATCTCTGAGATTTAGAGGGAACTTTAGATAGTGGGTTGTTAAAAACAGGGCACTAAGAAGAATATTCGGAACTAAGAGAGGGAAATTATAAAAAAAAAAACGGGGAAGCCGCATAACTGGGAACGTTACAGCTTTCGCTGTTCAGAAAAAAATATTGTCTGGATGCTCAAATATAAGATGAGATAGGTATGTAGCAAGCATGCGAGAAATGAATGAAATCAAATAGAGGGAAAGCCACATATGAATAGCCGGGACTCGTGATTTGTATTAGGTAGGTCCATGTTTCCAATCTTGGCAGACGAGATAGACTGAGCGAGGTTTACCGTGGTCTCATCCCAGTCTTTTCACATAAATACTGCGACACTACTACAAACTTGACGATAGCTTCCCTGCACCTCCTCCTCAATTTTTACTTCACTAACCATCTAGACATTTGAGGCTACATATTCTGAGATATCAGCAGCGTCGTTAAACCGTAAATAAACAAACGAACACAAAAAGAAAGGAAAGCAGTAAAAGGAGTATGATTACAAACACCAGGCAGACTGGTACGGGTAACTATGCCATGTGCAGAAGTATTATTGAATGATGTAACTTAACGTAAACACAAGGTTCTGAAGGATGCAGAAAGCACGATATCTGCCAACTGGTGCCTCGTGACGCTATCGTATTACATACAACTTGAACCCACCAGGGCACCACCTGCCGCGATAGACGACACGTGGAAGCGGCCGGCAAGGTACACTGGTCACTTCGACTGGCCCTCCTTAGAAGCTCAACTACTTCAAGACACGAGCATTCCCCGCCTTATATGGAACTAGTAATTTCATTACCGTGTTCACAATTAGCAGAGTTCAAACGGGCCTCTGTGCACTTCAGAGCACAAAATTAAAATGTCATCGATAATTAAATTCGGGCAATGCAATTTTTTTTTGGTTCAGAATCTTCTGTGTTTCTGCCCCGTTCCTTACGCCCTAAATATCAGAATACAGAATATGACGGAGAGACACTGTCTGTGGTTTCATATGGGTGCGAGACTTGCCCTTTTAGCATAAGGGATGAATAAAGATGAGGATGTTTGAGAATGAAATGATGAAAAGTACATTCGGACCCAAGATACAGAAAGCAACAGGGATTAGGAGGATCTTCATAATTTGTATGTACACTCCCTAGTAACTACTGCTGAACAATTCGAAGAGGCTGTGAGGCGAGACATGCACAGCAGGCGTGGGGGAAACGAAAAATACACAACAAATATTCTTCAGAAAACTCTAAGAAAGACACCACCAGGAGACACAGACATAAACTGAAGGATAACATAAAAAAAAAATATATATGTAGGTGTGAGGGTCTGGGTTGGACAGCTCAGGACAGGAGTAGTGAGCCCCTGTGAATATGACAATAAATCTTCTGGTTCCACAAGTGGGCGATGAGAGACTACCACATTCTCAAGGACTGTGCTCCATGGAGAAACTTAGCTTATGGTTACCTGACCGCAGGTCACAACTCAGATGTCGAATGTCTCCTAGGTACGTTCTATGTGTTACACACTTACCTGAAACAAAAAGAAAATATATGTTAGTGGAATATCTGACCGGTTTCAAATGTTCTGAGTACTGCACTTATTTCATTAAAATTTAACGTTACTCTGTCTGTAAATCTCAAGTGTTGGCCAACTAATCGAACCCACAAAAACTGCGTACGCTTCGAAATTCGCTTTAATATTGTCTATAAAATAATACGTAACACATAGAAATGTATGTAAAATATTCGTCTCATACGTGCATACACTGCACCCTGAAATACTTTTAAACCTGCCCAGTTTTAATTTAACCAACTTCAGAAGGGTAGTTCTTGAGAAGATTATAATCTCTAACTGGTCAAGATACTCAACGCAATTTAAAGACCCTGAATGTTCATCACCATACTGACAATAGCCCAGTCCATACATTCGTGTCTCATTTCTTTAAAATCCATTTGAATGTCACCATCACATATGTGCACAAATCCCTTCAGGACTGCTGACAGAAAGTATGTGTCCGTTTCTGACCCCCCCCCCCCCCCTCCCCCCCGCCCCCCCCCACTCCCTCCCACAACCGTCACCC
>NW_019720574.1:921291-941192 GCF_002891405.2 Cryptotermes secundus
CTTCTGGGATTTGGCACCGTGTATATGTGGTGTTAACCGACGTTTCGGAGGAACGTATCGCCCCCATCTTCAGGGTAGAAGAAAAAGTATAAGAAATCTGCAAGCGACAACACCGTGAGAAACCACATACACACGGTGCCAAACCCCAGAAGACTGCTTTCTTCATAGTCACCGCCGTGAAAGCCTCAAATCTTACAAACTTCAGACATTTGGGGACAACGATAACAGATCGAAACCTGATTCAGGAGGAAATTAAGAGGAGATAGAACTCGAGTAATGCTTGCTACCATTGGGTCCAGAACCTTCTGTCTTCTCGTTTGCTGTCCAAAAACAAAAAAATTAGAATATACTAAACTCTAATTTTGCCTGTGGCTCTGTATGGGTGTGAAACTTGGTCTCTGACATTAAGGGAGGAGCATAGACTGAGGGTGTTTGAGAACAGGGTGTTGAGAATATTTGGACCGAAGAGAGATGAAGTGACAAGAGGTTGGAGAAAACTACATAATGACGAGCTTCATAACTTGTACTCTTCTTCAAGTATAATTAGAAGATCAAGTCAAGGAGGATGAGTTAGGCAGGATATGTAGCACGAATTGGGAACACGAGGAATGCGTAGAGGATATTGGTGGGAAATCCAGAATGAAAGAGACCACTAGGAAGACCAAGGTGTAGGTGGGTGGACAATATTAAAATGGATCTTAGAGAGATAGGATGGGATGGTATGGATTGGATTGTGAACACGGTAATGAACCTTCGGGTTCCATAGAATGCTGGGAAATTCTTGAGTAGCTGCAGAATTGGCAGCTCCTCCAGAAGGGCTCAGCTCCATGAGTAACTAAGTAAAATTTTGTATGGACTCTTGAGAATCCTGTTAATGAATGGAAATCGGCGTTTGTTTCTGTAACCAGAACGTGTTGGCTCGACAGTTTTATAGATTTTATATAAAGATAGCTGTTAAAAAAAAAAGATGACTGTCAGATATCAAGGTAGTCATTCAAGCCCTAATTTATGAAGATTTTCTACGTGTAATTCATTTTCTAGATAACACTTGCACACTTTAGGCCGTCAGTTTTCTCTCCCCAAAATTAAATCATAAAGTTTCTGTGATGTGACTATTAACAGTTATCCATCACAAGTGTGGCTATTACTTCGCTGTCCAGTTACCATCAGAACAAGGAGTTAGCATTAAATAACTTTTGAGTTTTGGGAGTGGAATCATTCGTGGTCCAAAAAGGAATGTCCCAGCATCAAAATGTATCTGCGAGGTCAATCCAGCAAAGCCATTTACCCTACATCAGGAATGGCGAATCAATGGCACCGGGCTAAGTTTGACACTAATCGAGATATGGCGAATCAATGGCACCGGGCTAAGTTTGACACTAGTCGAGATACAATCTGACCTCGGCGAGACTGAAGGTTTTGTCTTGATTAACACTGCAATCACACAATAATTCTACAATTCACTTAGCCACAATTATTTTCCGAAAAAAACATTTTATATAAGTTGCTTGACGTATCCAATGATTGCCCAGAGAAAGATATCTATAAGAAGATACGAAGTAGCACTATCTTCGTGCTAAAAGTTTGTGGCGATATCAGTATAATTACTGACTTTTACATTATCAGTAGCCTTGGTTTTATTTCAAAAACATCGTTTCGGAGACTGCATTGTGCCTCTGTCCTCAGGTAAAATGCCTACTCAGTTGGGACCATTCGATACTACTGATTGGGCCTCAGTATGCCTTTTACCCTAGGAAGGGAGCAGAGTCAAGACTCCGAAACGTTACTTTAAATAAAGCAAGGTGGACGGATAACGTCCAAAAAGTCAAACGATGCACTGAATTGTCCTCTCGGACTTGAGATTCTCACAGCAGTGGCTATGAAGACGTCATACTATGTAGTACGGTGGCAGTCCTTACAGTTGCTTCTTGCTACTCACTTGTTTCGCTCACATTCGGCCCTGAAGAAAGAAGCTACGCGTTCCTCCGAAACATCGATGAACTTCTACTGGACAATATGGCGGCATATACTAGACCATAAGCATGTCCATTCGTCTTGTTATGATCTTGCCGATTATTCTGAACTGCGAAATAGATGAAGTAAAATTTAAGAAATCATATCGGAATCAAAAGAAGCGCGCTTATGCCTTTCTCAAAAACACACGCAATCTAAGAATTTAAGAAATGTCAACAAATGTGCAGCTCCAGCACAATGATAACCATACGTAACACCTGTTTCATATTTAAAAAAAAACTCAGCCTTTTGTCTACACGGTGTACGTAAGTAACCGCCTCTATGGTCAGAGTGCCTACCTACAGATCCTGAGGTTCCGGGTTCGATTCCCTGCGCCACCAGATTTTCTGAGAGTAGTTGGTCTGGAACGGTGTCCACTCAGCCTCGTGAGGATAATTGAGGAGCTATTTCAAGGGAATAGCGGCTCCGGTCTAGAAACCCGAAATTAACGGCCCTGGGGATTCGTTGCGCCGACCACGCGACACCTTCTTACCGCTAAAGTTGGCACTAACTTCACCGACAAGCGGTGGTCGCTCCATCGATATAGTTTTCTTGCGGACTACAGGCCACGGAGTTTGTTTTGTTTGTTGGTGTACGTTATGAATGTATGAGGGGTAGGCCTCCTCGGCCCTTGCACCGCGACCTACAGTGGTCTACTGTGCTTACTTGGTGTAAGTTAAGTATTTCATAGGATTCTCACAATAAACATCCACTATTTCCCTAAATAGCGTAAAGCGGTCTGTTTTTATAATTGAGACACAGTGCGGTTTCCATTGGGTAGGAATTTAAATTTTAAACGTTGTTCAGACGAATTTCAGGCTTCGAAGTGTTCAGCCAACCAGGCAGTACTGGGGCAGCGAGGCCGGTTTGTATCATTTATTACAGTAAAACCTGCCCTTTATTAAACGCAATTTGTTTTAAACGGGAATATTTTCCAGTCCCGTGACTTTGAGGCTGAAAAAGATGCTAACATCTTGGCTTAAATGGAATCTGAATAACGCGGAAACGGAAATCAAAATGAGCCTTTATACGGAAAATTTCCAGTCTTCTGGAATGCATCGTTTAGAAGAATTTTAGGCATCCTATACATTCTACAAAATTTTGTTTTCTCTAACTCTTTCAATTCAGCTTTTAACGGTACGGCACTACCTGCACTGAAATTCAACTGAACTGTTTCCAGCTTCCGGAAATTATGCTCGGTAAGGGCTCTAGGCCGCCGGTCACGGTAGCCGAGCGGTCTAAGGCATGTACTGTCTTCGCTCGTTTGGAAACCTGGATCGTGGGCTCGAATCCCACTCAGGGCATGGATGTTTAGTTTGTGTGTGTGCGTTTTTCTGTCTTTGTGTACAGGTAGAGGCCTTGCGACGAGCTGATCACCTGCCCAAGGAGTCCTACCGAATTTGTAAGATCTAGAAAAACCTAAGTGAACCGAGAAGTTCATGGAAGTTGGCCTGGGCCCACTGGGGCTGTAGTGCCAAGGGAAAAAAAAAGTGTTTGTGGAAAGTCAGGCAGCCAAGAGAGTAATTTGCGTGCAAAAGAAAAAACTGCCTGAGCTCTGGTAAAATTATAAAGAGTACTGCAATTTTTTCCCGTTCAGTGTAATGTTTTGCATGTGCTCAACGATGATAGTGTGAATAAATTAATGGGTACGGTATCTTTGTGTCAAATACGCACAAGTCCTGGTTTAATTATTATAGTATACCTTGATTAAACGGAAACCTGGACCTTTGAGATTCCGATTAAGACATGGTTTACTGTATTAGTAAACGACTTCTGAAGTAAATCTGGCAAATATGAATGAAAATATTCGGTGTCTCTACCACAGATACGGTAACTGCAAGTCATAACTGATCGCTACGGAAAATTTCGTCGAAAACTTTCAACTCTCTTGCAGGCCATCACGACCCATGTCTTGCCAACAAAGAGCAACTGGTAAAGGAAACCTGCAACTGGGATCATTTCGAAACTCTGTCCTTCATTAAAGCCACTTCATGCTCTGTTGGCTCTGCAAGTGTCGGAATGAAGGTCTGCATGTCAGAAGTCGTGCTGCAAAACAGGGGAGGCGCGGTGTAGCACTGCGGGAACAAATTTCATCAAAATTCAACCATTCGGAGCACAGTTATGACATGCGTGCAGATGGAAGCCCAAGTGAAAGTCATTAAGTGACATAAAGGTGAAAGCGTGTAAATAGGGCCTACATCACAAAAATACTAAGAGCTCTAAAATTAAATATACGACCTTAATCAGTTAATATTAATTCAGAGGGCAACTTACGAAACCGAGAATTTACTTGAAGGCCGAACACATTGTCCTTGCTATGAAATACAATTAAATTTAATTAACTATTTAAAGGGTATGTACGATTTCGTATGATTCTCAGAATATTTAATAGCGTACCTCTAAATAGCAGTACCCCTCAGGTTATAGAAATTAATCACTCGGTAAATTTTATGGCCCAAATCCAATATTACTGTTGACTTGGGAACCAATTTCTGGATTAAATTTCAGCGGACTTTATGCGAAGTAGTAATAATAGGCTATGATCTTGCCAGTTTTTGTTTTCTCATACACAGACCTAATGTAGGAAACGTACTGCAATCTCAAATAAATGATTATTATAAATCACTGGGAAAATATGTAAATAAGTGAATGAATAAATAAATAAATCAACATGCTGATACAGGTTCCAATGCGGTGTATACTTTATGTATGTCCCACTATTGTATTTCCATTTATTTCACTGCATCTATAACCGGGTAAGATAAAAACATTTGAGGATCGCCCCACATACGTTTTGATGTGTATCTCAATACCTTCAACACTTCATGCAGCGTTTACTATATCTGTATCGTGTAGTTTATTTTATGGCAGTGTTGGTACCTCAAACTAGAGCAGGCTGCATCGAAAAACTGGATTACTGACGAATAATAAACTGGGAAGGGTATGAAAGAAAGAAAGCGTGGACTAATCCAGGTACTATACCAACACAGACAGAAAAGAGCAGCTAATCATAAAAAATGTATCAGATCAGCAATCAGATTATAAGCTATTTATAAGAAGCAACGTTCTCCATGGAATCAAGTGACTATTTCGACGTCCCCACGTACAAAATCCTACACTTCATTCGAAGCACAGGATTGTTGAGGGGATAATCAGAAGGGGAGGCACAACAGATCACTGTGGTCGCGGTGCAAGGGCCAAGAAGGCCCACTCCTTATATATTAATTAATTAATTCATTCATTCATTCATACCAGCATTTTACTGAAGACTCTGAGGAAAATCACATAAAAAATCTCTGCGACAGAGTTTCAAACGAAGCCACAAATTTAGAGCGCTTATCGCTACACCAAACTGTTCGATTACATTAAGAGATTCAAATTAATTACTGATGACGTTTTGTTCATGTCTCCTTGAATAGCGGATCCATGAAGTATGTTCAGCCAGTGCGAGCAGACCTGCTTTATAGCTACTTAAATTATTCAAGGTGACACACATAATATTTTTCAAGGCCCCTTGGCTTGCGGTTACTTCGAAATACCCCATCCGACCACCGAATAAAAATAATGTTCCACACCTGCTTCAGATGTCTGTACAAATGTACCTATCACAGCAAAACCTACATAAATTATGAGTACTTTTAAGTGAAGGAAATGTAACGAGACAGGTATATAAAGAGGATGACGACGTGGAAATTAAATAAGCTATGTTAAACGGACTGAAGCCAAAAGAGGCACTTCGCTACATACGACAAAAAAATCCGCGGCTTGAGTCCGCAAGAGAACTATACCGACCGAGCGACCGCCGCTTGTCCGCGAAGTTAGTGCCATATTTTGCGGATAGAGGGTGTCACGTGGTCAGCGAAACGTATCCCCACGGCCGTTAATCTCGGTTTTCTTGACCGCAGCCGCTATTTCTTTAAGATAGCTCCTCAATTATCCTCATGAGGCTAAGTGGATCCCGTTCCAGACCCACTGCTACTCAGAAAATCTGGTGGCGTCGGGAATGGTACCCGGGATATCTGGATCTGTAGCCAGGAACTCTGATCGCTAGTCCACAGAGGCGGTCCCGCTACATACGACACAGATACTACTCACTGTAATACACACGGCTCAGTGCACGAAAATGTTGAACGTGTACCACTAAGCAATGGGACCAAAATTAACACAAGATAACAAACGTCCTTATAGTTAGTCTGACTTCCGAAATACCCCTC
Source organism: Cryptotermes secundus (assembly GCF_002891405.2). Taxonomy (NCBI): domain Eukaryota; kingdom Metazoa; phylum Arthropoda; class Insecta; order Blattodea; family Kalotermitidae; genus Cryptotermes; species Cryptotermes secundus. The sequence goes on from NW_019720574.1 coordinate 927,519, forward strand.
GCCACCGGAACTAAGAACTTACATGGTTTTCTCAGGTCCATCCAGGAAAATGCCTAGTTAGTACCTCAAATTTGGCTGCGACCGGTCCCTCCATATGCTAATTCATTATTCGTTTCATCCGCCGGTCACGGTAGCCAAGCGGTCTAAGGCATGCACTCTCTTCGCTTGTTCGAAAGAAGGGATCGTGGGTTCGGATCCCACACCGGGCATGGATGTTTGGTGTTTGTGTATATACGTTTTTCTGTTTTTTTTTGTATAGGTAGATAGGCCTTGCGACGCGCTGATCACATGCCCAAGGAGTCCTACCAAATATCTAAGGCAGCGTCTACACGAGCATACAAAATGCGTCCGCTGTAACGAACGTACTTTGCTGAGGAAACCACACAGTTGCAGAATGCGGTGCGTAGTTTTTTGTCTGCAATGAAACTACGCACCGCATTCTGCAACTGTGTGGTGTCCTCAGCAACGTACGTTCGTTACAACGGACGCATTTTGTGGAATCGTGTAGACGCTGCCTAAGATCTAGTAAACCGAAGTGAAACGGAGAGTTTCATGGAGGTAGGCCAGGGCTTAAAATTGGGGATGTGGCGCAGAAAGAAAAAAAAATCGCTTCATCTTACCATTCTGTGCTACACAGTATGGTATATTACGTCATTTCCTACGTAACAATAATGAGGCACCTGTTATTATTTAAGATATTAATAATAGTTCTAATCGGGAACTTGTCTTTAAACCCACAACTTTTGTTTCCTTAGACGACATTTTCAGATTTCGATGTGGTAATTAAACTGAAGAGGGTGAGACGAGTGGATCAAGTATCAAGCACAGGGAAGGTAAGAAATAATTACATAATTTCAGTGGAGAAACCGAAAGGAAACATCACTTAGGTGGCCTAGGGCTAGGTTCGACGATGATTATAAGAAATATTAACAGAATAGGGTGTGAAAATGTAGCTGATTCATCTGTCTCAGAACAAGGGCCTGTGGCAGGTTTTAATGAACTTGTAACGAAGCTTAGGGTTCCACAGAAGTCGGAAAATTTGTTGATCAGCTGAAGACAACTTATTTTATTAGCCTATATTCCTTATTTTGAAAAATAAACGCGGCTTTATGAGATCATCTCGCTGCGTACCTCTATAACCCCCCTCCCCCAACATCTGAATGTCTGAAGCAATCTTTATGAAACTTGGTATGTATATCATGGCACCTGAACCCATCTCAACGGCGTACTTCATAAACCTTCTCATTAGTGTGTCTGTGTTTTTATCCCCTTGTCGCTGCTAGGCAACGACCCGGAAAACACGTTCACGCTGCAACGAATACACGCAACAATAGCAGAACTGCTGGCCGCGTCGTTTTCTATGCGATCTGGGTCGTAGCAAAGGAAAGTAGGCGATTACTTCTTCCCAGAACTTGTTAATTAAAGTTTATTTGACGACACTCTCAGTAGCTCAGACAGTATAGCGTCGAATGGTAAGACGATTAAAGAATAATAAATTGAAAAGGACGTAGAAGGAATAGGTCAGAGCCTAATTTACACATCTATCCCAGCATTCGCCTGAAATTGGCACCTCCCGAATATAAGTCAGGAGCGTTACCGCTTGAAGTAACCTCCTTGCTGCGTGCACGCATGCGCACCTGTGTAGTGATAAATGTATCTCGTGTAATCTCTAATGAGGCTTCAAGTTCAGAACTGCTCATTCATGTATTCGTTCACAAATGTCCTTCAGTTTCCAAAAGGGAACATTTCAGCATCTGTCAAACATTTATCGGAGCAAATATTACTTGCATTTCGCGCAAATTTCTTGCAACTACTGAGCAAAGAGATTCAGATTGCATGCATTAATTTTATTACATGTGCAGCACTGAACAGAATCTGTAATGAGGATATGACAAAGAAATGGCAAATATGTTCTTTGAACTGTATAAGAGAATTCACCATATACTGGCTGACTATATACGTTTTCCAAAACCCACAAAAAGAAAACTCAGGAAAGTATAAAGAAGACTATGATCCAAGCATAATACACGCTGCGATGGTCCCCAGTATTTTCTACTGGATAAATTCCTTCTGATGGTACGATTTGTCGAATACCCACAACTAAACAAATATATGTGATTGAAGAAAACAACCGAGGTGGGCTGTGCCATTTCGCAAAAAAAAAAGGGGGGGGCTGACCTCCAAATTAATACATGCTACACCAGTAGCATGGTTTGAACTAAGGAACGAATATGGTAAACTCGTGACGGAGGACGAATCAGGGCGCGTCATCGCCAGTTACCGTATTTACGCATGTATAGGCCGCACATTTTTTGCCAAAAATTCAAGAGGAAAACTGGGGTGCGGCTTATATTCGAAATCACACTTCATTTAAAAAAAATATATTCATAATTAGTAATACAGGGTGTAATACTCCTGAAATAATATTCCAAGAAAATTATTTTTTTCTATAATTTCTGTCTGAAAATTGTGCTGCGGCCTATACACGCACGCGGCCTATACATGCGTAAATACGGTAGTAACATAGACCGCTGGCCGCGCCATAGCTCAAGTGATTAGTCGCTGGCTTCCCACAGTGGCGGCCCGGGTTCGATCCCACGGTCTGATCAAGTGGGATTTGTGGTGGACAAAGTGGCGCTGGGGAAGGTTTTCTCCGAGTACTTCGGTTTCCCCTGCCAATCTTCATTCCACCAATTGCTCCACAATCACCCTCACCTATCATCTGGGGCTGGTACAATAGGCCAGAAGTGGCCGCAGTACAAGGGACTTAGTCCCACCCCACTAGCAGTAAAAAAACATAGACCGCTAGATCATTAAAAAGTTACTCGATTCTGTTTTCAACATATTCTCAGTATTCATACGCAGGTATGAGTTAATACTTTTCTCACTAGACGGAAGTGGATATGTGTTGCTGATGTAACTGCATTACGTGGGCACAGCGTTATGATATTAATATACTGTATTACTTTCATTGGGAATAATCATGTTGTCATTTTGTAGTACTCTTCAATACTTATTGCTTTTACAAATTTTCCTTGGTAAAGGTACACAATGGCCGGTCACGGTAGCCGAGCGGTCTAAGGCATGCACTGTCTTCGCTCGCTCGGAAGCCGGGATCGTGGGTTCGAATCCCATTCAGGGCATGGATGTTTAGTTTGTGTGTGTGCGTTTTTTGTGTTTGTGTACAGGTAGAGGCCTTGCGACGAGCTGATCACCCGCCCAAGGAGTCCTACCGAATGTGCAACATCTAGTAAAACCGAAGTGAAACGGAGAGTTTCATGGAGGTAGGCCTAGGCCCAAATGAGGGCTATAGAGCCAATGAAAAAAAAAAAGGTACACAATTTCTGCTAGCCTGTGAATGTTTCCCCTGAGAACATCAATATAACAGGTTCTTCGTTTTTTTATCAGCAGCTCCGGATGACACTTGATTTCTTGGTGCCCCAGGAAAGCCACGATAACTAGCATTTACTCACAAACTGCAGGAGCTCTTTCTAATTGCTCTGGAGTTACATACATTGAACTCATTTGTTCCTTTGCTCGGCCATTACTGTCTATGACAACAATAATAAGACCAATCATCCGAAACATGTGCCGTTTCTGTTCACAGTGATAGCAACAGTGCGTCCACATAATCCTGTGTTCATGGCCCAGCCAAAATTCTCTCTATGGCGCATGATAGAAGTGACTGCTACGTTAGCGATTTCGTGCATGTCGGTAGTAATTCGGTCAACGTAAGAACGATGATCCCTAGAAGCGTAATACGGGATACGTTGCTGAACGAATATATCTTTCCATCCGCAAGGTTGCCTACCCAAGGCATGACGTACGCAAGTTCCTGGACTGGTCCAAGATTGGCGTAATTCTATTTATAGACCTATAACGTCATTACAGCTGACTGATGAGATTTACAGACGCATCTGACAGCAAGTCACAGAACCTAGAGAACGCATCTGATTTGCTCCACGCTACAAGAACCACCTTCCCCTCCCGCTTTACTGTTCGTGTAGTGGCAGTGGGCTCTTATGGAGCTCAATGGTAGGATGACAGGGGAACGAAATGGAAATAGTGGTCTAATGAAAGTATTGGTCCACCACTTGCTTGGACGGACTGAGAAGAACCAGGTAAACCTGAGAATAGCCGATGCCTCGACGGAGATTAGAACCGGCAATCTCCTGAATGAGTCTACTGCTATTCCATCCACTCGTCGTTTGTATGAGTAACTACTGATCAATGCAGATAAACAAAATGTCGTGTCAACACGTATACATTGTGGGTAAGAGAATTTCGTAAAGAAACTTTCAGCGAATTTTAGACGCTGCCATTTTTCTTTTGGTTGATACAGGTAATGGACTGCGCTTTCGTTCGTCAGTTGTCACTTGAAACCGTCAGCTGTTTCATGCTCACGGTTCTTTGTGGTGAACCACTTTAATGAAAGCGATTCATTTCTTCATATAACGGCGTGGTGTTAATTTATTTCTCCACTAATACAGAACCCACGTACTAAAAAGTTCGTCTGTAACCCAGCTGGAAAGCTACCAAGGTTACCGTTGCTCTTTAAGACGTAGAAATATTAATTAACAACTAAAACGCAAAGAGAAATGTGCAGTGTGTTCACAGAGCTGGCTGGATCACGAAGCAACGTCAGTCATCAAAGTTGCAAACTTAATTCTACACGGTTTCCGCTCCAACAAAGAAAGGCAATATCAACTTCTGTAACTATTTTCCTCTCCCTTCTTACAGACATACACTGAAGAACCTACATCAAAGGCACAAATACTGGTGCAGACATGTCCAAAAATGCCTGCAAAAATAATTCGTAGATATAGATAATAAACTAGAAGGTACACTTACAGGTAGGTTCAGTTATATAAGTAGACAAAACAGACAGCACTGATAAAAACATAAAAAGATAGAAAAGTAGAAAGGCAGAGAGACAAACACACGTAGGTAGATACGAAGGCGGGTAGACAGACAGATGGATAGATAGATATATATATATAGAATGACAGACATAAAAACAGATACGCAAATAAAGAACAGAAAATCGTTAAAGAGACAGAAAAACAGGGAGATATAAAGACAGAGAGACAAGACGACTGGAATGAAGTAAAGAGGGAGAGAACTTGTTTCACATGTTTTACTCTGCTGCTAAGTTTCTGCCGAACAGAACATACGGCTTGCAGAATGTATGCAACCTGCTGGACTTCACAAAGTGTCCTGTGGCTATTTAATGAAAGGCAAACTGAAACCACCCAAATACTGAGAAGACGTGGAGATGAGAAAGCGATGCTAAGGTTCTCACTTGGCATTAAGTGCCTGCATAGAACTAAACAGGTCTGATTCAGTACTAGGGCCACTTGCTACACTCCAAGGGCACCTGCTTCGAATCACGCAAACGCATACACGGACTAAAAAATGTCATAGTTTTCCTCAGACTGTCCAGGTAACAGCTGGAATAATACATTCAACTACTTCACGACAACTCTTGTTTCATGTCCCTGTCAACACAGCATTTATAATCAACGTATCATACCAAGTTACTCATTTCCACCCCCCTCGACCAGCACTCTTTTCCTTATGCAAGGAAACTGTAAACAGTACCGTTTATAATCCACAGAAAAGTCGATCAGAGTGGCGGCGTGGTCAAAGGCATGAACCATCTAAGCTCGCTCGAACACTGGGATCGTGGGTTCGAATCCCACTCGAGGTATGGGTGTTTGTGTGAGTTTATTCTGTGTGCATGTAGTGGCCTTGCGACGGTTCAAAGAGTCTCACCAGCTGTGTATAGATTAAGAAATTAAAAGCGGCCAACTTCCACAAGGGTTGTAGAGCTACAGACAGAATTTTTCCCCCCTTGGCACTACAGCCCCAGTGGGCCTAGGCCTACCTCCATGAACTTCTCCGTTCACTTCGGTTTTTCTAGATCTTAGACATTCGGTAGGACTCCTTGGGAGGGTGATCAGCTCGTCGCAAGGCCTCTACCTGTACACAAACACAGAAAAACGCACACACACAAACTAAACATTCATGGCCTGAGTGGGATTCGAACCCATGATCCCTGTTTCCAAGCGAGCGAATAGAGTACATGCCTTAGACCGCTCGGGTACCGTGACCGGCAAAGTATAAGAATAACATATAAGAATTCAGTTCGTACCTCATAGGAAACATCCGAACCCACGACCCCGGTTTCCAAGCGAGCGAAGACAGTACATGCCTTAGACCTCTCAGCTACCGTGACCGGCTAGACAGATAAATAATCCACACAAATCCATAGCAGTTTACAGGGAGGGGAGGGGAGGAAGGGAATGTGAACGGTCTCATTATCGGTGTTTATCATTAAATCAACGCGTGGCATGCAATTAGCAGATAACGCATAAGATTAACAGGCCGGTTGTACTGATCCTGTCTATTCGCAGTTTACTTTATAAATCTCTATCTCAAACTATATAACGTCGATATAATTACTGTCTTTTTGAACAGTATCCATCGTCCTCTTTTTTACTTTACACGACGTCTCGAAAACTGCATACTGCCTCCGTCTTCACGTAAAAACCTATTCCGTTCAGTCCAATCGATTGAGCCAGTCACCATCTCCGGACACAGAGAGAATCCAGTCTCCGAAACGTCGTTTTAAATTAAAAAACAGGCCGGTCTATAATGCCTAAAAAACACAGTAACTGTATTAAGATCCGGAGATGGGGGCTAGTCTATCGACTGTGCCCAGTTGAGTAAGTTTTGGCCTGAAGACGGAGACAGAATCTAGTCTCCGAAACGCTGTTTTAAATAAGAAACGGGACGATGGATAATATCCAAAAACACAGTGACTGTATTAATATACCACCGTCACAAACTTCTATAACTTACATGAAGTCAGATTCAATATTGAACTTGAAAAAAATATGCAAGCAAACGGGCATTTCCTAATTTAAGGTACCATCTCGGCATTTGCCTGGAGGGACCGAAAACCATAAGAACCTCAGGTTATCTTGAATGTGAAGTTCTCAAGGCTCACTGATTGTTTCACCCACTCTTCTACTCTGAAGATGGAGGCAGTATGTTCCTCCTGAACGCCGGCAAACTTCTGCCAGACGGTGTCACATCTAATAGGATAGCGTTATTCTCCGTTATAACTGTCAGTGTCCCGGCTGAGCTGAGAAGAGGTTGCTCCATTAAGACTGACGACAGGCGGTTGACAGTAATAGTTTCATTGCCAGAACCATGATCAAGTGGATGGAGTCAGATGTCAGGAATAAATGCATTAGTGCATATATTATTGTCTATTTACCAGTCGTTTCAAAATATAGAAAAACTAACTTAATGGAGCTGGGCCCTTCTTGAGAAGCCAATTGCGCAACTACTTAAGAACTTCCCAGCATTTTATGGAACCCGAAGGTTCATTACCGTGTTCACAAGAGCCCTCCACTGGTCCCTATCCTGAACCAGATCAATCCAATCCATACCAACCCATCCTATCTCTCTTAAGATCCGTTCTAATATTGTCCCCCCACCTACGCCTTGGTCTTCCCAGTGATCTCTTCCCTTCTGGCTTTCCCACCAATATCCTATATACATTCTATCTTTTGGGATATAACTCCGTGCAGTCCACTGAAAGTCAACTGAAAGCTCTGCTTGTTGCCAGCTTCATGCTAGTTTATTGTTTAACTTACTCTTCTACCCTGAAGATGGAGGGAACATATTCCTCCGAAATTCTGCAAAACCACAGGTCTGAAAAACTCAAATACTACGTAAGGGTCCATGTTCTTACAAGATTAATTATTAAATGTTTACGGTATTAGAGATAAATATTCCTCTTCGGTTGCTCCAGACTCGTAAGCCAGTGTTATGGCAGACGTTGCAATTTGAGGTACCATAACCAGAAACCTGGCAATATGTAGGTCTCAGGGTCACCTAGTACTGTTACGTAAATGAAATCTGCTGGGCATCCAGCTAGGATGATGGAAAGCAAGGAATACACGCAGAGGTGAACATTAAGTAGGATCTCAGGCAAACTGGTTTTGAGGATGGATGGTGAATCAAACTGATACAGAATCGCGCACAATGGTGATTTTCATACTAAAGTTATTCCTCGTCATCACCACATTATCTAGTTAGTTAATAAATAGTCTGTTTCTATATAAAGCTGTTCTTGCGAATACAATGCACAAAATTTATGGTCGTTTCGGTAAAATTTAACGATTAAGTTGTGTGAAAATACCGTCACGTGTATGAGTGTGACTACAGACAGGGTTTGGACTGATGACTCGATTTACTGCACACTATGATACAGCGAGTGACCACACTTTACAGCTCACTGCTACACACACATTAGTGTCGCAGTCGCTGCTTGGTAGCGGCTTCCAACGGCGGACGTTCGCCTTCCTCTGGTTTCCGAACTCTCCCAATGCCTCAACTGCCAGCCTCTAACAGGAACAGCTCACAACGACTAAACACCAGCAGTCCTCTCATTCACTCGCTCACTCACTCACTCACTCACTCACTCACCAATCAATTCGCTGGCGCTGACTGCACTCACTCCCAGGCTGGCGGCCATCTCACACCAAACTCCTACTCTTCTGAGTGACTAAAATTCAACTGACTAAACTCTGGACTTGTCCTGCTTATAACACCTCGGTGCGCACCGCGCAGAAAATGTTGCTCATTGTTGTTGTTCAACTGTTGCCGTCGGAATATGTTTGTCTGCGAAGCCGTTACTCAGTGAGGGCTGCATATATTTGCTTATTCCACGGTCGTTGCCTAGCAGCGGGTCTACATGCCACAATATCTTAATATGAAGCTCAGTGAACTGAATCCATGGAGTGAAGCAGAATTCTTCCTGAGAAGCTAACAGAAGCTCAAGTATTCGCAAAATTCTCCGCCTTCACGGAATCCGACGGTTCATTACTGCGTTCACAGGAAATCGCCTCTGTTACCTGTCTTGGACCATATGAATCCAGTCAAAACATCCACATCAGATTTCTCTTAGTATCCGTTTAAAAATAAACCCTGCATCTACAACTGGGCTTTCCAAGTAGCTCTTTTCCTTCAGGCTTTCAGACCACAACTCTAGAGGAATGGTACGTGATCCACCCATCTAATAAAAAGCTAAAATTTTACCTGAGCTTAATTAGTTAAGCACTATGCCATGAAGACATATTGAGGAGTAGACGTATAGCTCCACCTTTCTTAACCTCGGCATTTGATGGTGGATGGTCAGCTTTAAGCCATTGCCGCTTTACCCCCCCCCCCGAGAAAAAACCCCGGTACCCACTGGATGGGAGGCTGGGTGGGTGTGAAGAGAAAATCTTGCACTGCCAGAAATCAAACCTGGGTCGTCCAGCCCGTAGCCCATCGCTATACCGACTGCGCTATCTCGGCTACCCCGCCCATCTAACATTCCTTAATTTATCATCCCGCAGTTTTCTCCCCCTTACGTTTTCCTTCCGGTTGATCAAACACTACGCCATGAAACGATATGGGAAATGGAGGTGTACCTTCCATCCATCTATGGCTCTACAGCCCTTGTGGACCCTGGATGATTCTTCAGTTTCTTAATCTACACACTGGGCTGCGCCATAGCTCAAGCGGTTAGTCGCTGGCTTCCCGATCCCGGGTCTGGTCAAGCGGGATTTGTGGTGGACAAAGTGGCGCTGGGGCAGATTTTCTCCGAGTACTTCGGTTTCCCCTGCCAATCTTCATTCCACCAATTGCTCCACAATCACCCTCACCTATCATCTGGGGCTGGTACAATAGGCCAGAAGTGGCCGCAGTACAAGGGACTTAGTCCCACCCCACTAACAATAAAAAAATAATCTACACACAGTCGGTTGGACCCCTTGGACGGGAGATCAGCCTGTTGCAAGGCCGCTATCTACACACAGACATCGATGCATCGACAGTGAATCGAACTCACGATCCCAGTGTTCGAGCGGCCGAAAACAGTTCATGGCCTCAGACCGCGCGGCCACTGTCATCGGCGAGTTGGACCATCAGTAGACGGAAAAGGCTGGTCCGCTTCATGCATAGAGTTCTACACCCTGAGAATGAACCCCCAATGGAATACAGAGTTGGTCTGGGAAAGAATGAGAAGAGAATCGTATCTGCCCTGTTGAGGATCGAACCCCTCTCAAACAGACAGCAGCCAGTCACTATTCTGAGTGAGCTACTCCAGCTCTTCCTCCCCGTTGCGTCCAAACAGGATCAATGATTAGGGGCAGTAAGAATTATTCTTCAACCTGAGCGTTAAATACGGGAGAGACGTGACAATTTTAAGAATTCTTAACAATGAAGAGAAGTGAGAGCAAAGACAAGTTGCCCGGTTTGGTTCAGCAATCACCCACGCCCTGGGCGCGGTGTCTACGACACCATTGTTCAAGACACGGCATATAATGTGAGGACCTGACAGGGTTGTCTCCTTTCCGTACAACTGTCCACACTGGAACGCCTTGAAACACAAGACACAACCAGGATGCGTACTGAAATTCCGTCTGCTGTGATACATCACAAGAGGAAGAATTCAGTACTTGGAAACATGGGCCTAAAGCACATGAAGGACAACTTCAAATTTAGCTACGCGTTTTTACTGACCCATATTTTTTTCTTAGTGAGGTGAGACTGAGTCCACTTGGTACTTTGGCCACTATTGGCCTATTGTACCAGCCCCTGATGATAGATGGTGATTGTGGAGCAAATGGTGGAATGAAGATTGGGAGAAGAAACCGAAGTACTCGGAGAAAACATGCCCCAGCGTCATTTTGTCCACCATAAATCCCACATGACCAGACCCGGGCACGAACCACGGCTGGGAAGCCAGCGACTAACCGCCTGAGCTAAGACGCGGCCTTACTGACTCATAGTAATGGTTGGCTTCACTCGGAATCAGCATATACCTCAATGTCACAAATCTGGGCTTGATTACTGATACAGCCATGCGGAACTCGTCAGAGATACAGTGGAGGAAAGGGGGTGGGGGTGGATTTCTTGATGTAAGGCTTCCGTTGCATGGAGCTAGTTACCTTAAACTTGCGCGAAAAGATATAATGTTCCAGTACTAAAATATAAACCTAAGACGCGGCTGAAATGATGTCAACCAGACAGAATAATTTTAGATAAAGGCATATCCTTAGAAGAACTACAGTAAACAGGCCTAAACGCTCTTAATACTGTGACATATAGAACCACTGCTAGGCAACGACTCGGTAACACATTCCCCCGAGTCAACGGGGGCAACAACAGGACTCCAACGCTAGGCAACGAATCACTAAACACGCCTCCTTAACAACAGAGGCTGTTTTCTGCGTGGTTCGTGCAAAGTGGTTATAAAGAAGCGTTCGGCAGCACCGAGGACTATAGAACAGTGGTGGAGAAGTGAGGAATTGAGTTTCGGGAAGCCAGCCTGCCGAGATATGAGCTTGGGAGCAGAGGAATTGAACTCAGTCAAGTCTTCGGAATTGGCAGTTGCAGAACACTGGCAAAAAATAAAAAGAAAACTTTGCGTGTGATCTGAAGTTACAGTGAGACGGTTATAAATCCGTTGCCAGGATACGACTAGTGAAGACTGAGAATCCTAGTGCGTGTTCAATGGTGAACTGTAAAGTGGGTAAATCAGCGATGGCTGCTGTCCCATGTTGAATGCATAAGGTGCAATAAATCCAATCATCCAATCCAAAACCCGTCTTGTAAGTCACGTGCAGACACCCAACACGTGACAATATTCATGAACAACGTCATAAGGCATTAGTCATGTCAAAAATCGCTTCTACATGCGCCCCCCTTTTTCCCCCAGAGGTGTCTGCCTGAAAAGTAAAAAAAAACGCGGGCTAACAAGGGATCCATCTTACCCCCACCAAAGACCCAGGGGCTTTCTTCTTTCACGGATTATTTTATGACACTACTAGTAGGCCTACTTCGCCTATCTAGCGAAGAATCGTAGGTTGAGAGATCAACTGGAAGGGGCTTAAAAGGAAGCGGTCGTGGCCTAATGAGATATCCTGGTATTTGCCTGGAGACACTGAAGAAAATTATGAAAAGTCTCAGTCAGTATATTCGGTGTTCCAGCCGAGATTCAAACAAAACATCTGCCGAAACCCTTCGGTGATACTCCTTCTTGAGAAGTCGATCATCAACCAGCGATTCAAGCAATTCACCGCCTTACGCACAACAGATCACTGTGGTCGCGGTGCAAGAGCCAAGAAGGCCCACCCCTTATACATTCATTCAATTCACCGCCTTTTATATAAGAGTATAAAGCACAACGGTTCATTATCACGTTCACAAAATTCTGTCACCGATCCATATCCCGAGAAAGACGAATCCAATTCATACTCTGATGCCATTTCTGCAAGGTACTGCAACTTTCACCCATCCCAAGTGGTCTATTTACCCCAAGTTTCTCAACTAAATTGCATGTACTTTTCATTTCTCGCGTGCATGCAACATATCCCGACCAATTCATTCTGTATCGCCACACAAATTAGTCGTTTAGAGATGCTAACAGTCTCTCTGCTACTCACGAAATTACCCCTCTTTTACGGTAACCGAGAGGAGCCGGGATAGCGCAGTCGGTATAGCGACTGGCTGTAGGCTGGACGAAGGAATGGTAGGAGTTCGAGTCCCGGTGGGGTCAATAATTTTCTCTTCTCCACGTCGTCCAGACCGGCACTGGGTCCCACCCAGCCTCCTTTTCGATGGGCACCGGGAGCTCATTCCCTGGGAGTAAAGCGGCCGGGGCGTGAAGCCGACCACTCACCTAGTACCGAGATCAATAAAACGTGGATCTAAACATCCACTCCCCCGTACGCCTTCATGGCCCATGGCTCAATTAGTTAAGCACAGGTACAATCTTTCTTACGGTAACCGAAGGTTCGTTACCCTGTTCACAAGATCCTGACAACGATCTCTATATGACGTCAAATTCCCTCCCCCCACACTACGATTCACTTCAATACCAACCTCCCATCTATGCCTAGGTCTCCCGTTCAGCCTCATCACTTCAGGCTTCTAGACTAAAATGTATTTACTTCTCATCTCTCCATACGTCCCGCCCTTTTTATTCACCTTGGGTTTATCAAGCTACTCGTTGTGTTACTTCTTCTGTCTTAGGCCAAAATAGTCCCCTGAGCGCTTGGTCTTCAAACAAAACTATTAAAGAACTGAACCAGTCTCTATATCCTGGCTCTGACCAATGTAATCCTGATGCATTTCGTTTCGATGGCAGATTTTCAATCCGAAAAAAATAAACTTACGGAGTAAGTACTCCTCAAATTCATCTCCCAAATCTGCAACATCCGTAGTAGGGCGTGGTTATCTAAGCGCGGAGGAAGTGGCTCGGCAGCGAATGCGTTCGGATTCTCAGAAGGTTCCCTTGTTCCTTAAGGCCGACAATACATGAGAGTAAATATTTTTAATTTTATTTACACTTATTTCCTATAGATTCTTCAATACCAATGTCTATATGTGTCTGTCAACTCTTGTTGTAATTACACCACGTACCGAACACTATCAATTCAATGCAACTACATTTCCAATTTGTTAACATTTTACAACATAAAATACGAGTAATTAAACACAGGTTCCTACGGTTTAAATTACTCATAGCGTGAGTGTTTTCTCTGTGTTCAGGGTTGAGGATTACGTGCGACAGGAGAGGGGGGTGTGAGGGTATGGGGATACGAGATA